>NW_028320125.1:0-332500 GCF_062004578.1 Staurois parvus
CTCATTCCCCCCTCATCCCCCCCCCCCTCGTCCTCATTCCCCCCCCCCTCGTCCTCATTCCCCCCCCCCCTCGTCCTCATTCCCCCCTCATCCCCCCCCCCCTCATTCCCCCCTCATCCCCCCCTCGTCCTCATTCCCCCCTCGTCCTCATTCCCCCCTCATCCCCCCTCCTCCTCATCCCTCTCATCCTCCTCATTCTGTTCAGAAACGGTGGATGGCTTTGAAGGAATTTCGATCCTCAGGAGCAGATGTTGTTTTTGTCCAGGAGACCCATTTTAAATCGACAGGCTCCCTTCATTTTGCCACTAAATATTTTTCCCAATCCTATTCAGCCTTTGACCCATCTGGCAAGGCTGGTGTGGCCATCCTGATTCGGACACACTGCTCCCTTCAGGTTGTTTCCTCCAAAATCGCTCAACATGGACGCTTCATTATATTAGAATGTAAACTTGGTGACACACCCCTTACTTTAATGAATCTCTATGCTCCAAATTCAGGTCAGTTACAGTTTCTCACACAAACTCTTGCTAAATTGGGCTCCTTTTCCACTCCACATATGATTGTAGGGGGAGATTTTAATTTCATTCTTTCACCCCATAAGGATAGGAGGGTTCTATTCAAGTCTACGCCGTCGAAGCGGCAATGCTCCTCCTCAAAATCCTTCCGTAAACTGATCAGGGAGCATCGTCTCTTTGTTTGTGGGTAGGATGACGAATCCGCCAGGCGTCAGTTTACTTTTTACTCTACACCTCACCGCAGTTACTCCCGCCTTGATCACTTTTTCATTACAGCTCCCCTCCTCCCTCTCCTAGTCTCTTCGGACATCAATCCCCATCACCTGGTCTGATCACGCTTCTTTGATCTTCAACATATTCCCTAATGTTCTTCCAAAAACAGGCCATTGGCGCCTTAATGAGACCTTTTTATCCACGGAACATCTCCGTACTTTCTCAGGCACTTGATTTATACTTCCAGCTTAATGTTAGGCTCTGTAGCGTCTACTTCAACAGTATGGGAGGCCCATAAGGTGGTATTTCATGGCCTTTGTATCTCTATGGGTTCGCGCCTGAAGAAATCCTCGGAGTGTGCCAGGATTGCCCTAGTCTGCCAGTTAACCCTGGCTGAACGTAAACTTCTCGCAAAACCGTCTATTCCTGGGCTGTTTAGAGTGATGTCCCTATGTGACCAAATCAAGGCCCTTGACTCCTGTAAATCCACAATCTCTTCTCTGGGTCAGGCAGAAATTTTATGAATTCTCTAACAAGCCTCATCGAATGCTCGTTAACAGACTTAAAGCCCAATCCCCCTCCACGGTGCCAGACCATCTTATCCAGCCTAACGGGAGCCCTACTTATGACCCTCATGTAATGGTCTCCCTTTTTGGCTCACATTATGAATCCCTTTACAACTGTTTGACCCCGGATCTCCTTCCCTCTCTCACGGAGACTTCTTTTAATAGGTTTTTTTGACCCTCTATTGTTGCCTAAACTTTCATCTTCTGATATTGCGGCCCTCAACGCTGACATCTCGCCCAAATAATTATTCAATACAGTCAAACCTCTCCCCTCATGTAAAACACTGGGCCCGGATGGTCTTCCCTACTCTTACTATAAGACTTTCATTGGTACCCTGGCTCCCCATCTTCTTTCTTTCTACCATGACCTTTTTAGAGGTATTATTCCACAAGCGGTCTTCTCCCGTGCATATATCTCTGTAATTCCCAAACCTGAAAAGGATCACTCAGCCTTGGATAACTACCGTCCTATCGCTCTCTGATTACAAGATTTTTACTAAGATCTTAGCCAATAGGCTTTCCGGACTCATTTCCAAACTCATACACAGAGACCAAGTAGGTTTTATCCCTGTTGGACATGCAGCGGACAACACCAGGAGATCTATTGATCTGGTCGACTTGGTTAACCGGTCCTCCATCCTACCATTCTATTGAGCTTAGATGCCCAAAAAGCATTCGATCGTCTCAGTTGGCCTTATATGTTTATGGTTTTGGAGAGGTTTGGCTTCCGTGGCCCTTTTTTGAACGCTTTGAAAGCTCTCTACTCTCATCCTTCCTCGCAGGTCAGGTTGTCCTCCTTTCTCTCATCACCCTTTCAAATGTCGAATGGTACGCAACAGGGATGTCCCCTTTCCCTTCTATTGTTTATTCTTTGTTTGGAACCATTGGCTATTGCAGTTCAGTCCCATCCAGATATACAAGGCATAGCGTCTCATGGCTGCGAATATAAATTGTCCCTTTCGCAGATAATATCCTCCTTACACTCTCGAATCCCCAAATTTCCCTCCCAGCACTACATAACCTTGTAGCCGGAGAGAGTCCCGAACTGTCGTAAAAGTTTAACACCTCCAAGATTGAAGCACTTCATATTTCCCCAGCTGTACTCTCGTCCCTTCAAGAATCATTCCCGTATCGATGGTGCACCCGCTCTCTAAAATATCTGAGTACGAATCTTACTCTTATAGTTCAATATATGACATCAATTTCCCTCCCCTATTTATAGCTATTTCCCGCTCCTTGAAGTTTTGGGATACTCTGCCCTTGTCATTCTTGGGACGTATCAATGTCATAAAGATGACAGTATTACCCAAGCTTTTGTACTTATTTGCAACCCTCCCTGTCCCTTTGTCCAAGCTACACTCCCTGCAGAGATCCCTCCTGCATTTCATTTAGCATAATAAACAACAGAATTGCACGTAGTGTACTACTCTCCTGCGTTCTAGAGGAGGCCTGGGTGCACCGGATATTGTGACCTATTATTACGCCACTCACCTTCGCTTCCTTACTTCCTGGTCCACTCTATTCCCCCCCAATTTATGGACTGAGAGTCCTTACAATTGGCTCGGACTCATCCCTGTTCTCTCCTATGGTTGGCTTCGGAGGTGGACCTTGCCCCTCTTCGTTGTCTGTTCCTTGGCCCCATGTGGTTTCTCCATGAGTATATGGCGGAAATGTAAAACAAGGTTTGCATTGGCTTCTGATTGCTCCCACTGATCAATATCCTTTTTCACCCCAATCTTCCAGACAGTCTGGTGGTGCCCCGATTATCCCCTTGGGTCACGGCTAGGCTCTTCCAACTACGTCACCTAACACATCCTGTTACCCGGAGACTGCAGCCATTCTCACACCTCCAGAAAAGGGACCTGCCTTCTCACCATTTTTATATATATATCTCCAGATACGTAATTTTTTTTCTCCACTATATCTCCCACATTGACTCTTGGGAAACCTACCCCCTTTGAATGTCTCTGTATACAAGGCCCGCATCAAAAGGGTATAGTTTCTAATATATATAAACTTCTTATGGATGCTGCTCCCTTACTAAGGACACTCATCATTACATGCGCAAGTGGTCTCAGTTTTTGCAATGTGACATTCACCTTACACCATGGAAGAAAATTTGGGATAACACATCTAAATCCTCTGTGTAGTTTATAAAGCGAACATGTATAAAATGTTAATGTTATGGTATAAAACTCCTGAGGTTGTCCATGCCTTTAATACGAATGCTTCTTCCGCTTGCTGGCGCTGTGGGAGGGATGTTGGCTCCCTCGTCCATATTTTTTGGACTTTTGGATCCATTGTCCCTTTTTGGGAGGAGGTTCGGTCTTTTTTACAATTGTTATTGCAGACTTCTCTCCCTTTTGAGCCTGCCATGCCCAGGTCTTCCCAGAATGACCAAGAAACTCTCCACACATATCCTGACTGCAGTCAGAAGAAGCATTCTGATGTGTTGGCTATCTACTATACCCCCTTCAATGTCAACGCTGTTTAAAATTATTATTATACAGTATTTATAAAGCTATGATAGTTTGCTCAGCGCTGTACATTACAAAGGGGGACAGAACATGTGACAGAACAATAACAATACAAATTATTGCTGATGTACGACAGATGGAGTACCTGACGGCTGTACAAGCTAGTTTGCTTGCTTTGTTTGAGGCAGTGTGGCACCCATGGGATACATTCTCGTCCTTCCGCCTTTCTGCAGATGTATAGTTCTGTTGGCCACCCCAATGTTCATAAGCATGCAATTCTCATAATAGATGTGCTCCTTTGTTCCTTTTTTCTTCTGTGATTTTTTTTCTTTTTTGTAATTTTTATATGTATATGTGAAAATCAATAAAAATTGTTAATATAAAAAAGCACATTTTATTTTACCTGCAAAAAGGTTTTTTTTTTTTTTTTTGGTGAACTTATCCTTTTTTAAATCAAATATCTATTTGGACACACACGAATTTAGTATACTTATCAAAAATGAGGATATTTATAGAAATGTATGCAGAGGACTCCTGTTCTTCAAAGAAGTTTGGTAAAGTTTGGTTGCATGTTGAGATTACTTTGGCTTCCACACGGGAGTCTCAGCAGAAGACGAGAAAATCTTCTTTATGGGCAAGGTTGGAAAATACATTCCAGCTACTAAAATGCCACACTCTCAACTTGGCTGCATCCAAACAATTTGGGGCTGAGAGTCTGATGGGCGACATTTACCTCACTCTCCTTTCCAGAACACCATGACGGCCTCTTCCTCCTAGCACGACCTGTGGCTCTCCAGTGCCAAAATCACACAGGTCAGATGATACTTCTCTAATCTCTCTGATGCTACTAATGCCTAAAATGACCGCTCTACATACCATAGCTTTGGACCTTGCCTGTCCTCTCAGCAGCCATTTCTGATCTAAAAGTGAATCTCCACTCTATGGACCCTGCCTTGAAGTGGTAGAAAAGAGGGGGGCCATCCACTCTGCTGAGCTGGAAGAGCTATGCCATGTGACTGGGCATCAGAACTATCTCAATGCGTTTCAAAAGGACCTGGAAGGTTGACAACAGAAGGAGGAGGAAGTATCTGTGAGTGTGTGGAATCCTCAAAACACTGGAGCATGTTCAGATCCCCCAGGCTTTGCAAACCCTATTCAATTAACTGCTGGGATGGCCCAATTACTCTACGGTGGAGTTGGAGAAAGCACACAGGATGCTTAGACCTAGGAGGAGGGACACTGACCCTCCTAGGGATATATTATGCTGCCTTGTAAGCTACTGCTTGAAAGAGGTGGTCATACAGTGTACCGAGAACCCAGAACTCCTAAGTTTCAATGGGGCCAAAGTGCTTTTTTTTTTTTCTTTCCAGGACTTTTCAGTGCTCACGCTGCAAAATCACAGAGCAGAGCACCCTGTTCTCGTTACCCTTTTGGAACACTAGCAGAGAGTCCACATGGAAACTTCCATCCTGTAGATGATGCACACATAGAGGCTGCACACATAGAGGCTGCACACTTCTCCTTTACCACCAGATTTTGGAGAGTCTCACAGAAAGGAAGTTCATCTGGGTAGCAGATGCTTGAGATTGGTACCAAGAGTTTTTTGCTTACCCAACTCATGGGTTCCAAGCATAGGAACAGGTGGGACGGTCTGTGGCCCCCGAGACTAGCCCACTAGATGTTCATAGTCCAGCCACTGCAGCTGGTATCTCCAGATTGAAGACCTGGAAGCAGCCTCACCATGATATCCCTGCTGAGTGAAATTTTTTTTCTACAGTGCCTTGAAAAAGTCATACCCCTTGAGATTTTCCACATTTTGCCATGTAACAACCAAAAACATAAATGGCTTTCATGTGATAGACCAACACACTGGCACATAATTTATCATTTCCCTTACACTTCACAAATACATATCTGAAAAGTGTGGCAGCATTTGTATAAAAGTATAAACAGGAGCCAGGTGCTGTGTAGTTTTATAATAAACTATTCGTCATATCATCATACAGGATTTATATAGCGCAGCACTTTACAATATAAGGAGACAGTACAATTACAATACATTTCAGCACTGAAGGAATGTGAGGGCCCTGCCCGTGGAGCTTACAATCTAAAGGAAGGGGGAGGTGATACAAAAGGTGATAGCTGCGGGGGATGATCTGGTGGAGGTGATTAAAGTACAGTTCTGTCTTTGGTGAAAGAGGGAAGCCTACCCCACCACCAACTAAGAAGTAATTTCACTTATGACCTTGTAAATCTCTGGATCTGAAATGATGAAAGCAAGTGTCCAAAATGAAACAGGGTTGGCATTGGCCTGTGATGCTCAGAGCAGTAAAAGACTGAAGTTATGTGCAGAATTTCCCCTGATCATGTCCAGCAGATGATGCAGCAAGATCTTAGCACTGTCTTCAGATTGCTTAAGTTAAAAATATTATACCTAAAGAAGAAAGTAAGCCACCACAGCTTAGACAGGGACCAGTTTTTGTTTCAGTTGTCAGCGGGTTTCCCCACTGATAGCTAAATGTAAAAAGAATGGCCAGCAATTTTTTTATTTATTTTTTTTAATTGGCGTGGGGTCCCCTCATCTATACCAAGTCCTTTAGGCCCTCAACATAGGGGGGTGCTTTGGGGCCTCTTCCCCACAACTATGGCCGTTGTCTGTTAAAGAGGCTTCCAGATTATAAACCCCCCGCTAGCAAAGGGGCCCCCAGCTCCCACCCACATGTGAACGAGTATGGAGTATATGGTACTGCTACTCATTGTCTTCTGTCTTTCACAAAACAGTGTAGTGTAAGTCTTTTTAATAAAGGACCTAAAGTATTCAAACAAAAATAAAATGTCCCCCAAAGTAGATCCAACGTCAATCACAATGCACGCCACAACTTCCAACTCGAAAAAAGGAAAAAATGCTCAGTCTTGACATTCGCTGATGCTGTCTGACAGTTCTCACTTTCTCATTTTAGCTTTGCCAAAGCAGTTTGTATGAGAAAAGTGGAGGGGTAAGTGGTAATAAAAATCCTTTGAGGACTTATAAAGGGAGAATGGAGGAAGGGTATGTGCAGTGTCTCATGTCCCTTTCAGTCTGTGGCATGCTGTCATATATGCACAGCAGTTGAACTAAAGCAGGAGAACTTAAGCAGCAGGAAGACACAACAGCAGCAAGAAACTCTACTGCACGCTGGACAGACTGCAAGCAATCACCCTGGGAAACGTCTCTTACATGCCTGAGTCCCACTCAGTGTACCTTTTATATAATATGCCCCCTCTTCTCCTATTACTATCCTCAAATCTCATTTCTTTACCCCTCTGCTCCACCCCAAAACTTGTACATCTCCCCCTCATTGCTATCATCTCCCTACTACTGCTCTCATCACCTCCCCAAAATGCCTCTTCCACTCCTCATTTTCCTCTCCTCCGTCCCCAAAATCCATTCAATAGATCCCTCTGCTCCTCCCAAACATTTGTATATTGTGTCCTCACTGCTTCCTTCACCCCTCTACGGCACCCACCACCTACCTCCTCCTATTACTCCACTCCACTGACCCGAACACCTCCACTAGTAGTTTCTCACGCTCCTGCACATCCTTTCTCACCCTTCTCCTCCTCCTAACCGTGGGGGACATCTCCCCGAATCCTGGCCCTCCACCACCTCCCTCACCCGCACAACACCCTCCCGCCTCCACATCCTGCCGCACCCCCCGTAACTTAGTATCTGTCCCTCTGCTCCCTAAAATCCCCCCGTTTTCATGTGCACTCCTGAACGCCTGATCGGTGTGCAACAAGCTTAGCGCCATCCACGACCTCTTTGTTTCCCGCTCCCTCAACCTCCTAGCGATCACAGAAACCTGGATCCAGCCCACTGACTCTACCTCCCCTGCTGCACTCTCCTACGGTGGTCTCACCTGGACCCATTCACCCAGGCCTAATGGTCGTAAAGGTGGTGGGGTTGGTCTGCTCCTGGCACCGCAGAGCACCTTCCGAGTCCTTCCAAACCCCCCTCCCTATCCTTCTCCTCCTTCGAGGCCCACTGCGTCTGACTATTCTCCCCAACCCCCCCAAAGATTGCTGTGATATACCGGCCTCCTGGATCCATATCCCGCTTCCTGGATGACTTCTCCTCCTGGCTATCCTTCTTCCTCTCCTCTGAGCCTACCCACCATCATCCTTGGGGATTTCAACATCCCTGTCAACCTTGACAACCTGGACACATCCCATCTCCTCCACTTAACCTCCTCCTTTGCACTTGCACAGTGCATACAATCCACCACCCACTCCAATGGTAATATCCTTGATCTCGTCTTCTCTAACCACTGTGCTCCCCACAACCTCACTAATACCCCCTTCCCTCTCTCTGACCACAACCTGATTACCTTCTTTATCTCCTCATCCTCCAACGCCTACCCATCCAAATGTCACACTACTACCAGCCGTAACCTTAACCTTGCCCCCCTCCACTCTGCAGCTGATCAACTCCACGACAGCATCCTCCCCCTGTCCTGCCCCGACTTGGCTATGACTGCCTGCAACAACGCGCTGTCAACAGCCCTTGACTCACTAGCGCCTTTAACCACACGCAACATCAGACCCCGACCGCTCCAGCCCTGGCAGACTGATCACACTAAAACCCTCAAATGACACAGTCGTGCCCTGGAGCGACTGGCGCAAAACCAAATCCCAACAAGCCTTCGCCCGCTACAAATCTGCCTTCCACACCTACACCTCCTCCCTCCACGCAGCCAAACAAGTCTACTTCCTGACCCTCATCAAGGCCCTCTCCTCCAATCCTTGCCGACTCTTCTCCACCTTCAACTCTCTGCTCTCGCCACCCCCACCTCCACCCAGCACCTCACTCACTGCCCTTCAGATTGCCAATCACTTCAAACACAAGATTGACACAATTCGCAAGGACATCGCCGTAACTCACACGCCCTCTCAACCCGTCCCCTCTCACACAGCTACCCCCTCATCTCCCCTCTCCCTCGACATAACCCGCAGGGACTTCGTCGCTGCTCAAACTCCCTCCAACCCCATTCCCCCTCACTCAACTACCCCCTCATCACCCCTCTTCCATGGCTCTACCACTGCTCTGACCCCCACTTCCACCCTACATTCCTCATACTGAAGCCCCCCCCCCCAACACTCCGCACCTTTAACCTTACTACCATCAAGGAAGTCTCCAAGATCCGCTCTAATGCCCGCCTCACCACCTGCCCCCTCGACCCTATCCCCTCCATCCTACGCTCCCTCTCCCTCTCCTACAGCACTTTCCCCTCCCCTCTGAAACATTCACACATCACCCCCATACTTAAAAAGCCCTCCCTGGACCCCAATGACCCGAACAACCTCAGACCCATCTCCCTGCTCCCATTTGCATCTAAACTCATCGAGCGCCTAGTCTACACCCGCCTAAGCTCTCACCTTGACAACAACCTCCTCGATCCCCTACAGTCCAGCTTCCGTCCCCTACACTCCACCGAAATTGCCTTACTCAAACTCTCAAACGACCTGCTAACCACCAAAGCTAATGGCCGTTATTCAGTGCTCCTACTCCTTGACCTCTCTGCAGCCTTCAACACAGTCGACCACCCCCTCCTCCTCAAAAAACTACACTCCGTCAGCCTCAGATTCTGCTCTCTCCTGGCTCTCATCCTACCTGTCACAATGCTCTTTCAGCGTTACCTATAATGCTACCACCTCCCCCTCACTGTTGGGGTCCCTCAAGGCTGCGTCCTCGGGCCCTCTCTCTTCTCTATCTACACCTCCTCCCTTGGCCAACTCATACACTCTAACGGCCTCAACTACCACCTCTATGCTGACGACACACAAATCTATCTCTCAATCCCCCACCTCACCCCCTCAGTCTCTGCCCGAATAACACACCTTATGCTGTTACACAGTTAATATTTACATTAATGTACATGAGAATTCATATAGTTTATTTTTTGTACCATTTCCTATGGATATTTCTATAGTTATGCTGCCATCCAGTGGCCTTATTTGCTAATGCACTTGTGTTCATATTACCTCTCTGAGATCTATGGCAATTCCTTTGCATATGAAGCTCCTCCCTTCTTTATGAGTACAGCACTTCCTGTGTCATGGATGCAGCTAACAGGGACACATGTATTCTGCATAGTACGCTACAGAAAGTATCATCTTTTGACCGCATAATACTGGAAACCATTCATTCTGCTGTATCCTGTTGTCACGTACAGAATAAAAGCAACTTCTGGATGAATACAGTATTGGTGAGTTTAGCTATCTGATAAGGATTGCCCACAGTGATTATATCTGCTTATACAGGCTAGGCAGAGAGGTCTCACAAGGGATAAATCACTATCACAACAATCTGAGTCAGAATAGTCAAAAGATGCATAGAATCCCTACAACCTGCTGTGTATATGTGTGTGCCTAATCTGCAATCAAGCTCCGTGCCATCCGCCATCTTGCAAAGCACATGGTCGCACAAGCATACTGCACTTCATGTGAATGTTGAAAACTGTTCCTCTGCATTGAACTGTGTTACCCCCCCCCCCCTGTCTAAGCTGCTGTTTGTCTTCTTAAAGAGACATTACCAATTTTTGCAGAACAGTAAAAAATGTCTAGACAAGGCTCTGAACATTCCTTTATGGCCGAACCAACACAGATACATTATTCCTCTGAACCAGCAGATGTACAGGGAGCAGATTCTGCAGACATTCCTGAACAGAGCGTAAAACCCAAACATACAATAAAACCGACACAGAAACTCAGGGAAAACTATGAAGCCATTAGAGGAGTTCTCCAGTAATCTGTCAGACCTCTGGGACCGAACTTCACAATGCATGTCAGTTTTGTCACACTTTAATGATCAACCAGCTGAATTAAGAGACTCTATAAATCGCCTATCTGCTGCGTATGAACGCTACCAGAGGCTGTCTATATTAGAGTCCTGCAAGAAAGCTGATTATTTTACAGAGGATTCTTCAGCAGAACTGACCAGAACTTATGCCCTAAACCAACAAAGGGATCTTGCAGTGCAAAATGCTAAGTTTAAAGCAGAACTCCGCATTACTCAACTGCAGGAGACCAGATCTCACAGATCCACCTCAACCAAGCGCACTGCACTTTCTTCTAGATCCTCTCACTCCAGAAGTTCGACGTTAAGCGATAAGGTAATAGAGGTCCGCGCTGATGCTGAATCAAAAAAGGCGCAAAGCTTTTTTACCAGAAAGGAAGCAGAGGTAGAAGCACGCAAGATAGCGCAACAAGCGGAGATGATAGCTCAGCAAGCAGAGATAGAAGCACGCAAGATAGCTCAGCAAGCAGAGATGGAAGCGAAAAGCAAAGCTCAACAAGCAGAGGCAGATTCCCAAATAAAGATTCTGCAGATGGAAGGGGAGGAAGCAGCTTCCCTAGCAAGGCTGAAAGTCCTTGAACAAGCAAAGGGACAAAGTACTAACTCAGACTACCTTATCCCAGCAGAACTGGAAGATCCTGTTGAATGCACCAGTGAATACGTATTAAAGCATAACATTTGCGAAGCTACAGAGTCATCTCCTGTACCTCCTACTAACACTGTTCTGACTCTCAACACAGAGACCTCTCAGCTCCATATGCCTAAGCCTCTTCAAATCTACAACACAAGTACATCTATGCAGAAAACCACATCAACTCCTGCCAACAACAAGGTGACTTCCAGCGACAAGCCGCAGCTCAAGCCACAGCCAGCACAAGCCTTAGAGACTACACCACAGTTAAACGCTCATGCAACATCATTTTACCATGGTAAACCTCACTCTACATCACCAGAGAACTTTCACACCCAAGGGGTTCCACAAGTTACTTTGGCACCAAAGAGTGAGAGATCAGACTTGAATGACTTTGCCAGATATATGATTCGCCGTGAGCTCATTAACACCAGCCTGTCAAGGTTTGATGACTGTCCAGAGAGCTACAGGGTCTGGAGATCAACCTTCAAGGCTGCTATTGCTGATCTCAACCTTACTACTAAGGAAGAACTTGATTTGCTCATAAAGTGGCTGGGACCAGAATCTGCAGATCGTGTTAAAAGACTGAGAACAGTACATGTTGACCACCCAGACGCAGGTCTTGTTGCTGCATGGGCAAGACTTGAGCTAGCCTATGGTAGCTCTGAAGCCATAGAGAGCGGTCTATTCAAGAGACTGCAAAACTTCCCAAAAATAGATCTTGGAGCTTGCGATAGTCTGTTTCCTAAGTGACCTCCTCATGGAGCTAGAGTTGGCAAAGACAGACCCACGTCTATCTGGACTAAGCTTCCTGGACACAGCTCATGGTGTCAACCTAGTGGTGTCTAAGCTGCCATATGGCCTGCAAGAGAAATGGGCACAACAAGGCTCAAGGTACAAAAGAGACTATAACGTATCCTTTCCTCCATTCTCATACTTTTGCAGGTTCATTAGTGATCAAGCCTGGACGAGAAACGATCCCAGCTTCAGCTTCAGCTTCAGTGAACCAAACTTCAGCTTCAGTGAACCTTCATCATCATCATCAAGGTATGATAACACAGCAGCTAAACGTAGAGACGGTACTAGAGCAATATCTGTTAAAAGGACAGACATCTCACCCTCCACAATCTCACCTACTGACCAAGGCATTGTGGATGCCAGAGATAAAGACCCTAATCGTCAGTGTCCTATTCACAAGAAGCCTCACCCTCTTAAGAAATGTCGTGGGCTTAGGGCAAAGCCTTTACAAGAGCGCAGGGAGATTCTCCAGAAACTTGGAATATGCTACAAGTGCTGTGCTTCTTATAACCACTTTGCTAAAGACTGTAAAGTTGTCATCAAGTGCACAGAATGCGGTAGCGACAGACATGCTACAGCCATGCAGCCTACTCCACTTCCAGACAACCCGCAGCAGCTAACTACCTCAACCCGTTTCAAATTATGGCGGGGAGCAACAAAGTCTTGCTCTAGCCAAAAGTAATGTTTCTTCTTCATGCACAGAAGTCTGTGGAGAGGGACTGGATCACAAATGCTGTGCCAAGATATGCCTAGTCAAGATATACCCAAAGGATCATCCTGAGGAAGCTGCTAGGATGTATGCCATAATAGATGAACAGAGTAACAGATCCCTGGTTAAGCCTAAATTCTTTGAGATCTTTGGCTTAGAAGGTCACGCCACACCGTATACTCTCAGAACCTGTTCTGGTCGTGTAGAGACCTTTGGCAGAAGGGTCGATGGATTCATGGTCTCTCATATCAAGGATGGAGAAGGCATACCCCTCCCAACATTAGTTGAGTGATCAGATACCAGATGAAAGAGGAGAGATTCCTACTCCAGAAGCTGCATATCATCATCCTCACTTAAGGCACCTTGCTGATGAGATTCCTGCGATGGACAAGAGTGCTGAAATCTTGGTCCTGCTAGGAAGAGACATTCTCAGAGTACATAAAGTACGCGACCAATGCGATGGACCTAACGATGCCCCTTATGCACAAAGACTTGACCTAGGCTGGGTAATAGTGGGCGATGTATGCCTGGACAGAACATCATCTGAGATCCACTCCTTCAAAACTTACATGTTGAGAAATGGACGTGCATCCCACTTCAAACAGCGCCCTCACCATTATGAAGTAAAGGAGAAGCCTCTTGACATCATCCAAGTACCTGATGTTACTCCTGTTCTTCGTGATGACAACCTAGGTACCACAGTGTTTTGTACTACAAGTGATGACAAAAAAATAGCCTTGTCAGTCGAAGATAGAGAGTTCATCAAAATAATGGACGAAGAATTCTTCCAGGATGAGTCTAACAGCTGGATCGCACCATTACCTCTTCGTGCTACAAGGGCCACACTCCCAACCAATCGTGAACAGGCTCTATCCAGATTCAACTCACTTCAAAGAACACTAAAGAACAGGCCTGAAATGAAGGAACATTTCATCGCTTTTATGAAAAGGATCTTTGACAATGATCACGCCGAACCAGCGCCACCACTTCAAAGACACGATGAGTGCTGGTACCTGCCTTTCTTTGGAGTGTATCATCCACATAAGCCAAAACAAATCAGGGTAGTATTTGACTCCAGTGCCAAGCATCAAGGCGTATCCCTGAACAATGTTCTTCTCACTGGCCCGAATCTAACCAACAACCTTGTAGGTATACTTATGAGATTTAGAAGAGAATCATTTGCTCAATATCAGCAGTTATGGCAACGGTTTCATTGCTTCATTGTACGTGAAGACCATAGGAACCTCCTAAGGTTTCTGTGGCACCGTAACAACAACATGGACAATGAGATAATTGAATACCGCATGAAGGTACATGTTTTTGGAAATAGTCCCTCACCCGCTGTTGCAACATATGGTTTACGAAGGACTGCCCTTGATGGAGAAAAGGAGTATGGTGCGGATGCTCGACACTTCGTTGAGAGAGACTTTTATGTTGACGATGGACTTAAGTCTTTACCTACAGACGAAGAAGCCATAGACCTGCTCCAAAGGACACAAGGTATGCTTTCCGAGGCTAACCTCAGACTACACAAGATTGCCTCAAATAGTGTCGCTGTTATGAAAGCCTTTCAACCTGGCGATCATGCCACTGGGTTTAAAGATTTAAATCTTGGGATGGACATGCCACCTGTACAGAGAAGTCTGGGCCTACGGTGGGACTTATTAAAAGATACCTACGGCTTTCAAGTCGGCTCTGCAGACAAACCATTTACCAAGCGTGGTGTTCTGTCAGTGGTGAACAGCTTATACGATCCATTGGGATTTGTGGCTCCCATCACAATACAAGGTAAAGCCTTACTTAGACAGTTCTCAGAGTCTATTAAAGATTGGGATGCTTCGCTGCCTACAGACAAGCTTCCAAAGTGGGAGTCCTGGAAACAATCTCTACATGCCTTAGATGGAATCAGTATACCACACTGTTACACCTCAGGGAAAAGAGCTTCACATCTTCTCAGAAGCATCTGCCATAATCAATCAATTCAAGACCACTTGTTCCAGTTTCTACAGATCCAGAGACCCCAACTATCCTTACCGCAGCTACTCTACTTACCCAGAAGCTTGGGTCCGTTCCTGTTCCACCTGGAAACTTTAAAACAGGAAATCTGTGCTATGACCAGTGGAAGCGAGTACAACACCTTTCCAACTTCTTCTGGAATCGTTGGAGAATGGAGTATATTTCTACTCTTCAAGGACGCAGAAAATGGCAACGCCTGAACCCTAACATTACAGTTGGAGATCTTGTTCTGCTGAAGGACCAGCAAGCTGAAAGAATTGAGTGGCCTATGGGACTCATTGTAAAGAGCATTCCTAGTGATGACGGCAAGGTACGCAAGGTGGAGGTGAAAGTTGCAAGACAAGGAACTGTAAAGACTTTCAGCAGACCTATCACGGAACTTGTTCTGCTCTTGCCCTTTGGAGAATGAACTTGCTTGCGTATGCTGCTGGATCCAACCTGTGACTTCAAGAAGGAAGTGTCTTGAACTTTAATTGATACCACTTGAAGCCTTACATTATAATTGTTGCACTATATGCATGTTCTCTTTTTTATGTCTTTCAGGTCTTCAAGACATCAAGCAAATTGCACTGTTGTTTATTTGCAATTGTATAACTACCGTTATGGTTTAAATAGTGACATTTACAATGCCAGACGGGGAGTATGCTGTTACACAGTTAATATTTGTTAATGTACATGAGTTCATATAGTTTATTTTTTGTACCATTTCCTATGGATATTTCTATAGTTAGTTATGCTGCCATCCAGTGGCCTTATTTGGTAATGCATTTGTTTTATATTACCTCCCTGAGATCTATGACACATTTCCTTTGTATATGAAGCTCCTCCCTTCTTCTTGAGTTCAGCACTTCCTGTGTCATGGAGGCAGCTAACAGTCCACATGTAACAGGGACACATGTGTTCTGCATAGTACGCTACACAAAGTATCATCTTTTGACCGCATAATACTGGAAACCATTCATTCTGCTGTATCCTGTTGTCACATGTACAGAATAAAGCAACTTCTGGATGAACACAGTATTGGTCAGTTCAAGCTATCTGATAAGGATTGTCCACAGTGATTATATCTGCTTATACAGGTTAGGCATAGAGGTCTCACAAGGGATAAATTGCTATCACAACAATCTGAGTCAGAATACACCTGCTGAGCGACATATCAGACTGGATGTCTCTCCACTTCCTTAACCATTTCAATACCGTGCAATTTTCCCCCTTCCTGCCAAGGCCAGTTTTCAGGTTTCAGCGCTCTCACAATTTGAATGACAATTGCGCGGTCATACAACATTGTACCCAAACTAAAATTTTATCATTTTCTTCACACAACTAGAGCTTTCTTTTGGTGGTATTTAATCACTGCTGGGGGTTTTATTTTTTGCTAAATTAACAAAAGCCCAAAAATTTTGAAAAAAAAAAAAACAAATTTTTCTTTGTTTCTGTTATAAAAGTTTACAAATAAATAATTGTTCTTCATAAAATTTAGGCCGAGATGTATTCTGCTACATGTCTTTGGTGAAAATAACCCAAATTAGGATGTATTATTTAGTTTGTAGGAAAGTTATAGAGTTCAAAATCTATGGTATAGATCTGAATATTGATCAATCCTGAAGTACTGACAGCCAATCTAATTTCTTGAGGTCCAAGAATGTCAGAATAGTACAGAGATCCCCAAATGACCCCTTTTTGCAGAGTAGACAGTCCGACGTACTTCATAAGAGGCATGGCGAGTTTTTTGAAGTTGTATTTTTTTGTAAATTTTTCGGAAAATGAAAAAATTTAAAATATTATTTTCACTATTTTTGTTTTTACATACTGTCACCAGTGCAGTACAGCGTCATCATATAACTGGCATGGCGGTGATCAGGGACACTGACTGGTGACAGTATGAAAAATATATATATTTTTTAATTTTTTTTTAAGATTTTGTTTTCATATTTTACTATGACCAAAGTAGTACAGTGTTACCATAGTAACATTGTACTACTTTGTGTAAAAAAAAAAAAAATACTGATCACTTCCCCAATTTGCTTATAGCAAAGAATTACCGTATTTTTCGCTCCATAAAACGCACTTTTTTCCCCCCAAAAAAAAGAGGGGAAAATGTCAGTGCGTCTTATGGAGTGAATATAAAGCGGCCAGTCCGGTATTTCTGCCGCCACCATGTCAGAATACCGGGCCGGCCACTCGCTGTTCTCTCATGCAGGGCCTTACCTGTTCCTCGCTCCAGCGCTGCACAGTCTTCCCGTGCTGGCTTCTGTGACAGCGGGGTGCCCACTGCGCATGTGCTGCACTTTGTGAATGATCCGGTGTCTTCTGGGACACATGACAGGTCCCAGAAGGCGCCGGGCACCCGGCTGTCACAGAAGCCGGCCCGGGAAGAAGGAAGGAAGGACAACTCCGCGGAAGTGGGAGTGGGTACCTGTCAAATTCAGGTACCCACTCCCCCTCCCTCCCCAAAGGTCAGCAGTCTCTGGCCATCCCCTGCACTGTGTCCGCAGTCTCTGGCCATCCCCTGCACTGTGTCCGCAGTCTCTGGCCATCCCCTGCACTGTGTCCGCAGTCTCTGGCCATCCCCTGCACTGTGTCCGCAGTCTCTGGCCATCCCCTGCACTGTGTCCGCAGTCTCTGGCCATCCCCTGCACTGTGTCCGCAGTCTCTGGCCATCCCCTGCACTGTGTCCGCAGTCTCTGGCCATCCCCTGCACTGTGTCCGCAGTCTCTGGCCATCCCCTGCACTGTGTCTGCAGTCCATTGGTTCAGAATATTTTTTTTCTTGTTTTTCCCCTCTAAAACCTAGGTGCGTCTTATGGTCAGGTGCTTCTTATGGAGCGAAAAATACAGTACTTTGCTATAAGCAAGCATTTACCTGAATGAAATCGATTCATTCAGCTTTTCTTTTTTTTTTTTTTTTTGTGCTTAGCTGTGATTTGGTCACAGCTAATCACATGACATGACATGTGCATGTGATTAGCTGTGACCATTCACAGCTAGGCACTAGTATACAACGGATGGCATGAATGAAGCCACCCATTGTATACAACTGTCATGTGACCTGCTGATTGGTCACAGCAGGTCACATGGTACCAGCAACGGGAGCCGGTACTCGGATCTGTCATCGGCCGTGTCCGAGGTAAAATGACCAGCTGAGGGAAGAGCTGGACACAAATTGGAACATGGGTCTTTTGGAGAAGAAATCCAATCAAAAAAAAAAAATAAATCTATAAGAAGAAAACACTCAATTGAGGGAAGAGATAAGGGCCCTGACATCACAAAATGATGCTGGACAATCCGGAAAGAAAATTACAAGGGAAGGTCTGTACAGACATCAAACAGACAGGTGAGACAAATCAACAACATGAGAAACACCAGCAATAGCCAAGATAGCATCAATAATCCGGAAACAAGAACAGGCAGCACACTCCTGAACAGCTCTTCACAGAAATGAGTCACCAAAAGGCACTGCTCTGCAAATGAACAAACAGAAGTCTTGAATCATCCATATTTCACTACCCCCAAACCTATACACACAGGCACAAGCATCATCCAGGGACAACAGGAAATTATCGTGGACAAACTACTACAACAGAGAATGCACAACAAAAAATGTCCACAATCCAAAGTAATACTGTTCTCCTCTATTGCAAGAAAGGACATCTAAGGATCAAACAATATAATCCAGCAAATCAACACAGATAAAGCCAGGTCAAAGCCTTCCATTCACCTGGCACAACATCACCCCATAATAATTCAACACCTCTATCTCAACAAACACGGGGTCAGTCACCTGGCAAGAGAATTTAAAGCTGAATAAAATGAACAACCCTGAATCTGACACAAACCATTCCCAAACAAACAATTGCATCACCAAGAAGACCTCAAACCTCACCACAAGTCCAATACAACAATACAGTCAACCGAAAAACAGGGCCACAAATATGGCAAGAATGGAGGGAACCACCCACCCCAAGACCACCACAGAGCAGAGAAATGGAGGAGATAAGAACCCTCCTCAGCATATTATGCAATAAACTAATGTGACTGAGCTTAAGCAAACACACTGACAACCACCCACAACTCGGTTTTGTCTCAGAATGTTTACTCACGTCAAGGTATAACACTACAAAATTACATCATTAGTAATCAGTAGCTGGAACAGCCAGGGTCTGAATGCTTCAGTCTTCGGCTCCAAAGTGATTGATCCAGATTTCAACCAAAGACTACTCAAGACCGACATACAAATCCTCCTGGAAAAATGGACACAGGATGAACCAATAGCACCTACTGGCTATAGGGAATTCTCTGTCCCAGCACAGAAGGATAGAAACATCAAACGGTAAGCTTTCAGGAGGAACTACATGAAAACATCCATGCAATCAAAAAAAGGAGAGTTCTCCTTTATTTCCTCCTTATTTGCCCCCTTTTTTACTGTTTATGATGGCAAATATATTATATATATTGCATACCCTCTGTGGACACCTGTCATCCATGGGGCGGCTTGCCTGCGTGATTCCCCATTGATGTCAGCTGTTCGGTTCCTGTGCAGTGCATATTTAATGAGGTTGCGACGTCTCACATCCATCCGCTCCGTGAGGACATCGATGACGAAACGCGTAGGGCGGAGCTTGATTGATGTGACGTCATTACGTTTGTCTACGAGCTACTGCGCATGTGCTGAGTAGCTAGGTTCGTTTTATGTGATTGCTGCTATGCTGTTGATGCTGGTGTCGGCTGGGACACCTCCTGAGTAAGTGCAATAAGTACCTAATAAAGGAAATTGGTTTTTATAATACTGCACCATGAAGTTCCTTTGTTTTTCTCGAGTGCCTGGCATCTTCTTCCTTGGATACGATTGAAGGTGGTTTTTCTTTTGGAGAAGTGGATTTCCGGGATAAATTGAAAAGTTTCTTTCATTTTGATATTGGTCTATGTGGATCGGTGTTCTGCAGAATTTTGTTTCCTGAAGATATACCTATGGATGACTTGCCATCATATTATTAAGGTTTTTGGTGGTGTTTTGTCACATTTAGACACTTTTTTTGCACATTTTTTTGTGGTATTGGTTAGAGATGAGCGAAGTATTCAAAAATTCGATTCGACTGATTCGGCGAATTCGTGGAAAAATTTTGATTCGAGTCGAATATATTCGCTGCGAATTTAACTTATAAAAGGGTGTTTCTAGGCTTCAGAGAGACTTTATATTAGTGCAGAACACTGTACCTTTAATTTAAATGCCCTTGGAGTCTGCTGGGGAAGAGAAATAATACTGACAGTCAGTATGACATGCAGATGAGTGCCGTCGATCTTAGAATCACCGCACACTTCACTCATTTGGGCAGTCACGGGGCCAAAACCAGAGTGTGGAGCCACAGTGTGGCGGTGGAGGCAGCAGCAATGGGAGGCCATACAGCACCCTATGACAAAAATGGAAACCACCAGCAGTGTGAGGAGACCTGAAAGTGGCACATGGCAGAGTGTGGCAATGGAGACAGCAGCAATGGGAGGCCGTACAGGGACCCATGACACACTCTGGACCTGGCAGCAGCATGAGGAGGCGGTACAGGGGCCCATGACAGATTACGGGCCTGGCAGCAGCATGAGGAGTTGGTACGGGGGCCCATGGCAGATTACGGGCCTGGCAGCAGCAATGGGAGGCCGTACAGGGACCCATGACACACTCTGGACCTGGCAGCAGCATGGGGAGGCGGTACAGGGGCGCATGACAGATTACGAGCCTGGCAGCAGCAACTTGGACAGGAGGACGTTCAGCTTCTGCACCGTCGGGTGCGTGCTCGCAAACTGTTGTCTCTTGGAAACGGATTCCAAGAAAGACTGCTGACGGAATCCGTGAAGAGGAGTAGCAGGAGAAGGAGCATCTGAACGAGCGGAATATGCCAACAAGCGACAACAGGGGCCCATGACAGATTACGGGCCTGGCAGCAGCATGAGGAGTCGGTACGGGGGCCCATGGCAGATTAGGGGCCTGGCAGCAGCTATGGGAGGCCCGTAATCTTCCAGCACCCTATGTCAAAAAATGGAACACACCAGCAGTGTGAGGAGACCTGAAAGTGGCACATGGCAGAGTGTGGCGATGGAGACAGAAGCAATGGGAGGCCGTACAGGGACCCATGAGAGACTCTGGACCTGGCAGCAGTATGAGGAGGCGGTATAGGGGCCCATGGCAGATTAGGGGCCTGGCAGCAGCTATAGGAGGCCCGTAATCTGCCAGCACCCTATGACAAAAAATGGAACACACCAGCAGTGTGAGGAGACCTGAAAGTGGCACATGGCATGAGACACTGTGGACCTGGCAGCAGCATGAGGAGGCGGTACAGGGGCCCATGGCAGATTAGGGGCCTGGCAGCAGCTATGGGAGGCCCGTAATCTGCCAGCACCCTATGACAAAAAATGGAACACACCAGCAGTGTGAGTAGACCTGAAAGTGGCACATGTTTGGGGCATGATTCATGGCGGATTTAGTCAGTTGTGTCAGGAACTGGTGGTTTGAAATCCACACTAATCCACGCCTGATTCATTTTCACAAACGTGAGTCTCTCCACACTTTGGGTGGACAGTCGTGTCCTCCGCGGAGTTACAATACCTCCTGCCGCACTAAACACGCGCTCCAATGCCACGCTACTGGCCGGGCATGACAGCCTTTCAAGGGAAAATTCAGCCAGTTGGGGCCAATGGTCAAGTTTCGTTGCCCAGTAGTCAAGGGGATTGTCTACCTCGGTTGGCAGGGTGCTGTCCAAGTAGGCCCAAGCCTGTTGTTTGAGGTCCTGCTCCAGGTCCACCTGATGCTGCTGCTGCTGCGGCTGGTTAGTAGTTTCCTCACTGCGCTGGTGAAGAAAGCTACTCATCATCGACTGCAGACTGAGGCAGCCGCTGCTGGTGGAGCTACCACTGCTCCTACCACCCCACCCCTCCCCTGCTGCCATGGCAGCGGAACACGAGTGCACAGGGCCCACAGTGTCTGAGGATGGACGTTGGCGCAGAAAGGCAGAGATCAACTGACTACATAGGTGGTTTTTATAGTACGTTATTTTGGCCTCCCTCTCAGCAGGTGTGAAAAAGGCCACCATTTTTGAACGGTAGCGAGGGTCCAACAAGGTGGACAGCCAAAAGTCATCCCTCTGTCTGATGGTTATTATTCGGCTGTCGCTACGCAAGCAAGCGAGCATGCTATGGGCCATTTGTGCCAAGGAATGCGAGGGACTCCCTGCCTCCATCTCCACAGCATACTGCCACGGTGCGTCTGGGTCCTCTGTCTCCTCCTCCTCCTCCTCTACCAGATGCTCCTGCTCCTCCACTCCTGTCCGCTGAGTGGAAAAACCACCCATTTCACTCAATAATTCCTGAGCACAAATGTCCTCCTCTACCTCCTCCTCTTCTTCCTGTCCTGCCCCCACAGGGGTCATGTGGCATTGAGATCTGTGCGCCACGTCTACCGCAACCTGACCAGCCATTGTTAACAGCATTTGTTCCAGGACGTGCAACAGAGGAATGACGTCGTTCATCCCATAGTCCTGCCGACTCACGAATAGCGTGGCCTCCTCAAAGGGCCTGAGCAAGCGGCAGGTGTCACGCATGAGCTGCCAATGGCTGACATCGAAGTTACACAGGGGAGTACCTTTATCCGCTTGTAACATCAGGAAATCGGTGATGGCCTTTCGCTGTTCGTAAAGGCGGTCTAACATGTGTAGGGTTGAATTCCACCTTGTTGCAACGTCGCAGATCAGGCGATGCTGTGGAATTCCGTTCTGCCGCTGTAGCTCAAGGAGGGTGTGCTTTGCGGTGTAGGAATGGCTGAAATGCATGCAAAGTTTACGTGACATTTTAAGGATGTCTTGCAGTGGGATGGTGGATTTTAGGAACCGCTTGACAACCAGATTGAACACGACCTTCCTTGACGCAGAGCAGACACCATGTTCTTTCCGTTGTCGGTCAACATGGTTCCGATTTTCAGTTTGCGCGGAGACAGCCATCTGTCGATTTCTCTGTTCATTACGCTGAGAAGTTCCTCCCCTGTGTGACTACGTTCGCCTGGACCTGGCACCAGCAGTGTGAGGAGACCTGAAAGTGGCACATGGCAGAGTGTGGCGATGGAGACAACCCACCGACTGTTTTGCTCGCTGCCAAGCTGCCACCCTCTTCTCCTGATGATGCGGAAGCAATAGCCTGATGACGACGAGGCTGCCAAGTGCGATCAGCCTCATCATCATCAATTAGGGTCTCCGCTTCACTACTAGCCCCCTCGGCTGCGTGTGGGTCAGGAGACAGACCTGTCTCTAGACCGGCTACCGAGCCACTCTCCTCGCCTCTACTTCTTCGCCTGGCTGCTGAAGAGGCGGATGTCTCCCCCCGTTCCTGACCGCCCTCTGTTAGCTCTTCCTCACTGTACTGGATGACACTGGGAGCACTGGCCTCTGGCTGCGAATAGTGCTGCCTCGACCCCTTCCTCTGCTGCCACGTCTGCTCGCTCCTAAAACATTGCCTCCTCTGCCACTCCTCTGCCTGTTGTCTGACATACTCTTTAATTAAATGATTCTGTGTCCCTGAGTAACGATTCTGTGGCCCTAAGTAACGATTCTGTGGCCCTAAGTAACGATTCTGTGGCCCTAAGTAACGTTTCTGTGGCCCTAAGTAACGTTTCTGTGGCCCTAAGTAACGTTTCTGTGGCCCTAAGTAACGTTTCTGTGGCCCTAAGTAACGTTTCTGTGGCCCTAAGTAACGTTTCTGTGGCCCTAAGTAATGTTTCTGTGGCCCTAAGTAACGTTTCTGTGGCCCTTAGTAACAATTCTGTGTCCCTCAATAACAATTCTGTGTCTGTCCCTAAGTAACAATTCTGTGGCCCTAAGTAACGTTTCTGTGGCCCTAAGTAACGTTTCTGTGGCCCTAAGTAACGATTCTGTGGCCCTCAGTAACAAATCTGTGTCCCTCAGTAACAATTCTGTGTCTGTCCCTAAGTACCGATTCTGTGGCCCTAAGTACCGATTCTGTGGCCCTAAGTAACGATTCTGTGGCCCTAAGTACCGATTCTGTGGCCCTCAGTAACAATTCTGTCTGTCCCTAAGTAACAATTCTGTGGCCCTAAGTAACAATTCTGTGGCCCTCAGTAACAATTCTGTGGCCCTCAGTAACAATTCTCTATCCCTCAGTAACAATTCTGTCTGTCCCTAAGTAACAATTCTGTGTCCCTAAGTAACGTTTCTGTGGCCCTAAGTAACAATTCTGTGGCCCTAAGTAACAATTCTGTGGCCCTAAGTAACAATTCTGTGGCCCTAAGTAACAATTCTGTGGCCCTAAGTAACAATTCTGTGGCCCTCAGAATTATTAGTGAGGGACACAGATTTGTTACTGAGGGCCACAGAAACGTTACTTAGGGCCACAGAATTGTTACTTAGGGCCACAGAATTGTTACTTAGGGACAGACAGAATTGTTACTGAGGGCCACAGAATCGTTACTTAGGGCCACAGAATTGTTACTTAGGGACAGACACAGAATTATTAGTGAGGGACACAGATTTGTTACTGTGTCTGTCCCTAAGTAACAATTCTGTGGCCCTAAGTAACGATTCTGTGGCCCTCAGTAACAATTCTGTGTCTGTCCCTAAGTAACAATTCTGTGGCCCTAAGTAACGTTTCTGTGGCCCTCAGAATTGTTACTGAGGGACACAGATTTGTTACTGAGGGCCACAGAATCGTTACTTAGGGCCACAGAATTGTTACTTAGGGACAGACACAGAATTGTTACTGAGGGACACAGATTTGTTACTGTGTCTGTCCCTAAGTAACAATTCTGTGGCCCTAAGTAACGATTCTGTGGCCCTCAGTAACAAATCTTTGTCCCTCAGTAACAATTCTGTCTGGCCCTAAGTAACGATTCTGTGGCCCTAAGTAACGATTCTGTGGCCCTAAGTAACGATTCTGTGGCCCTAAGTAACGATTCTGTGGCCCTCAGTAACAAATCTGTGTCCCTCAGTAAAAATTCTGTGTCTGTCCCTAAGTAACAATTCTGTGGCCCTAAGTAACGTTTCTGTGGCCCTAAGTAACGATTCTGTGGCCCTAACTAACGTTTCTGTGGCCCTAAGTAACGTTTCTGTGGCCCTAACTAACGATTCTGTGTCCCTAAGTAACGTTTCTGTGGCCCTAACGATTCTGTGGTCCTAACTAACTATTCTGTGGCCCTAACTCTCTCCCTGCATACAGCCAGGTCTGCCTCTGTTGAATGACTGGAGGCAAATGGAGAATTCTAAAATGGCCGCCATTTATAGCTCGACCATTACACTGTGCTGGCTGGCTGGCTGCTGATTGGCTAATGCGATCACATGTCATGAATGAATGCATTATGGGTCAGTGCGCCTTGTCTGCGCGCCTTCCCAGACATCCCCACTCCGTCGCCGCACATGTCGCCGCCATTATAAGAAAAATTTCGATTCGCGCATCCGAAGTCTATGTCTAAGTCGAAATTTTCCTAATATTCGAAACGAATTCCACTTCGCCTACTTCGATTCGCTCATCTCTAGTGAGTACCACAAAATTATTTTCCTCATCCCTGACCTTGTTCTGTCGGCCCTTGAAGACACCTCCCTTGCTATTCTTGTAGTATTTACAGAAAGCTGGGTAGCAGACTTCTGTGTTCTCGTTATAGAATGCTTATTTTTCTAGTACTGAACACGATACAAGGAAAATGGATTTGCTAAAGTCTCTGGGTTTTGCTTAAATGTTTTTTTTTAATGTCTTCCTTGATTGCTTTTTTTTTTTTTTTTTTTCCCCTCTGGGTAAACAACAAACTCCAAGACCTAAGACCCCCTACTGGGGGGGGGGTGTCACATTTCTAACTGAAAAATTAAAATATGTACATTAAAATTATAAAAAAAATTAAATTAATATAGATACTTACTCTCTAGTATTGGCAATCATAGATTGTCTTAAAAATCCAAGCTGTGCACTAAATCTGTATAGTTTTGAAGTTTGAGCAGGTGCACTCCTAATGCTTGGTTAAAACAGAGACTAGAAACATGAATTGTATTCTCTCATAATAAAAATGTTTAAATTTATTCACTTACCCCTTTACTTTTCCTGGGAGTACTCATCTGATCTCAGTTTGATCATGTTCACTAAAACAATATATGGATGGAGATCACTAGTGTGCCGTGGATGGGACACATCCCACAATTCTTGATGAGCTTGTACTGCCGATATTGGATTTGTTTGGGAAACATCACAAGCCATCTTCACGGTACAAAAGTCCATCACAAAAATGGAGATCAGCACAGATGAAAGGACAATGGGAATAGGATTTTGCACAAGCCTGAGTCACTTCAATAGATGGCAGAGTCCGGCAGAAAAGAGTACAAAGGCAATGGAGCTGCAAATAACTTTGGGAAATTGTTCCGGTTTGCATGCAGAACATGCCAGAAGCAAGAGCAGCAAAGAAAAATGGGAAAAGCAGGAGGAATTTACCATTTCGAAAAATATTAATTTCAAAAAACATTTGGCATAAAAAATGCATGTGGCCACATTTTTACAACCAAAGACGCTGATTAAAGCCTGTGTGTGCATTGACACGTAGGATAACATCCTTGAAAGTTTACTGGCTGTAGAAAAGCCAAAAACATCAGCTGCAAAAACATCCAGTGTGCACGAGGACTTGGTGTTCTGGTGGCATTTTTGGTCTCCATGGGGCAGAGAACATGAACTGGAGTTGTCACAGATATCTAGACAGACAAAGGCACATTCATGGCTTCACTTAGGACAGGAATCACTCTCCACTTGATTAAAAAAAAAAAAGATCCAGTGAACCTCCAGAGATTTCCTCCTGGGAAGCAAAAGAGTAAGGAGTCTCCTGTGTGCTCACAGGAAATTGCACCACAGGTGTATAAAGACATGGTTTCCAAAGCAACCAAACTGGGATGAGAGTGGGGGGGGATAGGGCAAAGGGGTGGTGGGGGGGGTAAAGGAATGACGGCAATGGGATGACAGAGTTGGGGAGAAATATGGTAACGTGATGAAAGGGGGGGTGGTGAAAAAAGGGTAAAGATATGAGGGGAAAGGATGATGGGGGGAGGACGGTAGGCGGAAAGGATGACGGAGGTATAGGGAGAGGGGAATGACAATGGAATTGGTGGGGGGGTAGGGTAAAGGGATGCCGAGAGGTGGGAAATATGGTAAAGAGATGACAGGGGATAGGAAGAAGGGATGACAGTAGGGGGGAGATGGGGTAAAGGGATGGGAGTGAAGAGGATAGGGTAAAGGGATGATGGGGGGTGGGAAATAGGCTAAAGAGATGGTGGGGGATAGGGGGAAGGGATGACGGGGGGGCGGCCTAGGGGGAAGGATATGATGGGGAAGGGTATGACAGTGGTGGGATAGGGTAAAGGGATGGGAGTGGATTGGGGGGACAGGAGGAAGGAGTGATGATGGGGGAGGGCGATAGGGGGGGAAGGATATGACAGTGGGGGGAGGGAAAAAGGGATGACAGTGGAATGGGGGAATAGGGTAAAGTGATTACAGTAAGGGAGAAAGGGTAAGGAGATGCCAACGTTTTCACCTCCTATAAATATTGTCAAAAAAAACTGTGCATGTTTAATAACAATTTATCTAAACAGCATTCAAAATCCAATGTCTTGAGGAAGATTGCTTTTCTTGCTTCATCCTGTAAAAACAATTTATTGGAAGTATGCCAGCAGTGTATTCCACTTGTCCTTTACATCATTCCAAATTTGGGGAAAGTCAGCCTAAGAAAAAAAAATCTGGCAGCAGGAAACATTTTAATTTCAGGTTCCATTGTTCTATCTGGATAAAGCTATGCAAAAGTGAAAGAGTTGTTTGATCTTTCTGGAATTAAGAGATTTGGAAACTCATCCTTCCATCAGATTTATTTCCCCTGCTCTAGATCACCACTGGCAAAAGGAGAATTAAGACAAGATTTAGCAAAAAAAATGTGTTATGTGGCAGCCCTGAATCCTCTGCCAAGTACTGTTCCTGCACAAAGAAAATAGTTTACCATAGAAGTGCTGAATGACCTGTACTTCATAATTCTTCTGTTGATTTGGATGAAAAGTTGGAAATGCATGTTGTTAAGCACTCCAAATTATCAAAATATTAAATTGTCAATTTGACATTTGGAACTATGTAAAAAGAAAATTTACAAATATAAAAAAAGAAAACATGTCATGTTCTTATGCAATGACTTAGAATCAGACTGATCCATGGACTGTTTGCTGCCTTTTTTTATTGGTGCAGCCAAAGTATTCAAAGCAAGATGGGAGTCCCTCTTACATCATGTGACCAATAACCACAAATGGAAAGTATTTTTTTGTTTAGTTATAGTTTTGTATTTGTAGCACTGTACTCTCATAAGCTTTATGTATTGATACCTTTTTTTATATTTACTGTTTTAACATATATAGACCGGAAGTGTCATATTGTTAATCAGTGTCAATGTGTTTTAAGTAGGATTAAAAACAGAAAACACTAACCAATGTTTCTGGGCCCTACTACAAAGTACAAACAAATATTATACACATACGTGGTAACACTGAGATCATCCGTAGCAGGAGAATTTATTTTGGGTTGTTCTTTGGTGGTAGGTTATGGTAATAGTAAAATATATATTTTTAAATTTAGCTGTATATTTCTTGCTATTTAGAGGAAGTATTCCTTTGATGATAAATGGTAACTGATATCACCTGATTTTTTTTTAATTATTATTAAAGGAAGCCCAATTTGTCCTGAAGAAAACCCGGCATAATCCACCTGAATACACACAATATTTGGGATGTTATGTACAGATATCTAACACGTCATAGTTTTAAAACTGTGATGGAGAGTTCTACAAATCCCAACACCTTAACACAAGGGGGTTAGAACTCTCCATCACAAAGGGGTTAGTAAGAGGAAGAATGAGAATTCTACTAGAAGGTAAGTAGGCTGCATTGGTCTATATAGTTATTTTCTCTTTTATTTGCCTTCTCTGTTGTGTCTTGTCTTCATGTATGAAATAGGTCAATGTGATTTTTATAAACTGGCTTTATATTTTTTATTTAGATGTTTTTATATTTTATTACATTGTTAAAGTATAGTATCATTGATTTATTCATACGATAGTGTTAGAAGCTCAAATATCCTTTTCTGCATACAGAGAATCTCCTCTCCTTGACTCCTACAAATCGGGTGAATATTTCATGTCATCTGAAAAATCTCCATTCCAAGGAGAAGCAGCATATTCCTGCCTTGTATTGGCAATGTTATTAAATATATTAAAGACGCTTATATTAAATCTGCAGTATTCAAGATAAACCCCACTCCACTTTCAAATGGTAACCAATCCATCCTTTCCCTGGGCATTTTAAAAATGAACATTTCCAACTTACCTAGCTGTGGGGAAAATTACATTAAATGGAGTAAAATGGAGTAATGCCTGGGCACCCATAGGAGGGATCAAATATGTGCCCAAATCATATCCTCTATACGGCACTTCTCCAAGAAAGTCCCATCATGCAGCAGCACATCTTGATAGCAATGAGTGGGCAAGCCAGACCAGGAATTTCCTGGACTGTCAGTAAATGTAGTCTGTAACAGTGAGAGCCTTATTTCTGGGCTGGAGGACATTGAGCTTTATCTTAAACCTCCTTCCCAGCCTGACTATCCCTGATCCACCTTTTATTTATTGGATTTCTGTTCTATCAGTTGTGGGCGTTACCTGGGGTGTCTGCATGAAAATAAAGCCTGTCCAGGAATGGCCACACCTCCATACTCACAATCCACCAAACAAGGCATTTTTATGTTTTCAACTCCTCCAACATCCAGCCCACCATTTGCATCAGGACTAAAAATGGCTTGAGAGGAGTACTGAGGAAGGGTGCTGTGATGTTTTCACCTAATTTAACAAGGGGCTAAACATGGTCTGAAATATTCCAATATAAATTGGACACTTGGCTTTTTTTTCTTGCCATATATGGAAGTGGTTTGTTTTCACCATGGATGATAAGCTTTAAGTTCAACAACAGAGGCCGTGTTGTCATTGCAAGCCAGAATTTAGGTGCTTACAAGATTTTGGCAGGATCAGTAAGCATTTTTTTTTTATGTACGGAGAAAATTCAAGAGCCCCACCCAGTGCACAGGAGGAGTAACTTCTCATATATGTACAAGTTACATCCCCCATGCATCAGGCAGGGGTCTTGTCTAAGGGGTCTTGTCCATCCACCAGGGATAGTCCAGATTTGTCATGAAAGAAAATATAAAGAAATATTGTTAGAGCAAAATAAAGAAAAGTATCTGTGAACAGCAAACATGAAAGCAGAATTGTATGGTAATCAACGGCACAGGGTCAGTTCTCAAACATTACTTCCTTATAGAATGACTGACTGACACTGGCTATATAAGTGGTTTGTGTAAATTAGAAAATGGCCCTAGAATAGAGAATCATAGTTAATAAGACAACAAAGGATAGAGGCCTACATTAAGCAAAAGAAACCATCCTTCACTGGTTTTACTGTTTTTGATAATAGATTGATTAAACACAACTCAGGCCCCTACGAGTTACTGCACTAGAGATGTAATATCTGTTCTTGACAATGCTAGATTAAATTAATTGGTAATCATTTTAAAATATTTAATAGTAAAATGCTAAACAGCATACCCAACAAGAGTCCTGCTATTGTCATTGCAAGCCTAGAAGAACTTTTTGTATCAACCGCTGATTCTAGTTTCACTTTAGTACTCCGAACTGCAAGGCTTGGCCCCACCACTCTAGGAATGGCCAACAAAAGATATATCATTGGCATATAGTACCTCACAGGAAGGACACATAGCATGCAGGCCTAGAATGTACTCCAGTCATGCTTGCATTAAATCATTCATCCAACTTCTAAACTATTACATTACAACATTCTTGGTAGTGAAATAGTACACTGTTACAAGAATCTGTACTTCAGAAAAGGGACAACTGAAGAAATTAGACAGAAGGATTTAGTTCCAAAAATGGATAATCCCATCCTTTTGGTGGAGACACAATGCCGTTAGTAACAAATTAAAATCAGTGTTGGAACATGACTACACACTGCAGAACTGCCAATGTGACATGGACCCTACATATTTGAATTGTGGAGTTGATACTATGAAATACAAAATTATATGACCCATTTATTTCCTCAAGAAAGCCACATACCTGAGAAAGTTGACCATATGTGATGTTCTTTCACCATCACTCGATTTTTGTTCATCCAATTTCTACTTCTGCACCAACAAGTAAAGAGAATTCATCAAACATGATTGGTGCCTCCGCCATGCTGTCCTTCTCTGGCTCTGGAGACATCTGTCACATACCTGATGGGAGACTGAAATGACGAGGTCGGCCTCACTTGCGTCACTAGTCCGGACCCCGCTGGAGTTGGAACAGAGGGAGTCTAGGACCCAGGGGAACAAGAGCACCAGTAATTTGCAGCTCTTGCAGATGACGATCCTCTGATTTTGGCACAGTAGTAGTAGGCAGAGCAGGTTTTGTGGATTGCCAGGCGTGCACCAGAGCAAGGCAGGTAGTGAGGACAAGAGACAGGAGCAGTGTCATGGAATAGTCAGGGTCATCAACAGTCAGGCAGCACGGTACAGAATCAGAAGGAAAGCCAAGGTCAGGAGCAGAGCCGAAGTCAGGAACCAGGAGAGCAATCAGAGTCAGGTGAGGAACAAGCCAGGTCAGCAACAAAGTAATCACACAGGAACAAGCAGGGCACGGGGGAGCTGAAGACCAGTCAGCACTGAACATGAGCAGAGGCACTCCTTAAATAGGCCGTCTGGCACCAATCTTCACCGTGCGTGTGCACGTGCGCAATCATGCATTTCTGCAGGAATTCCTATGCGCATGCCCGATCACGATTCTTCTTGCCAGAAATCCCTTACATTGCCCCCTCCCCCCCTTAGGGGCAGCCTCCGGATGCCCAGTAGAGCTCGTTCCTCAGGGTGAAGATGGAGATAGGCTTGAACTATCCGTGGGGCATGGACATTAGTAGATGGTTCCCAGGAATTATCCTCTGGTCCATAACCTTTCCATTTGATGAGGAACTGGGTCTGTCCGCCCCTCTTCCTGCAATTCAAGATAGCCTCAACCTCGTACTCATTTCCCTCAACCAGCAGTGGAACAGGCGCCTCCGGATCTCGATTGGGAAACCCACTTGGGATATGTGGTTTTAACAATGGAACACCCGGTGAATCCTCATATTAGCAGGTAGTTTCAGTTCAAAAGCCACAGGGTTAACCTTTCTCGATAGTAAATCGTCCCAGGTATCTTGGACAAAGCTTTCTTGAAGAACAACTTAATTTTAGATTTGCCGTGGATAACCAGACTTTATCTCCTTGTTTCAGTTTTAAGTTTCCCCTTTTCCTTCTGTCAAAAAATGTGTTACTCACCTGAGCTTCGGAAATAGTTTTCTACAATGATTCACCGTTCCTCCTGAGGAACTCCATCCTTTCTTGTACTGCCGGGACAGCGGGTTCCACTGGTATTTCCAGTAGAAAGGAGGGATGGTATCCATAGTTGGAGTAAAAGAGGGATTGCTTGGTAGCTAAATGAATGGCATTATTGTATGCAAACTCTGCTAACGGAAGGAGAGATACCCAGTCATCCTGTGAATAAGGAGAAACATCAGAGGTATTGCTCCAGAGTTTGGTTCGTTCTTTCCGTTTGTCCATTAGTTTGTGGGTGATATGCAGAGGAAAAGCGTAACTCGATCTAATGCTTCACACAGAGATTTCCAAAACTTGGATGTAAATTGTACTCCTCGGTCAGATACAATATTCGTAAGATTACATGGTGTTCTTATCTCTTTGATAAAAGCAGAGGCATTTTCTGTGACAGAAGGAGTCCCTTTCAAGGGAATGAAGTGAGCCATTTTTGACAGGCGGTCAACCACTACAAAAACAGTGGTGAATCCCTCCGATGGGAGAAGCTCACAATAAAGTCCATGGAGATCATACTCCAAAGTTTTTCCGGTGCGGCCAAAGATTCCAACAGGCCCCAGGTCTTGGCTTTGGCAGACTGTACAAGATCTCACATAGTCCTGGCAATCCTTTATTGCGTTTGGCCACCAGAAGGAGTGAGAGACCAAATTTGAAGTCTTATGAATCCCGAAGTGACCTGCTAAGGGGTGATCGTGACATCTTTTGAGGATAAGAGTCCTGAGTTCTTCGGGCACAAAGATTTGTTCCTTGTGAAAAGTACAGACCGTCCTTTAACTGCAGATGCATATCTATGGGAGGTGGATGATTATCCACCACTTCTCCAGACAGACCTCATAACACAAATAAGAGAAGTAAGAAGTTCTTGGCTGGCAAAATCGTGTCACATTCAGACTGTATAATTGGGTCAGGAAACATACGGGAGAGTGAAATTGGGTCAGGAAACATACGGGAGAGTGAAATTGGGTCAGGAAACATACGGGAGAGTGAGTCTCGTTTACCGTTTTTTTGATCCAGGACGGTACGTCAAATGGAAGATAAAAGCGGGAGAAAAATAGTGCCCATCTTGCTTGTCGTGGCCTGAGGCGTTTTTGCCGTTTTTCGGGTACTCCAGGTTTTTATGGTCTCTGAAGATGAGAATAGGGTGGGATGCTCCCTCCAATAAGTAGCGCCATTCTTCCAGGGCTGCCTTAATGGCTAGCAGCTCTGTCTCCCACATCATAGTTCCTTTCAGAGAATTAGTTTCCTGGAGAAAAATGCAACAGGGTGCAGAAGGGATTTAAGTCCCTGTCTTTGTGATAAGATGACTCCTACAGCATTCTCCGAAGCATCCACTTCGAGGACAAAGGCTAGAGCAGGGTCTGGACGCTTCAGGATAGGTGTGGAGGTGAACAAGGTCTTTAATTGCTCAAAGGCTGCTTGGGCCTCGGGAGTCCACTTGAAGGGAATATGCTGCATTACTGGTGCGATGATCCCAGAGAAGGTTTTGATAAAATTTCCTGTAGAAATTTGCGAATCCTATGAAGCGCTGCACTGCTTTCCTGTCTCCTGGAATGGGCCATTCTAAGACAGAGGACACCTTTTGGGGGTTCATAGAGATTCCCTTGGGGGTGATTACAAGTCCAAGGAACTGGATAGAATGTGTCTCAAATTCACATTTCTTGGCCTTTGCGTAAAAGCGATGTTGGCGTAATCTATCCAGTCTTCTTTACGTGATCCCAATGTCTATTTACCTGGATGACATCCTAGTTTTCTCCAGTTCAGTGATTAAGAATAGATCCAGATAGTCTGGAAATACATCATGTACTAGGTGTTGGTAATGCCTTTTGGTCTCTGTAATGACCCAGCAACCTTCCAAGTATTCAAAATGCCCAAATCGTTTTCGAAAGGCCATCTTCCATTCGTCACCTTCACAAATTCTCACTAGATTGTAAGCGCCCCTCAGATCCAATTTTGAGAAGAAACATGCTCCTCGCAGCCTTTGGAATAACTCGGGAATTAGAGGAAGTGGATAACGATTTTTAAACGTTCTCTTGTTTAGGACACGGTAGTCCACACAAGGTCTTGTTTAGGACACGGTAGTCCACACAAGCTCTAAGAGTGTGATCCTTCTACATCACCAGAAGGAGCTGGCATCTTCTTTGTTGAGAAGAAGGCTGAATAAACCCTTTTTTCTAGACTCATCAATATAACCCTAGAGGACCACTAATTTGACTTCGGATAGGGGGTAAATTCGAAAGGAATTTTGGCGCCGGGCAGGAGCTCAATCGGACAGTCATAGGAACGATGAGGAGGAAGAGTATTGGCACTCTTTTTATTGAATACGTCCAGATACTCATGGTACACCACAGGAACGAGTTTCATGGTCTCGGGATCAGAGTGAATGCTGAGAAGAGGGGTTGCTGCACTTGTTTCTTTGGAATACTGTCTGAATCACTGTATCTCCAAAGGAAAGAGGATCTCTCCAGACAACCAATTGATGGTTGGGTGCTCTTAGCCAGGGCAGGCCGAGAATAACTGGAAAAATCGAGGAGGTAATAATATCCAGACATAGAAATTCCTGGTGTCCTGAGGGAGAGTAGCATAACTTTGGCATAGATTCTTGTGTCACCGGGCCGCAACTAATAACGGACCCATCTGCAAGATGAACTGCAAGTTTTTGTGACTTGATACGGAGTGAAATCTTCTGGGTAGCGAAGTTGGCATCCATAAAACAACTACAAGCACCCGAGTCTATAATGGCCGGGACTGTGATTGTCCTTTCGGCCATTTGTAGTTGAAGATGGAAGGAGGGATGCGTTTGGTTTGTACCTTGGGGGTGCATCATATAGAACCATTTGGGAGAGGGCTTATGAGGTCTTATTGGGCATGTTGCCACATAATGACCTGCACTACCACAGTAGAGGCAGAGGTTAAACTTCTGCCGTTGAATGCATTCAGTCGCAGACAACTGTGGTCTCCAAAAGCTTCTCCTAGATGGACTAGTGGGCGACTCTGATGGAACAGCATTCGTAGAGGGCATGGAGGTCCCTATTTCTGAACATATCAGAATTCACCCATTCGTTTTCTCATCCTATCTTTCCCAAATCCGACGGTCAATGTGGATTGTCAGGTCTATCAGGTTCTCCAACCTGGTTGGTACCCCCCTCGGGCAAGCTCATCCTTCAGGGTGTCAGACCAAGACGGAACTGGTAGCAGAGCCCAGACTCGTTCCATTAAGTATCGGAACTCCAGATGCGGAAATCAGTAACAGTAAGCTACAACAAGGCCAAAGGCCTGTGGAAGAATATAAGCATAGATTCAGCGGTTTGACGCAGGAAAGGATCAGCATAGATTTATGCCATTGCTGTGAAAAAAGTCTGCTGAAGTTAGAGCCAGATCATGTTGCTCACGAAGGTGGTATGCCCAGGATTGAGGTTCATTCCTAAGAAATGTGATGATAAATCCTACCTTGGTATTTGGTGATGAAAACGTCCTTGGAAGAAGGGAAAAATATAACTCACAGGAGTTACGAAAAGTTCTCAACTGCCTGCGGTCTCCTGTCAAAAAAAACTCAGGCGTAGGCACCCGGGGTTCCGGTAGGGCAGGAGTTTCAAAGATCATATTGGGCTGCATCTGCAGTGAGATCCGCATCTGTGCGGCCATTAGAGTCAGTTAGCAGTTTACTCTCCAGATGCTCAAAGTTTCTCTGCAAATCTTGCACCAAGTTAAACAAGGCAGATGCTGAATGGCAAATGTCCCCCAATGGAGAGGCCTCCCTTTCAGACTCCATCATTGGCTGACTGGTACTATCACATACCTGATGGGAGACTGAAATGATGAAGCTGGCCTCACTTGCGTCACTAGTCCTGACCCCTCTGGAGTTGGAACAGAGGGAGTCTAAGACCCAGGGGAACAAGAGCGCCAGTAGTTGTTGTTTGCAGCTCTTACAGATGACCTTGGAAGGCTGATGATCCTCTGATTTTGGCACAGTAGTAGTAGGCAGAGCAGGTTTTGTAGATTGCCAGGCATGCACCAGAGCAAGGCAGGACAAGAGAAAAGGAGCAGTGTCATGAAATAGCCAGGGTCATCAGCAGTCGGGCAGCACGGTACAGAATCAGAAGGAAAAGCCAAGGTCAGGAGCAGAGCCGAAGTCAGGAATCCGTATCAATGAGGAGCGCAATCAGAGTCAGGTGAGGAACAAGCCGGGCCAGCAACAAAGGAATCACACAGGAACAAGCAGGACAAGGGGGAGCTGAAGACCAGTCAGCACTTAACATGAGCAGAGACACTCCTTAAAATAGGCCACCTGACGCCAATCATGTGCGATCCCGTATTTCTGCACACAATCGGTAATTCTTCTGTGGGATTTCCTATGCGCATGCGCATTTCCGATCGCGATTATTCTTGCCAGAAATCCCTTACATCTCGGACTGAGATCCAGAAGTGTGTGTTCAAAGCCGAAGACAAGGAGCTGGGAGCCGATGTGATGTTCTGTGAAGTGTTTACAGTCTGAGCAACCATTGGCTTCTCATATTAAAGAAGAAATACTTTCTATGAGATTCTCATAATCTCCTCCTATGTCTGAATCCGAAGTTTCTTCTTTCCAGCTTTCATTCAGATATTTGAAGACTTCCGTTGTTTGACCTCTTTTGGTAAAATCAATTGCCAAAAGATCACAAAACATCTTCTGTATCCCAGTGGGAACCTTTCTCCATGCTTCGGGAGGATCATCTGTCTGGAAAGTGTTTTGCCATTCAACAAACTGTTTGTATCCTTCATCATCAAGGTTGGCCACTTGCCATGGAAACTCTCCTGTGAGGAGGCAGTAGATGGAAACACCAAACGCCCACACATCAAGACTGCCATCTACAACCAGTGTATCGGAAATGGTCATCTCACGCAATTCTGGGGCCATGTAGTGTTTGCTGCCACACCTGGCTCGAAGTACTGTCCCTTTGACCTTAGCAAGGCCAAAGTCTGTGACCTTGACACAATGGCAGTCCTGGTCAAACACCAAGACATTTTCTGGCTTCAGGTCCATGTGGACGAGACCTTTTTCTGCTATGAACTCGAGAGCACTGGCAATCTGCACAGCACACCTCTTTACTGAAGCTTCTGGAATTCCCACCTAGAAAAAAAAAAAATACAATAGATGTTAAATACAGTAGTGTATATTATAAGGAGAAATAAAGAATCAATAGAAGTCTATGTATGATCATAACATGTTTGTTTTTTTTTTTGTTTTAGGGTAGGAGTGGATTCTATTGTTGGATGTGTCCCTCCCTAGGAAGATTCACTTTCTCTAAATGTGTTGGTGACCACTGTCATTAAACAAAAATTCTGAATTTCCCATCACTTTGTCTTAACTGTTATTTATTCAAGCCTAAAAAAATGGGCATACCTGCACCTTAATGCACTTACATTTGGAAAAATCATGGAGAACAGATCACCAGCAGGGGCCAGTTCCTGGGCAAAGATAAAGTAGTCCATGGTGGAGAAGAATAAGCCACAAGATCCGATGATATTGTGATGAGCAGAAAGAAAGTAAGAAATGCTGAATTCATGGAGAAAAGACTGCTGACTGGTCCGGTCTTTATCCATCACCTTCATTGCCATACTTTTACCTGTGGAAAAAAATGAAAACTTGGATCAACAACTGGAAATTTACAACTGATCATTTCTGTATGTTTTACTTAAAAAAAATTGGAGATTTTAAAAACAACCAGTATTGCTCTTTATTGTTTAGATCAAATGGTACAAGTAACTCAGAAAAAGCTGAAATATGGAGAAATAACACGAAAGAGCATACAGGGTCAAAATCATGAAAGCCAAATGCAAGGAATACAGAACCGGTACTGGGTCTCTGTTCATTGTCCTGTATCCCCAGGAGAGTCAATTAAGGTAAGTGTGGAAGAGCTAGCTGTAAATGACTGTTGATTAGGTTACACACCTCAGCCCAGAACTGCACTATCCTGGGGCAGGACCAAAGTGTGAAAGTACCCACCAATGTGCTGCATCTAGTGCAGTCTGGAGATCTCTGTGGATAGATTCTGTGCAACCTCTGAGGGGTGTAATACACCCTATGAAAGAACTTGGAACACGGTTTTAAGTTGGTCATCTCCTTGAGTGACACATTGATTCAAACTAACTCTGGGAATATTGGAGGGCTGATATCCCAACCTTGGATAGGGATTCCTGGCAAGAGTTTGTCTATTTTATAGGAGATCACCCCAAGTAAAAGTAGAATAGAGTGTGGAAAGCAGCTTAGAGAGAGAATCCTATGACAGCAGATCTGTTAGTAACCAATATGGGTGGTACAGGAAACTGGGATCCAGTAGCATAACTCAGCTGGCAGTAGTGAAAGTACAACCTGTGGGGGAAACAGACCAAACAGAGAGCTTCTAGAAGGACAAGAGTACTCTGGGCCTGGTATGGGGTCAATACCCTTAGAGATATGATGCTCTCCAGACAGATGTATCTGGGATGAGCCTGAAGTGTGACAATGAGGAATTTCTCCAGAAAGGATGGTATGGAGACAATTGATTGGGTTGAAAACATTGCACTCTAGCTGAATTCCACACACCAAGCATGGTCTTGGTGGGGAGAGCGAGGGAGGAATAAGTCTGAAAACCCCTATACTCTAAATTAGCCAGTTCCATAAAGGAGCCCAGCAGGGCAGCAGCATTCTCCTTTGATCTCATAAACCAACATTGGACAGTAACTAAAATGGCTGCCCAGTAGTAGACCTTAAAGTTGGGGAGTGCCAGGTTACCAAACTCCACCAGAAGGAGAAGTATGGATTTCACCCACCAAAATCTTCAAAGTTTATTAGGATCTGCTCCTCCCAGACTGAGAATGTATTAGGCTAAACTTCAACCTTGCCAACAGTCAGCTGTATGGGCTCATCTCCTGAACAGAAATAGTTTATTCCGATTTCACTGCACCCTGCTGCAGCCAGTGAGATAGAGCCGGCCTCACTTCCAGACTAGAGGATATCCAGCATCATATCCTTCCCAGCCCGACTATTCCTAATCCCCTTCCTTTCATTCAGTGGACTGAATGAGCGTCACGTATTCATTATTTATTCATTATCTAGAGAAGGGGTCTCCAAACTATGCCCCTCCAGGTGTTGAGGAACTGCAAGTCCCATGAGGCCTTGCAAGACTGACAGCCACAAGCAAGACTCCCAGAAGCATGATGGGACTTTTAATACTTCAGCAGCTGGGGGGCATAGTTTGGAGACCCCTGATCTAGGGTGAACTGCATGCTAATACAGCCTGTCTAGGAATATCCACTTATCCAGAAAAATACTGTATTTACCATCAAAGCATTTTGTTTATATTTGTATAATTCCTCGCACAAATCAACCCACTGCTTAGTTCCCTAATATCTGAAACCTTTTAGAATTAGAGATGTAATAAATTCTGGCATTGGGCCATATTTGCTCACTACAAATATCTGCTATTCTTCATTTAGCATGTTGCTCAGGGATTCTACTTTACTGTTTCTTTACAATGACAATTAGTGATCTCTTGGAAAAAGTTTGTATCTTGTAGATCAAATTTACATGCATATATATATTTGTAGAGGATATTTAAATAATGTTTAGATAATTCACTGACCTGTTTTCTTGTCCTTCACCAAGTATATATTTCCATAGCCACCATTTCCAAGTTCCTTCTCAATGTCGAAGTGGTCCAGGAAGTCCACCTGTTGTAGTCCTTCAGAGTAAAAGGATACCATTTTATCCAAAAGACCTCCAGGACACTATGGCCTCCGTTGACCAAGATGTTGGACAACAACACCAGAAAACTGTTACATTATTAAGAGAAAACAAACCTTAAAAAGGCAGACTTCAGAAATGTGTCAAATACAAATACTGTTCCCCTCAGTTACATGCCTAATAATATGAAATGTTCAATAGACTTCCACATCTACATGTATATGATTCAGAAATACGTTTGGACACCATATACTGTATAAAGCTTGGACACAACAAGATACATTTACTGAGTTCAGTTAAAGGACCTTGATACAGTACAAAAACAATGGAAAAGCCAAGACATATAATACATACAGAAGTGCCAGGACATATCTAATAATTTCCAGTTCATTTGTGTGTGGGGGCCCTCTCAGTAACTGGGAGCCAAAATACTAATTTTTATCCTGAAGTGTCCTTGAGGAAAGGAATGCAATTAAACATTGGCCAGCATTTATGGAAAGGTGTATCTGGTGCCAGAACCATCTTGATGATCCTAATATTTCTGGCAGATACTGCCATGAAAAGACTAAAACATAAAACATAAGAATGAACTACAAGATATGTTCTGATTTCTTGTTGCCAACCAGTTATGCTGAATTTCCAGTCTTGTTGCATAAAGTTAAGAGGATGAACATAGAGCTCAGCCAGGTAAGAAGTGTGAGTTTAATCAGAACAATCATGTAAAATATGGAAAATGGTTGCCTCACCTTTAGAATCCAGTACAAGGCAGCAGAGGCCATGCTAAAGGCCATCAGAAGATATTAGTAACACTTCCATAAAGCATTCCCCCCAAAACTGTGAGGTCTCAGAATAATCCACAATAACCATGAGTGATGTCACATGTCTTTGCAGGCTTCTTAAAAATATTTTCAAGGCATTTTCTTTTTTTGTACAGATTGGAATATACTTGTAATAGGAGCTTTAGGTAAAATTATACATTACCTGGCCACACAAAACACGTTTCCCTTTGTATTGCATCACACAAATGACTGCATCAACTTGTTACATATCCTGTATTATGAACAACTTTTTCATCAGGCTGATCGTGGCAAGCCTCCAAATGCTATCCTGTCCTCCTGTTATACATTCTATTACATATGATCCTGTCCTGACCCCCCACTCATTGCCCCTTTGTAATCTTTTAAAAACTAAATATGACAAACTGACCGAACATGCCATGACCCTCTGTACGATACATTTTCAGAATGTTCCTTAAATAATAAATATCCATTGATTGGTTAGATGAAAGTGACCTTACCTTTGTGTAGGATTCAACTGTGATATCAGATTAGTCCCTTCGAGTATTGCGTTCCACTGAAGATCAACTCCAGACGTCACCAAATCTTCAACTGGGCTGTAATAGATGCGTACGCCAAAATCTCTGGAAGTAGAGTGACTGATCAGAGGGAGAGGCCCGCTTTATACAAGGGAGATGGGCGGGGAAGGCAGAGAATGAGGGCTCTCTATTGGCTGACTTCTAATGCAAATGTTGTGTAAATAACCCCGGATTGTTCTTCCCAATTTGCATCTAAAACAGGTTTCCTAGAGAATAGGATTAAACATGCTGAAACCCTTTTTACTTTAACTCAGTAAAGTTTTACTTTCTGCCATACTAACTAAACTTTCTTGTATTACAAGATAGAAGATTTACTTTTTTTTTAACTTAATTTCAGAATAATACAAGAGGGAACATTAACCAGATAATTTATTGGGAAACATCTCATTGTAACATCCGCTGTAGATTCTTTTGGTTTTTATACATTAGGTCTTATTTCCAGTAACATTGTACACAAATGGATTTAGTTTAAAAGACTTTATTGAAAATAAAAAATTAATCAGCATAAGAATAATCAGCATAAAAATTGTTTGCAGTAGAATTTAAATGACTTGTCAGGATAGGAATATTGGAGCTGCCATGCCTGGGCTTATTTCTACAAACATTCTGATCATTTATTTGATGGGTCATTGACCTAGAACAAGTCATGTTTATATCAAGCAATGGAAAAAATCACACTGACATCTAACTTTTTTTTAACTGCAGAAAACTTAGTTCCAATAAGAAGAGAAAAGGTCTAGCTCAGCCATTCACATCTGGGATTCCATGGATTGCCAAGGTTTCCAAAAGGTTCTTTTACCAAACAGTCATTTCTTCTTTTTTTCCCCATAGAGTGTTTGAGGAAAACAAACCGAATACATCATGGCAAAAGTCAGATCAATATTTTGTACAAATCAGATAGTAGATGGGTCAACAGATATCTGAGCTGACAGTGTAGTAAATCACTCTAATTGAGTAATGCAAATATTAGAAATTACATACATTTGTACAACCCGTATCCATTATCACAAAAATGATGCATCATAAATTCAGGTGAAAGAATCAAGCCATGTGGCACAGCAGAAAACCAGCGATGCCTATGGATAATTGCCCATTAATGGCAAGGAACGTTACAATCATAAGTGTGAAAAATCAAATAGTAAAAGAATACAAATTGCTCAGTATGACAACCCAAACAGTCATTTCTACCCAAACTGCAAATGACAATTATCTTTATAGCTATCTGTAAGGTAGATTCTTCTCACTGACCACAAATGTGAGGAACATTCTTTCCACTGACCATCACACTAATGTATGCAGAGCTGTAGACAAAGTAATTATTAGCAGACGTTCTCCGAGATCTGATAGCTATTTTCAGGGATTCCTCTATTTTGAAGAGTTTGAGACAGGATGGCTTAGACAATCAGTTTCTATTTTTAAAAAAATGTACATTTATATATAGGAGAAAACACACAGTATATGTGATCAGTTTAAAATGGAAGTAAACATAAAGGAAGCACGGGGCTCTATATAGAATGTCGCACTTCATGTCAGTACATCATTTTTCACATTCTAGCAGACTGATCTCACACAATGTCCATGCTTCACCTAGTTGCTCCATTGCCACCTTCTCCCCATCTTCTGGGTCCAGAGTCTTCCACTTTATTTGGCAGCCAGGTTTGATGTAACTTTGTTCCGGCACTTACTCATGTTATACAGAGATCGCATGCCGAGTTGCTCTATATGGCAGTCAGTGTAAAATTAGGAAAATATATCTAATAGGCAAATAAAGAGCTTTCATGGCAGAACAGCCATATGCTGTCTCGTCTGCTTTTAAAAACTACCAAAAAGCTAGTAATTACTTAAAATAAAAGTCTTTAACTATGATTTATGTAGAAAAATGCCTATATTTAGAAGAAGGGAGTCCCAATTACTTATTTATAGAGAATACGATGCCATCTTATCACTTTTTGTTTTACTTCACCTCATCTCAATAAGGTTCCTCCAGTCTGAATAGACTGTATAAATGCAATACACTTGCTATGTAGGATTCCTTTATGACACCTGCTGTTCATCAGAGATGCCTGCTACATGGAGATGGCTGCTAAAAAAAAGAACCTGAAAATATGTAATGTAGTGAAAATTATAAACCAGCAACCAATTTGACATTTAAACATTTGGATAAATGTAACAACACAGCTGAGGTTGTTATTCACTAAAATACACTTTAGGTTTTGCTGGAAACTTTGACAATGGCTATCTGGCTACACCCAGGACAGAACTGATCATCTCAATGGTGAGGAGCATGTGAATTGATATGTTAAAGAGGTAGAATATCTGGCTGAGGGGTGACCGCTGATACTGTTCCATCACAATGACCATGTTTATGGAAACCAACTTCCACTGTTGGGACTAGTGGTGTCCAACTGTGGACCTCAGGGAATGACAGATTTGCATGATTATCTCAGTATAGGAAGGAACAAAACTACTTACACACAATGATCTCTACAGTCCATATTATATCCAGAGCAACTGATTATATATTGAGATTTAAAAATAAGACCATAATCATAAGAAAATAAGAAATGGGTGTTAATTCAGAACAGTCCGATAGTAAAGTCCATAATTCTGATCTGATCATGTTGCACCAGCTTCATGGACATCTTTCCATGGTGATTTTAGTTTGGTACAGGTGACTCATTTAATGCCTTTGGATCAGCTTTCCAGGCTTTCTGAAATTATACTTTATTAGGGTGAGCACAGATTTAAAAAATCACGTTTCCCAGGGAGTACTTTTAAGAAATAGGAATTTCAAGATAAGGATTACTTTGAATGCAGAGTACTATGAACCACTGATGAAATGGCTATAGATGTACTGAGGCCTACTCATGAGACCCCTCACTTTACCACATTTACCAGTTTGGATGGTTATAGCCTTTAGCCATTCTCTCTGATTCTAGCCACATCCTCCTTTCTTCATCCATTGTCAGATGCCTAAACTGGTCATCTCAATGGTGTTGGGCTTGTGAATTGATATGTTAAATGGGAGGTAGAATACCTGGCTGAGGTCTGTCTGCCAATACTGTTTTCATTACAATGACCATGTTTATGGAAGCCAACCTCCATTGTGGAGACTAGTGATGTCCAATTGTGGACCTCAGGGAATGACAGATTTTCATGATTATCTCAGTATAGGAAGGAACACAACGACTTAAAACACAATTATCTCTACAATCCATTTTTTTAGATCTCAATATATAGAAAATCACTTGCTCTGGATATAGGAAGTCCATAATAAAAAAAAATATGGGTTTTAATTCAGAACAGTCCAATAGTCCATAATGCTGATCTGATGATGTTGTACCAGCTTCATGAACATTCTTCCATGGTGATTTGCAAAACAGTGGCTAAATGGTTAGCATTTCCACCTGGCAGTACTAGGGTCATTGGTTCGAATCCCAGCCACGGCACCACCTGCCTGGACTTTACAGTTCTCCCTGTGCGAGTTTCCTCCAGATACTCTGGTTTCCTCTCACATTCCACAGACATGTTGGTAGGTTAATTGGATCCGATCTAAACAAATTGGCTCTAGTATGTGTATGTAAGTTAGGGACTTCAGATTGTACGCCCCTTGAGGGTTGAGGACTCATGCGAATGTACAATATATATGTAAGGTGCTGCATAAATTCATGGCACTAAAGAAGTATTTGTAATAAACAATAATGATGATTTTAGTTTGATACAGCTGACTCAGAAAAGGCCTTTGGATCAGCTTTCCTGGCTTTCTGAAATTATACTTTATTAGGGTGAGCACAAATGTAAAAACAATCACAGGTTTCCTGAGGAGTACTTTTCAGACATATAAATTTCAAGCTGGGCATCACTTTGAATGCAGGGTATTATTAAAATTGCTATAGATGTACTGAGACCTAATCATGAGACCCTTCACTTTGCCACATTGAACAATTTGGATGGTTATAACCTTCAGCCATTCTCTGATTCTAGCCACATCTTCCTTTCTTCATCCATTGTCATATGCCTGAAGATACCTCTGCCTTGTCTTCTGCTGATTGGCATTGGAGACTGGAAGGGCCAGACACCCACAGTGGTAATCTTCTTACCATAGCACCTCACCACCAAATCCTTTTCCTGGAATCTGCATCCAGTTCTGAAAACCATGATGGGCTGAAACCTTGGCTGTGGTTACACATCTCCATATTGATTGACCATATTCCATATCATTAGTATAGGATATCCAAGCAGTTTTCCTTTAACTTGGTCCAATTAAAAAAATATTATATGGACCAATATCAGGACTGATGCATACTTGGGCTGAAGGGAGGACTTCTTGTGACATGTACAAACAAAATGGTTACACGACCAATTCTTAAACCTCGTGTTACTTTTACTGTTCTCATAGTTACCAATAGCTAATTGACATAGAAGAGCCTCAATATGTTACACAAATCATTCTAGAAAATTGACCAAACACAAAATGCTGTAGAGGGGAGTTCAATATTTTGTAGAACTGAAAAATCAAAAATGTCTTCCATACTCCCCATATCCCCCTCCTTTTTTTATTTCACAAAGAACCCAAACAGCAACTTAAAGAGCACATTGGAAGAATAAGGGAAGAATAAGGGAAGAAAAGAGATAAAAGTGGTCAAAACTATAAGGGCTCATGTACACTGCAGCTGATAACTCACGTTTAGGAGCTGTTCACTAGGTGTCCATGTACACACCTTTACAGGCATTTGAGTTTACAGTCGTTTTTTGAACACAAAATCGACTGCTGAACGCAAGTTTTCTATCAGCGTTTGAAACACAAAACGCTTGTAAACGCGGCAAATCGCGTTTATAAGCATTTCAATTTTTTTTTTTAACTCTTCCAGTTTCCAATGCTGTTCAGAGTCTTTGTTCATCATGAACAATGCATTAAATGCATTTTCCCTGTACTCAAATGGACCCGGTACACCATACTTTGATGTTTCACATGAAATCAAATGTTAGACACTGCTGCAATAATTTCTGCACATAAATGACCTGCAACACATCCAAACACCACTCAAAAATTAAAAAAAAAAAAAACATTATTACACATCCAGAAGATGTTTTTGGGATGTAAACTGTCCCTTTAAATTAAAAAAAAAAATAGGGAACAAAACACTAAACACAGGATGTTCCTACCAAGCTTGTCACACCCTATATTGACCCACCCTGTTCAATTTTTTCACTTAGAGAAAAAAACTAATCTTGACCCCCCCCCCACACCCCAAACCCTTCATGATCTCAAAGCCCCCCATCCAGTTGGCCTTGGAGTATGACTCAACCCAACAGTCAAAACACCCTTGGAAACAAAATACATTTTAATTAGAAAATCACACCTCCAAATATTGATGACCTCAAGGCAGCCCAGTCAGTTGGCATTGGAGAATGACTCATCCCAACAGACAACAATGTACCTCTAACACCCTTGTAAACAAAAGACATTTTTATTAGCAAATCACACCTCCAAATATTGAGGACCTCAAAGCCCCCCAGCCACTTGGCCTTGGGGTATGATTCATCCCAACAGTCAAAACACCCTTGGAAACAAAACACATTTTAATTAAAAAAATCACACCTCCAAATATTGATGACCTCAAAGCCCCCTGCCCAGTTGGTGTTGGAGTATGACTCATCCAAACAGACAATGATGTACCTCTAAACCCCTTGAAAACAAAAGACATTTTAATTAGTAAATTACACCTCTAAATATTGAGGACCTCAAAGCCAGCCCCCCCATGGCCTAGGTCAGTGGTGGGCAACCTTTTTTTTCAACTGAGCCAAATCTCGCCAAAACCACGATTGAAATTTATTTTGAGAGCCACATTTTTGAAACTGAAAATACATCCCCCATATAGTAATTCATCCCCCATATAGTAATTCATTCCCCATATTGTGTCAATTCACTTACCTTTGCTCTGCGTGTTCCTCTCGCCGTGTTCCCACGCCGTTCCAGTCTTCAGGGCGGACTGTGAGAGGAGGAGTTTGTCACGCTGCCCCGCCTACACCCTGACAGCCAATGTTTCCCACGCTCCGCGGGCCGGATTAAAAGGTCCGCCGGGCCGTAGTTTGCCCATTGCTGGGCTAGCTGCAGAGTCCTGACTTTTGGGGCGGCCGCCCGAGAGGAGGGAGGGTAGCGGGCGCCCGACACACAGAAGAGCCGCATTAAAGTGTGTAAAGAGCCGCATGTGGCTCGCGAGCCGCGGCTTGCCGACCACTGGCCTAGGTGATGGCCTTTTTGCTTCAGGCAACCTGTGGAGGTGGCCTTACCTGTCACTTCCCACCCAGCCACCCCTTATATGAACCCAACATTGGAAGCAAAGGTCATACCAGCATGCTGCCTCATCTTTGAGCATCACCATGTCTAAAGACATTCATCAAGCTCAGCTAGTTGCAGCAGTGCAATCTCATGCACAGCTTTGAGACAAATCCCATCCTCTTTATGCTGACTGAATTTTGAAAAGAAGCGTTTAGAATGAAATTGGACAAATCGCTTTTTGAAAACTGGGATATTCTGATTGGAGACCAGAACAAAAATAGAAGTAAATATTTTTGTATAACTTTCATTGTTATGTACACAGTTTGGATATGACATGTACTGATCATTTTTCCAAAAAATTTTTTGCACAGTTACCTCCTTGCAAACCCGGTGGAAATCCTTAAGGGGCTGAGTTCAAAGAGATTACCGCAAGGATGTAGAGGCCCAAAAGGGAGTGGAGCCCCAGCTTTACACAAGGCCCATCCATTATCAGCAGAACTCTTTTTTTAAGAGATTCTTTTGCTCCAGAGAGTAAGTTATTAAGATATTTTATTTTTACACATAAAATTTGTTTAAAATATATTTAAAATGTTTATTGCCATTCATTTTTACATTTTTTTCTAACACTGGCAATTTCATTTAAATGTATGATTTTTTTCCATTGTGGAGGCTGTGCTTTGCAATTCAAATAGTTTTCATGTTTATGTAAACATGATCTTTATGTTTGTTTTATTTTTTTCCTCAAATATTTTTTAGTAAAGATATTGTGATTGTTATAAATTGTTATTTAGATATATTTATTTTCTACAGTAATCTATTAAAATGGAAATCCAATAACATGACCCCGGCTGCTCATGATTACTGAATTTAATTTTCCATTTTTGTTTCACCCAGATCATCATCTAACATTGCCCAGAGGATTCTGGAGAAATGGAGCTGGAAGAGGTGCAAGCACCACCGGAATTGATGGCCGAGGCAAGCATGGGTGAGGGCTCCAGCACTGCTACCTCTAGAACAATGTTGGTGCCTTCAAAACCAAGAGCAGATGTCACACCTCAGCAGCTACCGTATTTTTCGCTTTATAAGACGCACCTGACCATAAGACGCACCTAGGTTTTAGAGGTGAAAAACAAGAAAAAAAAAAAATTCTGAACCAATGGACTGCAGACACAGTGCAGGAGATGACCGGAGACTGCGGGGACAGTGCAGGAGATGACCGGAGACTGCGGGGACAGTGCAGGAGATGACCGGAGACTGCGGGGACAGTGCAGGAGATGACCGGAGACTGCGGGGACAGTGCAGGAGATGACCGGAGACTGCGGGGACAGTGCAGGAGATGACCGGAGACTGCGGGGACAGTGCAGGAGATGACCGGAGACTGCGGGGACAGTGCAGGAGATGACCGGAGACTGCGGGGACAGTGCAGGAGATGACCAGAGACTGCGGGGACAGTGCAGGAGATGACCAGAGACTGCGGACCTTTGGGGAGGGAGGGGGAGCGGGTACCTGAATTTGACAGGCACCCGCTCCCACTTCCGCGGAGTTGTCCTTCCCTCTTCTTCCCGGGCCGGCTTCTGTGACAGCCGGGTGCCCACTGCGCATGTGCGAGAAGCGCTGCGCTTTGTGAATGGCCTGGCACCTTCTGGGACCTGTCATGTGTCCCAGAAGACACCGGATCATTCACAAAGCACAGCGGGCACCCGACTGTCACAGAAGCCAGCGCGGGAAGACTGTGCAGCGCTGGAGCGAGGAACAGGTAAGGCCCTGCAGGAGAGAACAGCTGAGCGGCCGGCCTGGTATTCTGACATGGTGGCGGCAAAAATACTGGACCGGCCGCTTTATATTCGCTCCATAAGACGCACTGACATTTTCCCCCCTTTTTTGGGGGGAAAAAAGTGGGTCTTATGGAGCGAAAAATACAGTATATAAAATTGATCACATTCTAATAACTCCTCTGTCCATAAATAAAAATGTATCCCCCTCTATTATTTCTTTATAGCAACAAATGAAGACCCCCTTCCTGCCCTCTACAATATGCAGCTTTCAACACTGTCACACTTATCACAATTGCATGGTGGTGCAGTATCTGTAACATGTTCAATATTTAGCATGTAGAGCTTTCCTTTGGGTGGTATTCAACCACTGCTGGGTGTTTTATGGTTTTTAAATGGAAACCTAAAAAAAAAAGCAAAGAAAAATATTTTTGGCAAGTGGTGCATCCCATAAATACATCTATCTTCATGTCTTTATTTTAAATAGTTCTATTGTATACACTCATCTGCCTCAAGTTGGGGACGTCAACAACAGCAGCGAGACACAGCTGAGGACCAAATTATGGCCTTCCTAGATGAGATGCGGCAAGTAAGAAGGCATGATGATGTCTTCCTTGACATGAACAATGCAAGGACCAATTTTTGCTGAAGCCTCTACTTTTCATTAGACCAGCTGAACGATGAAAGGGAAAAGCACTGTCGGGAGAACATTTTATTCGTATGTGATTTCGTGCCTTCAATCACAAAGACAATCATCCTCCGCCCAATGTACCTACTTTTCAGGGAAAGTGGCAGGCCACTGGGGATGATTACAGACACCAACCTTCCGGCTATGGACAGCATGCTCCCCATACGGTGCTCCTGACAGGGCCACAACACAGAGCAGAGACAACCACAGTTGTTATGTCTGCTGTACCCCTTCCTCCACAACCAATGGGTCATCCATTTGCACAATTTTCATAGGACTCCCACTCCCCACACCACACACATCACCAACTCTGAAACTGATGTCGGGATTTTATTTGTATTCACAATTGGACAATGTTATTTTATTTTTTATTACAATTGCCAATGACCAATTCTGGACAATTTTCGGTATTCAATGTTTATTGTTTGTGAAAAAAAGTTCATCAGTTTATTATCTTTTATTAATAAATATTTTAATTATATTTTTTGTTATTTAAATTTTTTTTTTTACATAATATTAAGTTCCATGCATGTATGTTTGGTGATGTGGCCATTTCTGCTTCCCCCTTCCCTCGTACTCACTAGCAGCCGGGGTCATGTTATTGGTCATGTTATTGGATGTCCATTTTTCCGCACACGTATGAAAGGCACATCACATATGATCATGCATTTGTGAGGCCATGTCATGCGTGTTTGGAAAAGGGATCATATCATTGGCTGTGCACTAGTTCTCTCTCACATTTTAAAAAACCAAAAATATGCTCTGAGAAAAGAAAAAACATTTTATTTTCATCAAATCACTCCTTTATTTCTAACCAATCAGTGAGAACTTTCACCGATAACTAGTGAATCCAAATCTAATTGGATATATTGATCTGGCCGGGCAATCTGCCATCTGGGGAGACAAAATATTCTGCAAACCGATTTCTTCTGGTCATTACTCAATGATTGGAGTTCAGGTCCGGGAACTGGATGTTCTGTGCGGGGTTTGGGGGTGCAGGCTCAGGGGATCCTCTCTCTTCATCAAATTACAAAGTGATGTAGAACACAGCAGGCCAGGACTACTAATGGCATTCTCCACATCCAATCACATTGCAGAGAGGAGTGCCCGCCCCTTAGCTGTACATACTACAAATGCGCACTCCACTACTCATCTGGCCCGGCTTAGTCTGCAGTTAAATATTTTTTCTTGGTAACCAAGCCCATGTCCACTATAAGGCCTCATTAGGGTTTCTGCAAGGCCGAACGTCTCATCCGCTACAATCACCAGTGGAAGACTTGGCTCAGTTGTACACGGAAGAGGCCTCCATCCACGAATCCCAAGACTACCTTCATATAGCTGACGCTCCATGGAAGATTCCTAAAAAATTCTAGAATCACCTGACTTCCATAGGCCCCAACATCAACATATATGAAGCACAAGTGAGCATCCACCAATCCCAGGAGTACTATGGAAAAGTATTTCTTATCATTGAAATATTGTGAACCAGAGTTGGGTGTTTTTTCACTCGAACATGTTTTCCATCCAGAGCTCCTATGCAGTTCGGGAAGGCAGTCTTTTCCCAAAATTCTTCACTTACTTCTTCCCATGTTTGTTCTGTTGGCACAGGCATTAATGCACTATGTAACTCCTCCCACAGTGCCAAGCATGTTTCAGAAACAAATTTTACAACACCCATCAAAAAGTAGGGGTGTAAGGATACAAAGGATTGCCCTGTGGCCAGAAACCTGCAATGGATAAAAAAATCTTTATTAAAAATTACAAAACAAAAATAATTGCAAGTGCAAAATATATATATAAAAATATTATACCTTAACGTTTGAAGGGAGATAGTTATTAATGTTTTTAAATACATTTTCCTCTAACAAATACAAACAGAGCAACTACTAATAAAAATAAATAAAATAATTTGTGATGTGAAAACAATATACAAAATATATTACACTTTATTATATATTTTTTAAGGAGGTAGAGGAAAATGTATTTACAAAATAAGGAATACAAATAGAGCAACTGTAAGTAATAAAAATAAAATTAATACATTTTACAAGTAAAAAATATATATAAATTATATTATACTTTAAATTTTCCTCTTACTTGTAAAATGTATTAATTTTATTTTTATTACTTACAGTTGCTCTATTTGTATTCCTTATTTTGTAAATACATTTTCCTCTTTCTCCAAACAAAATTTATTATTTACAAAATAAGGAATACAAATAGAGCAACTAATAAAAACAAAATAAATTTGCAAGTGCAAAAAATATATAATTTATATTATACCTTATGAAATTTGTAAGGGAGATGGAGGAAAATGTATTAAAAAATATAAATAAACTACAAAGAACTACTAGCAATAAAACTAAAAATATTCAAATATTTTTTTTAAATAAAAATTAATAAAAATATAAAAATAAATATAAATAACACAAAAAAGTGTCACATTTAAATTATATATTTACATACCTGAGGATCAACAGGAGACGTTCCTCTGGTGACACGTTCTTCCTCATTTCGGTGTCCCATGCAAACTAGACGTGGTCGCAGCCTCTCCAGAAGATCATCAAATGTGACAGTAGACATCCACGTAAAATTAAAAAAATTTGTTGGGAAAATTCCACAGCTGGACATACATATTTGCAAAGTATCCTGAAGACATGCGCTGAGCCATCAATGGATGAATCCAGTAGCGATGAACTCTGGTCCTCTCACGCATTCTTCTACGTCTTCTGAGCCTCAACACCAGCAACATCAGGAACATTTCCGTTAAAATTCTCAACATGGGATCCATAGTGACTACAACCAGAAAGACAGCTCATCTCCACGCATACTGCTCCCTCTGCTTCTACTCTCTATTTCTCTCAAAGTGTCTGAAATAGTTAATAATTTACCATTTCCAGTGCATTCTGGGCATTTGGGAAGTTCTCCTGCGCTTATCTTTTTTGCTGTCAATTTCCAGTGTTCAGAAGAGTTCTTACCACGCCACGTGTACATGGAGCCTTACTGCGATGTGTGATCTGTATGATCTGCAGTGCTGTGTGATCTGCAGTGCTGTGTGATCTGGGTGATCTGCAGTGCTGGGTGATCTGCAGTGATGTGTGATCTGCAGTGATGTGTGATCTGCAGTGCTGGGTGATCTGCAGTGATGTGTGATCTGCAGTGATGTGTGATCTGCAGTGATGTGTGATCTGCAGTGATGTGTGATCTGCAGTGATGTGTGATCTGCAGTGATGTGTGATCTGCAGTGATGTGTGATCTGCAGTGATGTGTGATCTGCAGTGATGTGTGATCTGCAGTGATGTGTGATCTGCAGTGATGTGTGATCTGCAGTGATGTGTGATCTGCAGTGATGTGTGATCTGTATGATCTGCAGTGCTGTGTGATGTTCATTTGGAATGGAACCCCAACACATAGACTCCACATAGAAGATTTACCCATCAGCCCCGGCATACAATGTATTGAAGAACAAATCTTCTTTTGTAATGAAATCTATTATGGTGTACATACAGTAGAAGCTGATGGGCAAATCTTGTTTATCTTTTTCAAACACGATTATCCTGCATTACTGCGTTTTCAGAACAGAGTGACTCTCCTTAGAAAAAACAAACTGCAGATGAATGAATATCCAGCAAACCTTCACCAGACATTATGTATGAATAGACCAAAATGTGGAAATTTTATAACAAAACCAAACAAGTTCACATATCTGTTTGAAACGTAATTCAGTTTCTTTGATCTATAATGAAGTGATGGTCTACATCAGGGGGATTGAATTAAACTTCAAGGAGGTCCGGTAACTACAAGTTTCTTTCAGCCGAAGTCCAAATCTCAAGTTTGTGCGACAAATCAGATAGACAGTCTACCCATTAGGTAATGTGATCCCATCAGTGTGCCCCCTTACATCATTTGTCCCCCGTCAGTGTGCCCCCTTACATCATTTGTCCCCCGTCAGTGTGCCCCCTTACATCATTTGTCCCCCGTCAGTGTGCCCCCTTACATCATTTGTCCCCCCGTCAGTGTGCCCCCCTTTCTCAGGGTGTTTCCATCACAATGACGGCAACGCCTGACGTAAGGGGGGGGGGCGACTCTGATGGCAACGCCTGACGTAAGGGGGGGGGGGCGACTCTGACGCGGCAACGCCTGACGTAAGGGGGGGGGCGACTCTGACGCGGCAACGCCTGACGTAAGGGGGGGGGGGGCGACTCTGACGGCAACGCCTGACGTAAGGGGGGGGCGACTCTGACGGCAACGCCTGACGTAAGGGGGGGGGCGACTCTGACGGCAACGCCTGACGTAAGGGGGGGGCGGCGACTCTGACGGCAACGCCTGACGTAAGGGGGGGGGGGCGACTCTGACGGCAACGCCTGACGTAAGGGGGGGGGGGCGACTCTGACGGCAACGCCTGACGTAAGGGGGGGGCGACTCTGACGGCAACGCCTGACGTAAGGGGGGGGGGCGACTCTGACGGCAACGCCTGACGTAAGGGGGGGGGGGGGGCGACTCTGACGGCAACGCCTGACGTAAGGGGGGTGGCGACTCTGACGGCAACGCCTGACGTAAGGGGGGGGGGGGGCGACTCTGACGGCAACGCCTGACGTAAGGGGGGGGGGGCACTCTGACGGCAACGCCTGACGTAAGGGGGGGGGGGCACTCTGACGGCAACGCCTGACGTAAGGGGGGGGGGGCACTCTGATGGGAACACACAGCTGCGTCATTCATTCACAGAGTTCTGTAAATGAGTGCCCAATCGTCCAGGTAGCCTTAGCGGCTGTGGGCTGGTAGTTTTCCATGAACTACCACGCCGCTGTAGTAGTTCATTGAATATTCCCGTCAGAAGATCTGCTTGACCGAACATCCTGTACATCTCATACGGCAAGCAGATATTCTGACAGGTCTGCAGGAGACCTGCATGGCAACAGAGATCTACTGATCACCGATGCAATGCTTTCCAGGCTCCTGCAGACAAAAATAATAAATGCAATTTAATTTGCAAAAAAGTACATTTATTATTTTTGTCTAAAAGGTGAACTTATCCTTTAAATTGTTAATGTAGATTTTATTTTTTAGTGTTTCATACGTTTGTAGCAAATATGACTGTTAATGAATCAAATTACAGACTGAAACCTTGGAAACTGATAATCTACTTACAGAATAGAAAGAACGTTTACAGAATGTAACTGACCATCCCCCCCAGAGACTGACCCATACATTCATATGGTAATATGAAGGTTATTGGTATAACATGTGTCTCCTATGGGGCCCTGGAGTAGGAGGGGGCCCCTATAGGGAGGTTGTGAAGGAAACTAATTTATGAAGTTTCCAGTATAGAAGGTCTGAAGTCGGACCTCAGAATCATCACTAGTCACCCATCCCCCTCTGTGTAGTAAGAGGCATTCGCTGATCTGTCTTAGCAGTGTAGATGTGTTGTGCTCTGAATTCTACTACAGACTGACATGGACCCTGAATGTCTAATGGAGTCACCAATCCCAGAGATGATCCTCTGCTAAAACCTTATAGGATGTCCGATATCATGATGGTTATTATTATTACTACTAGTGCTGATATCTCTCCTGCTGCCTGTCCTTGATTTAGGAATACTTTATGTGAGGATCAATGACAGGATTGGCACATTGTACACTGCAAGCTGTACAGAAAGAGTAAAGCTGGCCATACAGTGGTAATCATTTGTATGAATGTTTGTAAAAATGTTGTCAGCACATTTGAAACCACATCAGAGACTTTAATGAAAGTCATTTGAAGGCACTTCCAAATTTTGTTTGGTAAATTCAATTAATTACAAAATTGAATCTTAAAAGCAAAGAAAAATAAAAATTCACTATTAGAATGTGATTCTTTTGAGAAAAAAAAAAATCAATTTTGCTACTTTTTCATCACCAAGGGTGAAATCATAGATTTGACACCATTCTGTCTTTAAAAAAAAAATGTTTAAATTCTACCAGCTTAAGCCATGTGGCTTCATGATTCTTAAGCCAGTCATAGATGGTTCAAATCTCGGTGGGTCCCTGCTGAACTCTGCTGAGATTTCAACCATCAATGGGTGGGCTGATTGTAGCCAGTTTGATGGTTGTACGATTTGGGTACAGCCAGCCTGATGGATTTTTACATGCGATTATTGCCAACAACTATAGCTGATAGCAGTAATCACTGTGTTCTCCGGGCAGGGATGGATCCCCCTGGCCCCCAACGAGAGAACACAATGGCTCTGCAGGGGAAATTCCCTATCAACACTAACCCATGGGTGCAGGAAAGAAAATTGCATCAGCTATGGCCTGCCTCAGTTACACAGCTAAAGAAGGGTGGATGTGACCATCACATTTCAACGTCCGTATTTAGTAAAAAAGGACTCACTCTTGTATAGATCGGTATATCCAGCTCTGATCCTCAGGGGCAGCAACAAGGAATGTTCTACTCAGTAGGCAATTGGATACACAGCTGCTGTGTAACCAAAAGATTTATTTTGTCTCCAGTTTTAGATAAAGTAGGAAGGGATTATAACCCCTGTAATTGTTTTATTGCTGTCTCTATCTTCACTAGAGAGATCAAACCAATTGTCCTGGTGACCATTAACACTGGGACTGAGATAAAAGTGAGGGGAAATCTGAACATTTCTGATGACCTACCAAAAATTCAAGCAATAGTTGGTCCTGTGTGTGCCCTCCTGCCTGACACCCTTCATTCTAAAAACAATAAGCTTTGGGCAAGTAATTCTGGACCAAGCATCGATTGCAGCCAACCATCACCGGCTGTCAGAATACAAAAACCCAGTGGAAGATTATTCCATTCCTGTAATCGGCCTGTGGGCTGAATAACATAAAATCTCTTATGACCAACTTTAGTGGTGGTCAGTAACCTGTATATGAAGGGAAGGCTGCATGCTATACAGTATAGAAATGTGGTGTAGGGTGTATGGATACATTCATGGAAGACACATAGGTTCATATATAGATGAATATATGCTGGGTGTGTGGATTCTGTATCCTTGCTAGAATTGTAGAAGGAAGAACCTAGAATTCTGAATGGACTCAGAGCTTTTAATTACTAGGTAATATTTTACATACTCCCCCAATCACACATTTTATTAGAAAATGTTGGTGTCATGTAAGGGACCAGATGGAGCAATGAGGATTTGTTACCAATAGGGATGTTCTGACAGTTAAGACCAAACTTTCGAGCATTCGGAAGTATTTGTGAACTTTAATCCATTTGGCTCCATGTTTAGTGGGAGGTGAACATTCTACATTGAATCAGTATTTCTACCACTTACTGTGGGAAAAATACATTTTAGATCCCCGGTAAATTTTGTAAATTTGCCCACTTACAAAGAAATGGTCTATAATTTTTATCATAGGTGTATTTTTAATCATAGTGACAGAATATTAACCAAAAATCCAGAAAAACATGACAGAAATATTATAAATGGTGTTGCAGTTCAGTGAGTAAAATTTGTATTTGATCCCTTACCAACCAACAATAATTTTGGCTCCCAAAGACTGGCTATGTACTCATGTGGCACACAGATTAGTCCTGTCAATTTGAGAAGGTGCTCCTAACAACAACTTGTTATGGGTATAAAAAGACAGCTGTCCACAGAATCAGTTTCTTGGGCATCACCATGGGCAAGACCAAAGAGCTGTCACGGGACATCAGTGACAAGATTGTAGACCTGCACAAGGCTGGAATGGGCTAGAAGACCATTAGCAAGAAGCTTTCTGAGAGAGGCAACTGTTGGAGCGATTATTCGCAAATGGAAGAAATACAAAATAACCATTAATTTCCTCAGTCTGTAACTCCATGCAAGATTTTGCACCATGGGGTAAAGATGATCATGAGAAAAGTGAGGGATCAGCCCATAACTACACGGGAGGAGCTTGTGAATGATCGTAAAGCAGTTGGGACCACAGTCACCAAACAAACCACTGGTAACACAATATGGAGCCATTGATCAGCCACAACTTCCCCCTCTTCAAGAAGCCACAAGTACAGACCTATCTGAAGTTTGCCAATGAACATCAAAATGATTCAGAGAATAATTTGGTATCTACAAAAAAGGACACCCAAATATTTACTAAAAATGTTCCTCACTGTAAATACATTATTATTATTATACAGTATTTATAAAGCGCTAATAGTTCGCTCAGCGCTGTACATTACAATGGGGGACAGAACAACAACAATACAATGCAAAACATGAGGGGTTCGAGGGCCCTGTTCTTTCAAGCTTACAATCTAGGAAATACATAACTAATTACAATGTCTGCTTTACAGAGAATGGTCCAAAAAAGAGAAGATTCAGTGAGTGGCAGTTGTGTGTATGAAAATGCCTTGTTGATGTCAGAGGAGAATGGGCAGACTGGTTTGAGATGATAGAAAGGCAACAGTAACTCAAATAACCCCTCCTTACAACCGAGGTATGCAGAATACTATCCCTGAATGCACCACACGTCCAACCTTGAAGTAGATGTGCAACAGCAGCAGAAGACCACACCAGGGGCCACTCCTGTCAGCTAAGAACAGGAAACGGAGGCTACAATTAGCACAGGATCACCAAAATTGGACAATAGAAGATTGGAAAAAAGGGGTCCAACCAGCTACTAGCAAGGTGGACCTAACAAAATGACTAAGTGCATGTTCCTCTGCTCTATACCATAGAAAGGAAGTTTGATTCATATTGCCTCCTCTCCCTGTTACTTAACCTGCCGATTAAATTCTCATCTAATCTACATTATTGTTCTTCAGGTAGAATTGCAGACTTATTTATTTCACTGACCAGTCTAGATTTCATATAGGACTTGCAGGCGCTTAGTGGGGTTTTTTTTTTCACCTAGAAGAAATTTCCACAATACCATTCATTGGGAAATAACTTCTTTATTAAAGAAAAGATAGAAAATGAACAAGAAAGAAAAACATAACTTCACAATTTATTGTAGAAGGTATTTATTATCGTACACTGTAGAATACACCACATTGTATTTCACTTCGACCACTGAGTGTTTATATGCCCAGTCAAGAAATGAAGAGGGTTTAATAAAGTGGGGTACATATAGAACATGGTAAGGAGAAGCTACCCTGGTAGTGTGGGGAGGTAATGAGTGGGGGGGGGGGGGGAGGAGCTTGGAGGGTAAAAACCGTTGGACAATATTGATCATGGAGGCATGAGTGAAACAGATTGGAGGATGTAGGATGATATTCACCTCTTGCTGCCAACTGTAGATATCTGCGGCCCCCCCTGAAGTGGGACTTCCATGAGGCTGCACATATGCATACCTGTGTTTGTGCTGCAAAGTGCTCTCCCATCACAGACACCAGGTTCTCACAGAGAGCCCCGAGTCTCATACTACAGATGGGGAACCAGGAGGCCAGATTCCCAATTACCTGACCGCTGGAATAGTCTTTGGCTATCATTGTGCACACTGTCCCATATTTTTTTTCTTCTCTGAATGGAGAGCAAGATACATGGTTTCTTTCTTCTTGCTAGAGGAGAAAAATACAAAAAAGTGTGCAAAAAAAAAATAAAAAGGAAAAATAGCTAGAGCGAGATTTGATCTAGGTCAGCATCAGGGTTAGCGATAGGGTCAATATCTGGGTCAAAGATCGGGGGTCAGTATTATTTAGGTAGAACTGAAAATACATTGACAAGGATACTAATTAAAATGCTTTTTTTTTTAAGTAAGATTAAACAAAATGCACACCATTGTTTCTGGGCTGTACTACGGGTGCAAACAACATATGTGGTGTCACTGAGATCATCAGAAGCAGGAGAAATGATTTTGGGTTGTTCTTTGATGGTAGGTTATGGTAACAAGAAATATACAGCTACATTTAAAAAAAAAAAAATACTATTTTGGGCACAAATTCTTTTAATAAAAGAAAAAAAATTAGGCAGTATTGGTTACTATTTATCATCAAATGAAAGCCCAATTTGTGCTGAAGAAAGTGAGGTATAATCCACCTGGATACACAGTAGTTCGGGTGATATGTACAGTTTTACTAACACATGTCAAAACATGCCACACATAGTGCCTTCGCATACTAATTAGTCCTGTGTATACTGAGGCAGGTGGACTGTCACTGTCCTCTCTACACGGTGGTGATGCTGCTTCTTTTACATAACTTTGGTGTCCGTTTGTGACACAGAGAATAGCTGAGATTCAGAGGATCACAGCTATTCTCTGGTCATTCACAGTTTGACACTCCGTAGAACATGTCAGCCTTTCACTGGAGATCTGTGTTCTCCCTCCAGCCCAGAGCTGGAGAATCGGAGGGACCGCAAACTAAGCAGCAATAATTTACCTCTACTTAGTAAACTGATCTTTTACTGTAATCGAGAGATTATAGTAAAATCTGCCGTTCTCCAGCGTTTGAAGACCGTTCTCACTTCGTTCCGAAAACTCCTTCATAAACTGATAAAATATTAAATGTGTCGCACTCCATCTACTAAACACTAAAATATTTGCATTGCTCTCCCCTTCAAACGTGCATTACATGCACATCTATACTAATTAATAATGAATATAAATAAATAAATCTAAATAAATAAATATTAATCCATAGTGATATAAATAAATTAATATTAAAATTAAAACACCTCTGTGCTATAATCAATTATAAAGCAATATTGCTAAATATTCTATAAATTAATAAGATTAATAATGTGAAAAAAACTCTAATAAATCTATTCAAATTCCATGTGCGTGATATTATAGTTATACAAATCAGATAAACAAAAAACCACCATGCACGGTGATATATATGTGCAAAACATATATGTGCAAAAATGCAAAATACACAAATCAATTTTTTAAATAAAATAAATATAAAAATAAAAAAGACCTCTATTTAATCTTGCTGTGTTTCCTCATTAGATCACAGAGATCTGCTCAGAGCTTCCAAATCCTCAACAATTAGTTTTGAGTCCGTGCGGACTCAAATGGCGCTGGAACGACCTATATAAAGATGGTAGCGTTATGGCGTCCTATTGTATCCCCCTGAGGAAGCAACGTGACCCTGTGGCGTAACGCGTAGGGGAGGGGCTCTGACGTCACGACGCCACTTTCAGCAGATCGGCGAGTACTGTTATTGTGCAAGGGCACACATTGAAAAACGCTCTGTATTGCTTTGTGGAATGTGAGTGCGCATTTTACCGGAGATAATTAAAATCTTTTGTAAAGGATAAAGCACTATGTGGGAATCTTTCTTCTTCATGGTCTAAATTGGAGGAGCAAAAGGGAAGAAGAGGAGATAGGAGATAGACCCCCACAGGACGAGGGGAGATATCCGTATCCATCCATCTAGCCCTCACAGCTCAGAAGAAATTGGGAGGCCACCCAGTGGAAGGAGAGTAACATTACAGTCCACTCCAATAGCAATTTAATTTTTATATATATACAAAGATCAAAATTGGGACATTTATATTATGTCTAGTTAAGGACAATAAGTATATAGCTCTATTTACAACTTTGGGCTGTATAAGTGAGGTGAGCACACCATATCACTTGCGTAGCAAGATTAAATAGAGGTCTTTTTTATTATTATTTATATTTATTTTTATTAAAAAAATTGATTTGTGTATTTTGCATTTTTGCACATATATGTTTTGCACATATATCACCGTGCATGGTGGTTTTTTGTTTATCTGATTTGTATAACTATAATATCACGCACATGGAATTTGAATAGATTTATTAGAGTTTTTTTCACATTATTAATCTTATTAATTTATAGAATATTTAGCAATATTGCTTTATAATTGATTATAGCACAGAGGTGTTTTAATTTTAATATTAATTTATTTATATCACTATGGATTAATATTTATTTATTTAGATTTATTTATTTATATTATTCATTATTAATTAGTATAGATGTGTATGTAATGCACGTTTGAAGGGGAGAGCAATGCAAATATTTTAGTGTTTAGTAGATGGAGCGCGACACATTTAATATTTTATTAGTTTATTTTCACACAGTATTATGAGTATGTGTTTTTGTGTTGATGCACCATCACATTTTTAGGAGTCAGTTATTTATAAGCATTTTTTAAATATCACTATAGTAGCTCACAAGTACACATTACTATAATCCTTCATAAACTGCATTCACAGGAGAACTGTGTTCTCTGGCGAACTGAGCAGCGATCCATTACCGCTGGTTCATAAACGGACGCCTTTATCTCCTCCCATTTTCACATCATAGAAGAGAGTTGCAGACACAACAGCAATGAACAGAAAGCATTATGCAGAGTATCAAGATTTAACAAGTAAAGCATCTGATGATTGATTGACAGAAGACATTGTTCTTCAAAAAGAAAAACAACACCTTGTTATTATGAAACGGTAACTTCATCAGCTCATGGTACCACCGTCCATCTCGCTGTCTGTTGTGCTGTGTGTCACTAGAAGTTTTGAGGTCGGAAGAGATGAGACATGGTTGTGAAGCAATGTGGAACATGGCTTGATGAGAATGGCATCCAAAGAAGGACACTATTAGTTGTGGAAATGCTAAAAGGTTGCAGAAGAATACTCAGTTAAGGATGTTGAAAGAGGACCACTTTTAACGTGGGTGGTGTGTTGGCATCTAGAGAAGGACACTGCTAAGGGGGAGGTGTGAATGTAGGCAGATTGCAATACTTGTTTGGGGTTGTAGGTTGTAGATTTTGAAGGGGTTTGAGGACACAAACTAAATGAAGAGTGATGTCAGGGGAGGTTGAGAAGAATAAAGTGAAGGGTGGTGTTTATATGAAGTGTGCCTGCAAACTGAAAGGGATTTTTCTTTATCAACCACTGGCAGGTTTAGACCCCGTTGGATCCATGAGGCTGCTCTCTGGGAGAAAGAAAAATAAACATGCATGCCAGGTCTTCCAGAGAGCAATCCTATTTTTTATTCACAATTTCCTCCTTATATACAGTGAGTTGTAACAGGAGAACATGGAATGGAATTTCACTGAGTAATTTGTTAAGGCTATGTACGTGACATCTGTAACAATTCATATCGCACAGATCTTGACTCAATTACAATTCATATCGCACAGATCTTGAATCAATTACAATTCATATCGCACAGATCTTGACTCAATTACAATTCATATCGCACAGATCTTGACTCAATTACAATTCATATCGCACAGATCTTGAATCAATTACAATTCATATCGCACAGATCTTGAATCAATTACAATTCATATCGCACAGATCTTGAATCAATTACAATTCATATCGCACAGATCTTGAATCAATTACAATTCAATTTGCCGCTGGCTATCCCCGCTTCAGTCCATCCTGAATACGGCTGCCAGACTCATTCACCTTTCCAACCGCTCCGTTTCCTCCACCCCCCTCTGCCAATCCCTGCACTGGCTTCCGACTGCGCAACAGATCAAATTAAAAATCCTAACACTGACGTACAAAGCTGTCCACCATACTGCCCCGAACTACATCACTGACCTAATATCCAAGTACCGCCCAGCACGCACACTCCGCTCCTCACAAGACCTCCTTCTCTCTAGTTCCCTGGTCTCCTCCTCCATGCCCGCCTCCAGGACTTCTCCAGGGTGTCACCCATCCTCTGGAACTCCCTGCCCCAACCCATCAGATTATCACCTACTCTCCTCTCCTTTAGGCGCACCCTGACAACCCATCTCTTCATGGAAGCCTACCCCACCCCCTGCTAACTTGCCGACCTCCTCCACTCTTCCATCCCCCACAGCTATCTCCTCCTGTGCCACCATCCCCTCCCTCCTAGATTGTAAGCTCCAAAGAGCAGGGCCCTCGATCCCCTCATGTTTGCATTGTATTGGTATTGTTCTGTCACATGTTCTGTCCCCCTTTGTAATGTACAGCGCTGAGCGAACCATTGGCGCTTTATAAATACTGTATAATAATAATAATGAAAGAGAGAGAGAGATACTGTAGATAGATAGATATATAGATAAAAAGACAACTTGGCATGGTAGCCCAGTACACACACAGAATAATGTGGGAATACTTTGTACTTTACACATTATAGGATACATTTAAATATAGTATATATTAATAATTTTATTTTTCATAGCATGAAGAATATGATATTGAAGGATTGATCCTGAATGAATCAATTCATGAGGGGATACACATAAGAAATTCCATTGATGACATTATTCAAATGAATGTGGAAAAAAAATCAAGAGCAATCTAATTCTTGAAAATTTTTTTAATATCCATTTTTTTTTAACAAAGGAGAAGAAATATTAGTTGAAAATGTACGAAGTAAACATAGAAAAGGTGACAAATTAAAGGCGCTGTTCTTGGGTCCCTACAAGTTTATCGACGTTTGTGGAAAACAGGCCACAATAGAAGCTGATAATGGAAAAATGATAAAAGTTCACATCAATCATGTGCGGAAATCATCAACTAATTACAGACAAGAACAAACAAGTGATGAAAACATGTCCTCACCTGTGATTTCACAGAACATGTCCAGCTTGACACAATCAAATATTTCAACCACGGTTGCAAATGTTAACAACACTGAAACTACAAAAACCTGAACTCTGCTCTTGAACATAACAAGTGAGACTCCATTGCTTGCCGATAAATACAAGCCTGGTAAGTAAAAGTTTTGTGAATTAAAAAATTCCACCTCAATGATTACAGTTAATTACCTATAATTATTTTACAATCTCAGTTATCAAAATAGTTATTTATTATTTAGTATATTGATTAACAGCAGAGCTAATAAATTTTTTTTTATCCCCACAGAAATTGACCTGGCTTGGCAAAACAAAACTGGACACATTAAGATCCAAAATTGGACCGTATAAAATTTTCGATTCCGATATACAAAGATTACAGCCAGGACTTGAGCTGGAAAGCGAGGCAGTGTACACACTACAATTAATGTAAAAATAATCAATAATTAGAACTAAATGGAAATAAGAAAAAACTCAATAAAATGGTAAATGTGAAAATATAATTTTTGGCGCAGCATAATATAGCTGATCATCAATTAATTCTCATAACTTTGATTTGTAACATCTGAAAATGTGTTTTTCTGCATACTTTATAGTGATTAACAATGGTGCATGTCAGATTATAAACGCATACCTCCATATCATGGCAAGAAGAGCAATGCAGGAAAGACAAGAAAATATTAAGATAATTGACACATCTAATGACAAATATGTGGGAAGGAAAACACTACAAACCTTTTTGGGTATTTCAATGAGAATAAAAGCTTTACAATGTTATATTTCCAAATAATTTCACACAAATTTTTGTTTTAATCCTTTGCAATTGATCTAATTATAGGAGAATATTATGGATTTCCAAATTCCAATTGGTTTCGTGAATGAAAGGCACCATTGGACCTTAATTGTGAGTATACCTATGAAGTGCAGGCTACTTAACCCCTCCCCCTCCTGAGGATTTACCCCCCTTAATGACCACGCCTCTTTTTGCTACTCAGCGCTGCACTAATTCAACTGATAATTGCGCGGTCATGCAATGCTGCACCCAAACAAAATTTACGTCCTTTTTTTCACACTAATAGAGCTTTCTTTCTGTGGTATTTGATCACCTGTGCGCTTTTTATTTTTCACGCTATAAACAAAAAAAGGCCAAAAATTTTGAAACAATATTTTTTACTTTCAGCTATAAAAAATATATAGTAAACTCAAAGTTGGTAATAAATTTAGGCCAAAATGTATTCTGCTCCATGTTTTTGGTAAAAAAAATCCCAATAAGTGTATATTGATTGCTTTGTGTGGAAGTTATAGCGTCTACAAACTATGGTATAGATACTGCAATTTACACCATTTTTCTGCTATACAGCGCTGCGCTAGTTTAACGGACAATTGCGCGGTCATGCAATACGGTACATAAATGAAATTTACATCCTTTTTTTCCCCATAAATTGAGCTTTTTGGTGGTATTTGATCGCCTGTGCAGTTTTTATTTTTTGCGCTATAAAAAAAAAAAAAAAAGACTGACAGTTTTGAGGAAAAAAAAAACACAATATTTTGGACGTTTTGCTATAAAACATGTCCAGTAAAAAAAAAAATCCAAAAATTAAATTTAGTCATAAATTTCTGCCAAAATGCATTCTGCGACATGTCTTTGCTAAAAAAAACAAAAAAAAATACGTGTAACTTAATTGGTTTACGTGAAAGTTATAGCGTTTACAAATGGCGGGAAAGATACTGGGATTTTTAGGGGTTTTTTTTATACTAATAATGGCGGCGACCAGCGACTTATGGCGGCGATCAGGGACTTATGGCAGGACTGCGGCGGACATTCTGACATTGGGGGGTACTGACTTGGGGTCACTGACATCCCCAAAAACACTAATACAATGATCAGTGCAAAAAGAAAAACACTGACACTGTACTAATGGCACTGGGGAGGAAGGGGTTAACTTTATTTTGCAGGGAAGGGTTATCTGAGTGAGGGGGAGTGTTTTACTAGGGGGCGGGGGTGTGCTGCACTGGACACCGCTGATCGAGAGAGAGAAACTCTTCTGTCTCGATCAGCTCGTCCTCGAGCTGACAAGGAAGTGACAGACAGCACAGCTACTGCAGCTGTGCTCTCTGTCACTGTTTACCGCCGATCGCCGGGAAACAGCTGCTAAGGACTGGCTGTGACCTGGAGACTGACATCTGCTGCGGTGATCGGCGGGACAGATAGGGCGGCAGCGTGCCCCCTATTTTTTTTACAAAACACACGTTTTAAAACGTGGTTTTGCCTGCCGTATTTATACATTGGCAGGGCGGCAAGTGGTTAAACAGGGGCACCTATTAATGTTGGTGTGTTTGTGTCTGTGTGTGTATAAAGTTATCTATATATAACAAGAGAAACTTTAAAAAAAAAAAGGTATATATAGAACGTCAATGTACATCAAGGATTTTAGGTTGGGATAGTGTTAATAAACTGCATTTTATTGGTTAAATTATGGTGTTTTTGTATCATTTTAAATTACTTACAATTTTTCACATGCCAACGATTTTACACAAAACACTTCAAAACTATAGAGCAAAGAAAATGGAAATAAAAAGGTAAATGGAATTATTTGTCCCTCACAGACAGTGTATACATTTCAGTAACTGCAACACATCTCTCTATAAACACTCATCTTGGGCAGTACACGCTCCCACTTTGGTAACTCATTATAAAAAAAGATTAATGTACATTTAATACACAAATTAGAAAGGTTAGAAGGGGATGAGACATGAAGCTTGAGCAGCCGCTACACCCACACAAAAGGTTCCAAAATTCCTAAGAAAAAACATTTTGATGGCCTTTACCACAAAATTATATATATTTTAATTTGTTTGGCTATGACAGAGCCACAAAAAAAATATTTAATGACAAACAAAGAGTCACAATAGACCAGGCCTGATCTTATGGTGTGTTTCTTTTTTTGACATTCAAAGTCAATGATAAATATGGCTATAAACGCACAGCCTGTTAACCTCCCTGGCGGTCTGATTATTTCAGATTTTTGGTGCTGAAAGCGGTACCATTATTTTGCATGGAAATTTGGCGTTTTATATTGTAGGCCTGTAATTCTTAGGAATAACTCACTGAAATCTGTCAGAACAAGAGTCTAGTAAACATCCCGGGGAGGATAAAACTTGAAACACGAAATCATAAATTATAATTTAATAAATAATCATAAAAAATTATAATATAATACATTTAATTCAATAATATAATCAAACCAAAAACACTGAAATGTGAAATATAGCGCCAAGTTCGCACATCACTGAGCTCAGTCGCAGAATCGTTTTCAGTGTCTGATGAGGAATTTCCCCCACAAATCATTATCACTCAATTCTGCAAGTGGTTCTGATTTACTATCGCTGTTCTCTAGCCGGTCTAAAACCGCGTCTGACCTAAAGGGACGCTTTTTGGACGTCATGGACGTTTCTCAGTTTCCAGGCAGAAAGAACAGTAAAAATGTAGGCAGGGTGCAGGACAAAGCACTCGGGACAAAATGTATGTGAAATGGTTTGATACAGGAATGTTATACTATGTGATTTTAGTGATTTTTGTCAGTCACTTTTTGTCATTTTCAAATTTCCCGCCGGTTCCATCCCCCGTACGTCCTGACGCTCGCAGGGAACGGAACCCAGATGACAGATGCCGGCATCGGCCGGATTACATTGCCGGGGACAAAGCAGGGGGGACATCGCGGGAGCGCAGGACAAGGTAAGTGACAGAGGGATCGCAGAGCAGCACTGCAGTGTATTCCCGAGTGTAGCTCAGGGGGGTTACCGCTTGTGGTGCTGAAACTTTACCCCGAGCTACACTCGGGAATACCTCCAGGGGGGCTACAGCTTCTCTGAAGAGTTTTCTTTCTGCTATAGGAGGATGCAGAAACCAGGACTTCTGTCTGGACGGTGCTGACTGTCCGTGTGCAGAACACATGCACTCTTATAAAAGAAAGGAGGGGCATCCAAAAAAGGATCAGCCTGTGTACACAATGCAGAGGATTGACCCTTTAGATTGCACACTGAATGTAACAAGCGTGCTTTACTGTCCGTACTGATAGATTTTATACAGTGGGGATCGAAAGTTTGGGCACCCCAGCTAAAAATTTGTATTAATGTGCATAAAGAAGCCAAGGAAAGATGGAAAAATCTCCAAAAGGCATCAAATTACAGATTAGACATTCTTATAATATGTCAACAAAACTTATATGTTATATTTCCAAATAATTTGTCACACATCTTTCGGTTTTAATCCTTTGCAATTGATCTAATTATAGGAGAATATTATGGATTTCCAAATGCTAATTGGTTCCGTAAATGAAAGGCACCATTGGACCTTAATTGTGAGTAGACCTATGAAGTGCAGGCTGCTTAACCCCTCCCCCTCCTGAGGATTTACCCCCCTTAATGACCACGCCTCTTTTTGCTACTCGGCGCTGCACTAATTCAACTGTTAATTGCGCGGTCATGCAATGCTGCACCCAAACAAAATTTACGTCCTTTTTTTCACACAAATAGAGCTTTCTTTCTGTGGTATTTGATCACCTGTGCACTTTATTTTTCACGCTATAAACAAAAAAAGGGCAAAAATTTGGAAAAATATTTTTTTACTTTCAGCTATAAAAAATATCTAGTAAACTCAAAGTTGGTTATAAATTTAGGCCAAAATGTATTCTGCTCCATGTTTTTGGTAAAAAAAAAATCCCAATAAGTGTATATTGATTGCTTTGTGTGACAGTTATAGCGTCTACAAACTATGGTATAGATACTGCAATTTACGCCATTTTTCTGCTATACAGCGCTGCGCTAGTTTAACGGACAATTGCGCGGTCATGCAATACGGTACATAAATGAAATTTACATCTTTTTTCCCCCACAAATTCAGCTCTCTTTTGGTGGTATTTGATCGCCTGTGCGGTTTTTATTTTTTGCGCTATTAAAAAGGCTAACAATTTTGAGGAAAAAAAACTATTTTGGACTTTTTGCTATAAAACATGTCCAGTAAAAAATAAATGCAAAAATCTAATTTAGTCATAAATTTCTGCCAAAATGCATTCTGCGACATGTCTTTGCTAAAAAAAAAAAAAAAAAAAAAAAACGTGTAAATTAATTGGTTTACGCGAAAGTTATAGCGTTTACAAATGGCGGGAAAGATACTGGGATTTTTAGGGTTTTTTTTATACTAATAATGGCGGCTATCAGTGAATTATGGCGGGACTGCGGTGGACATTCTGACATTGGGGGGTACTGACTTGGGGTCACTGACATCCCCAAAAACACTAATACAGTGATCAGTGCAGAAAAACACACTGACACTGTACTAATGGCACTGGGGAGGAAGGGGTTAACTTTATTTTGCAGGGAAGGGTTATTAGGAGTGAGGGGGAGTGTTTTACTAGGGGGCGGGGGTGTGCTGCACAGGACACCGCTGATTGAGAGAGAGAAACTCTTCTGTCTCGATCAGCTCGTCCTCGAGCTGACAAGGAAGTGACAGACAGCACAGCTACTGCAGCTGTGCTCTCTGTCACTGTTTACCGCCGATTGCCAAGAAACAGCCGCTAAGGACCGGCTGTGACCCTGCGACTGACATCCGCTGCGGTGATCGGCGGGACAGATAGGGCGGCGGCGCGCCTCGCACACGCCCCCTATTTGTTTACAAAACACACATTTTAAAATGTGGTTTTGCCTGCCGTATTTATACAGTGGCAGGGCGGCAAGTGGTTAAACAGGGGCACCTATTAATGTTGGTGTGTTTGTGTCTGTGTGTGTATAAAGTTATCTATATATAACAAGAGAAACTTTAAAAAAAAAAAGGTATATATAGAACGTCAATGTACATCAAGGATTTTAGGTTGGGATAGTGTTAATAAACTGCATTTTATTGGTTAAATTATGGTGTTTTTGTATCATTTTAAATTACTTACAATTTTTCACATGCCAACGATTTTACACAAAACACTTCAAAACTATAGAGCAAAGAAAATGGAAATAAAAAGGTAAATGGAATTATTTGTCCCTCACAGACAGTGTATACATTTCAGTAACTGCAACACATCTCTCTATAAACACTCATCTTGGGCAGTACACGCTCCCACTTTGGTAACTCATTATAAAAAAAGATTAATGTACATTTAATACACAAATTAGAAAGGTTAGAAGGGGATGAGACATGAAGCTTGAGCAGCCGCTACACCCACACAAAAGGTTCCAAAATTCCTAAGAAAAAACATTTTGATGGCCTTTACCACAAAATTATATATATTTTAATTTGTTTGGCTATGACAGAGCCACAAAAAAAATATTTAATGACAAACAAAGAGTCACAATAGACCAGGCCTGATCTTATGGTGTGTTTCTTTTTTTGACATTCAAAGTCAATGATAAATATGGCTATAAACGCACAGCCTGTTAACCTCCCTGGCGGTCTGATTATTTCAGATTTTTGGTGCTGAAAGCGGTACCATTATTTTGCATGGAAATTTGGCGTTTTATATTGTAGGCCTGTAATTCTTAGGAATAACTCACTGAAATCTGTCAGAACAAGAGTCTAGTAAACATCCCGGGGAGGATAAAACTTGAAACACGAAATCATAAATTATAATTTAATAAATAATCATAAAAAATTATAATATAATACATTTAATTCAATAATATAATCAAACCAAAAACACTGAAATGTGAAATATAGCGCCAAGTTCGCACATCACTGAGCTCAGTCGCAGAATCGTTTTCAGTGTCTGATGAGGAATTTCCCCCACAAATCATTATCACTCAATTCTGCAAGTGGTTCTGATTTACTATCGCTGTTCTCTAGCCGGTCTAAAACCGCGTCTGACCTAAAGGGACGCTTTTTGGACGTCATGGACGTTTCTCAGTTTCCAGGCAGAAAGAACAGTAAAAATGTAGGCAGGGTGCAGGACAAAGCACTCGGGACAAAATGTATGTGAAATGGTTTGATACAGGAATGTTATACTATGTGATTTTAGTGATTTTTGTCAGTCACTTTTTGTCATTTTCAAATTTCCCGCCGGTTCCATCCCCCGTACGTCCTGACGCTCGCAGGGAACGGAACCCAGATGACAGATGCCGGCATCGGCCGGATTACATTGCCGGGGACAAAGCAGGGGGGACATCGCGGGAGCGCAGGACAAGGTAAGTGACAGAGGGATCGCAGAGCAGCACTGCAGTGTATTCCCGAGTGTAGCTCAGGGGGGTTACCGCTTGTGGTGCTGAAACTTTACCCCGAGCTACACTCGGGAATACCTCCAGGGGGGCTACAGCTTCTCTGAAGAGTTTTCTTTCTGCTATAGGAGGATGCAGAAACCAGGACTTCTGTCTGGACGGTGCTGACTGTCCGTGTGCAGAACACATGCACTCTTATAAAAGAAAGGAGGGGCATCCAAAAAAGGATCAGCCTGTGTACACAATGCAGAGGATTGACCCTTTAGATTGCACACTGAATGTAACAAGCGTGCTTTACTGTCCGTACTGATAGATTTTATACAGTGGGGATCGAAAGTTTGGGCACCCCAGCTAAAAATTTGTATTAATGTGCATAAAGAAGCCAAGGAAAGATGGAAAAATCTCCAAAAGGCATCAAATTACAGATTAGACATTCTTATAATATGTCAACAAAACTTATATGTTATATTTCCAAATAATTTGTCACACATCTTTCGGTTTTAATCCTTTGCAATTGATCTAATTATAGGAGAATATTATGGATTTCCAAATGCTAATTGGTTCCGTAAATGAAAGGCACCATTGGACCTTAATTGTGAGTAGACCTATGAAGTGCAGGCTGCTTAACCCCTCCCCCTCCTGAGGATTTACCCCCCTTAATGACCACGCCTCTTTTTGCTACTCGGCGCTGCACTAATTCAACTGTTAATTGCGCGGTCATGCAATGCTGCACCCAAACAAAATTTACGTCCTTTTTTTCACACAAATAGAGCTTTCTTTCTGTGGTATTTGATCACCTGTGCACTTTATTTTTCACGCTATAAACAAAAAAAGGGCAAAAATTTGGAAAAATATTTTTTTACTTTCAGCTATAAAAAATATCTAGTAAACTCAAAGTTGGTTATAAATTTAGGCCAAAATGTATTCTGCTCCATGTTTTTGGTAAAAAAAAAATCCCAATAAGTGTATATTGATTGCTTTGTGTGACAGTTATAGCGTCTACAAACTATGGTATAGATACTGCAATTTACGCCATTTTTCTGCTATACAGCGCTGCGCTAGTTTAACGGACAATTGCGCGGTCATGCAATACGGTACATAAATGAAATTTACATCTTTTTTCCCCCACAAATTCAGCTCTCTTTTGGTGGTATTTGATCGCCTGTGCGGTTTTTATTTTTTGCGCTATTAAAAAGGCTAACAATTTTGAGGAAAAAAAACTATTTTGGACTTTTTGCTATAAAACATGTCCAGTAAAAAATAAATGCAAAAATCTAATTTAGTCATAAATTTCTGCCAAAATGCATTCTGCGACATGTCTTTGCTAAAAAAAAAAAAAAAAAAAAAAAACGTGTAAATTAATTGGTTTACGCGAAAGTTATAGCGTTTACAAATGGCGGGAAAGATACTGGGATTTTTAGGGTTTTTTTTATACTAATAATGGCGGCTATCAGTGAATTATGGCGGGACTGCGGTGGACATTCTGACATTGGGGGGTACTGACTTGGGGTCACTGACATCCCCAAAAACACTAATACAGTGATCAGTGCAGAAAAACACACTGACACTGTACTAATGGCACTGGGGAGGAAGGGGTTAACTTTATTTTGCAGGGAAGGGTTATTAGGAGTGAGGGGGAGTGTTTTACTAGGGGGCGGGGGTGTGCTGCACAGGACACCGCTGATTGAGAGAGAGAAACTCTTCTGTCTCGATCAGCTCGTCCTCGAGCTGACAAGGAAGTGACAGACAGCACAGCTACTGCAGCTGTGCTCTCTGTCACTGTTTACCGCCGATTGCCAAGAAACAGCCGCTAAGGACCGGCTGTGACCCTGCGACTGACATCCGCGGCGGTGATCGGCGGGACAGATAGGGCGGCGGCGCGCCTCACGCGCGCCCCCTATTTGTTTTTACAAAACACACGTTTTAAAATGTGGTTTTGCCTGCCGTATTTATACAGTGGCAGGGCGGCAAGTGGTTAAACAGGGGCACCTATTAATGTTGGTGTGTTTGTGTCTGTGTGTGTATAAAGTTATCTATATATAACAAGAGAAACTTTAAAAAAAAAGGTATATATAGAACGTCAATGTACATCAAGGATTTTAGGTTGGGATAGTGTTAATAAACTGCATTTTATTGGTTAAATTATGGTGTTTTTGTATCATTTTAAATTACTTACAATTTTTCACATGCCAACGATTTTACACAACACTTCAAAACTATAGAGCAAAGAAAATGAAAAAAAAAAAAAAGGTAAATGGAATTATTTGTCCCTCACAGACAGTGTATACATTTCAGTAACTGCAACACATCTCTCTATAAACACTCAGCCTGGGCAGTACACGCTCCCACTTTGGTAACTCATTATAAAAAAAGATTAATGTACATTTAATACACAAATTAGAAAGGTTAGAAGGGGATGAGACATGAAGCTTGAGCAGCCGCTACACCCACACAAAAGGTTCCAAAATTCCTAAGAAAAACATTGATGGCCTTTACCACAAAATTATATATATATTTAATTTGTTTGGCTATGACAGAGCCACAAACATTTTTTATGGACAAACAAAGAGTCACAATAGACCAGGCCTTATCTTATAGTGTGTTTCTTTTTTTGACATGCAAAGTCAGTGATAAATATGGCTATAAACGCACAGCCTGTTAACCTCCCTGGCGGTCTGATTATTTCAGATTTTTGGTGCTGAAAGCGGTACCATTATTTTGAATGGAAATTTGACGTTTTATATTGTAGGCTGTAATTTAGGAATAACTCACTGAAATCTGTCAGAACAAGAGTCTAGTAAACATCCCAGGTAGGATAAAACTTGAAACACAAAATCATAAATTATAATTTAATAAATAATCATAAAAAATTATAATAAAATTTAATTCAATATAAAAATCACACCAAAAATACTGAAATTTTAAATATAGCGCCAAGTTCGCACATCGCTGAGCAAAGTCGCAGAATAGTTTTCAGTGTCTGATGAGGAATTTCCCCCACAAATCATTATCACTCAATTCTGCAAGTGGTTCTGATTTTTTATCGCTGTTCTCTAGCCGGTCTAAAACCGCTTTTAACCTAAAGGGACGCTTTTTGGACGCCATGGACGTTTCTCAGTTTCCAGGCAGAAAGAACAGTAACAATGCAGGCAGGGCGCCGGACAAAGCACTCGGGACAAAATGTATGTGAAATGGTTTGGTACAGTAATGTTTTACTATGTGATTTTAGTGACTTTTGTCATTTTCAAATTTCCCGCCGATTCCATCCCCTGTACATCCTGACGGAGCCCAGATGACAGATGCCGGCATACGCCGGATTACATTGCCGGGGACACTGCAGGAGGGACATCGCAGGAGTGCAGGACAAGGTAAGTGATCGAGGGATCCCGGAGCAACACTGCAGTGTATTCCTGAGTGTAGCTCGGGGGGGTTACCGCTTGTGGTACTGAAACTTTACCCCGAGCTACACTCGGGAATACCGCCAGGGAGGCTAAAGCAGCAGTGTTGATGTATTTATTTCAAATAACAAAAAATATCAATTTATATATTAAATTACTAAAAATTAAAAAAAAAAAATTTGAATATGACTTTCAATGACAAGCCTGCATAAGGTTTTACACATTTCAATTAAATTTAAAAACCAAAATATACATCAATATTAATATAATTAATTTTCTTTAAATGTATTTACTTTAGTTACATAAAAATAAACATTTTTGTTATACAATTTGATATGATTACTTAATAAATATATAAAAAGGATTCCAGAATTCACTGTAAATAGCAAAAAGATTAGTAGTGATGAGCAAGGTAAAGTTTGGGAATTTACAATACCGTGTGTGCTTAGTAAATAAACAGGGAAACAAAAACAATTTTACATCTATTATTTGCAAATGTATATTTATGTAATTTTTTAACTTCTACATTTATTTGATGCAGATGATTTGAATGGCCTTTGCAGGATATGTGGAGAAGAAAACGATTTCAATGAACACACATCCACAGTCCAATGGGTATGTTTCAGAAAACATAAGAATGAACCTATAATTTATGCACCCAAAAATATAAATATTTATGAGCATATCAACACTTGTGTGTTAAAGAGACAATTACGCTGTGTAATGGGATAACATTTGTCAAACCATACATTGCAGTTGAAACATGATTTTATCACTTGGTTAATACATTATACTTTTTCATCTTTTGCTTGTTTTTACATTATTATTATTATAATTATTATTATTAACAGGTTCCTGCCCAGCCTATAGATAGATGGTGGCCTTCAAAACCCCTTATCCCTCCAGGTGGATGACATCTGAGTACCGGACCCGTTGCCAGTAATGTGACCTGGTGTGACCAATCACAGCAGGTCACAACAGTTGTATAGAATGGATGGCTTTCTTTCATGCCATCCATTGTATACTAGAATGTGTAGCTGTGAATGGTCACATGCACAAGCTGGGGCAATCACAGCCCAGCTATGTCATGTGATTAGCTGTGGACAAATCACAGGTAAGCACAAAAAAAAAGTGAATGAATCAATGTCATTCAGGTAAATACTTAATAGCAAAGTAATTCTTTGCTATAAGCAAATTTCCCCCCCCCCCCAAAAAAAAAAAAAAAATGATCACTTCACCAAAGTAGTACAATGTTACTATGGTAACGTAGAACTACTTTGGTCATAGTGAAATATGAAAAAAAAGTCTTACATAAAAGAAAAAAAAGGGAGAGGGAGGAGAGAGAGGAGGGGCGAGAGAGGGAGGTGAGAGAGAGAGGAAAGAGGAGGGGCGGGCGAGAGGAGGGGCGGGCGAGAGGGAGGAGTGAGAGAGGGAGGAGGGGTGAGAGAGGGGGTGAGAGAGGGAGGAGGGGTGAGAGAGGGAGTGAGAGAGGGAGGAGGGGTGAGAGAGGGAGTGAGAGAGGGAGGAGGGTGAGAGAGGGGGTGAGAGGGAGTGGGAGAGGGAGGAGGGGTGAGAGAGGGAGTGAGAGGGGGTGAGAGAGGGAGTGAGAGGGGGGTGAGAGAGGGAGTGAGAGAGGGAGGAGGGGTGAGAGAGGGAGTGAGAGAGGGAGGAGAGAGAGGAGGGGTGAGAGGAGAGAGAAGATAGATATAGTTTTAAAAGTGTTTTGCCATTTACAGAGACACAATGTACAAAATTAATTAACTTCATCTTTAAATATATGATTTATATTTTTTCCAGATTTCCTGTGAAAGTTGTGCACTGTGGTCCCACATATCCTGCATAGGGCAACAAATTCCTGAAGAATACATATGCCCATTGTGCATTCAAAACAAATAAAAATGTAAATATTGTTGGACTTTATTTAAAATTTCCCAAAAGAACTGTGATATTTGATAGATTTTGTACATATTTATATTTTGGTTTAAGTGTCCAAAAGGTTTGCCTGTGTTAATTTCTAAATTATTTTTATATAATGTACATATTAAAATTGTCATACATGCAAAATATTAAAATTGTTTTTTCTATGTTCTAAAATTTAGAATTTGTATATAAATTACATGTTCAGTTTGTGATACATGAACACTATTAACCACCTCCTGCCCGCCATATAGTACAATGAGAGGCGCAAGGTGGTTCTCTTGTTCTTGGAGGATGTCACATGATCAGCTGTGTCCAATCAAAGCTCATCGCATGTAAATGGGGAAAGGCTGGTTATCGGCATTTCTCTCCTCTCGAGCTGTCACGCTGACAGAGGAGAGGAAAGCGGAGCCGGTAATCGGCTTTACGCTGAGGGGACATGTGCACTGATCATCAGTGTAGCCCCAGCAGTGCCACCTGTCAGTGTCCATCACTGACTCATACCAATACCCATCAATGCCACATGTCAGTGCCTTCCAGTGCATATCAAATCAACAGATCAGTGCCCATCTGAGCTGCCTTTCAGTGTCACCCATAAGTGCCAATCAGTGCCATCTATACGTGTTGCCAATCAGTGCCACCTATACGTGTTGCCAATCAGTGCCACCTATACGTGTTGCCAATCAGTGCCACCTATACGTGTTGCCAATCAGTGCCACCTATACGTGTTGCCAATCAGTGCCGTCTATCAGTTCCAGTCAATGCTGCCTTTCAGTGCCCATCAGTGATGCCTGTCAATACCAATCGGTGCCTCCTCATCAGTGCACCCTATCAGTGCCCATCACTGCAGACTCATTAGCGCACATTAGTGAAGGAAAAAAAAATCACTTATTTAGAAAATTGAATACCAAAAACAAAGAAATTTTTTTGTTTCATATTTTTCGGTAGTTTTTGGTTTAAGAAAAAAAAAAAAGGAGGCGATTAAATACCACCAAAATAAAGCTCTGTCAAAACAAAAATTAAAACATTTCATATGGGTACAGTGTTGCATGACCGCGCAATTGTCAAAGTGCGACAGCGCTGAAAGCTGGAAATTGCCCTGGGCGGGAAGGGGGTAGAAGCGCCCGGTGGGCGGGAACGGGGTAGAAGCGTCCGGTAGGCAGGAAGGGGGTGGAAGCGCCCGGTAGGCAGGAAGGGGGTATACATTTGTTGTAAAATAGATGTGTGTGTTGCATTGTTCCTTTTTTTAATGTAACGGATAGGATTTGTATGGCCTTCAAGGTGTTGAGGAACTGCAAGTCCCATGAGGCCTTGCAAGACTATGACAGCCACAGGCAAGAGTCCCAGAGTCAGAGACATGATGGGACTTGTAGTATTTCAACATCTGGAGGGCCATAGTTTGGAGAACCATGCTTTACATCGATGAGTTTGTACAATATCAAATATATAGGACTTAAGTGTGTTTAAAAACATAATATGGAAATAATATTGACTAGTAAAGAAATAATGTAAAAACAAATGTCACGGAGCTGGCCCTCCCCCCCATCATGTGGGCTTGCTGCCTAACACCCTCCCACCCCTCACTCTTCTGTTCCATCCATGCTGGAACTTCTAGTCCCTGACACAGGCAGCCGTCCGCAGCCCTTCAACCCCCCTTTGCCTGCAGTCTGGCCCCCTGCTAAAGGGATCCAAACACAGGCCCTCTCCTCCCTTCCCCCTCATGCACAGGGCCCGTTGCCATGGCAACCCGACAGGAAGTGTCTGGCTACCAACAAGCCTCACAGCTCTATACTTAAGGGTGAGCAAGAAATTGATCCCCCCCTCGCCTCCACCCTGTACCATACCCCTGTTGTTCCATATTGCCTTCCAGTGAACTGTACTGTGTTGCTGTGTACCTATGGACTAAAGGAACTGTTGACTGTGCCCCAAAATCCTCCACAATTAAAGCACGCACAATGAGTTCCGTGCAATCTGTCTCTGTGTGCTCTCTGGTTCTCTTGACAACAACATCTCGTATCACAGCACTTGCACAAATTATGTATCGCCTCTATTTAGACTTTCCAATTAACTAGTTGCCAAAACGGAGATAGCCAAATGATGGCCGCCCAGTTCTGGAAGGGTATCATATGACATCCTCCATGAACGTGCTCGCCCCCGGGGGCGCGCATCTGGCATTCTCCATGATCGTCGTGTCCTATGGAGACTTCAGATCACGTAAAGTAATGGTAAAGGCCAATCACAGCAGCCTTTTACAATGTGATCTGCTGTGTCCAATGACACGCTAATCACCGGGAAATGCAATTACCGTTTCTCAGCTGTACTTTCCTCACGCTGTCAGAACATGTGGAAAGTACTGCAGATAATAACCGGCAGTTGTCAGAGCAGGGATCGGCAAAAATCATCAAGGCAATGATCATCAGTGCCAGCCACCACTTCCGCCCACCTGTGACACCCAACGGTGTCACCAACATGTGCCCAGCAGTGCCACCCACCTTTGCCACCAACGTGCCCATCAGTGCAACCCAGTAGTTGTGCCACTCATTGCCCAGCAGTAGCCCCAGTCAGTGACGCCTATCCGCGCCATCTCATTAGTGCTGTCTATGAGTGCCCTTCAGTGCCGTCTATCATTGCCCATGAGTGATGCCTATCAGTGCTGCATCAACACACATCAGTGAAGGAGAAAAATTACCAGTTTTCAAAATTTTTTAATAGAAACAAAGAAATGTTTTTGGGGCACTATTATCGATTATAGCGCAAAAAAGTTAAACACACAGTGGAGAGTACAGACCACGAAAAGAAAGTTGTATTTGTGATAAATTATAAAAAAACTTTAGATGGGTACAGTTCTGCATGACTGTGCAATTGTAATTGAAAGTGCGACAGAGCAGAAAGCTGAAAATTGTCGGGGGCAGGAAGGGGGTAGAAGTGCCCGGTGGGCAGGAAGGGGGTAGAAGTGCCCGGTAGGCAGGAAGGGGGTAGAAGTGGCCGGTAGGCAGGAAGGGGGTAGAAGTGCCCGGTAGGCGAGGGGTTAATGGAATTAGGTATCCAATTGATGTATCCTCTGATAATCATAGAGGCCATGAAATAATGTATCACTTTAATTCATGATACTGCAGAATGTGAAGCCACTGAAATATCGGGGTGCCAATTGTGACCCCTAAATTGCTGTAACACGACCTACCACCCACAGACATCCACAACAAAACTACCACAAACAATTGACAGACTTCCACCCCTTCTGCCATAAACAGCACCCCTACCAAAGTAACACCATCAAGTGACAGAACTGCAACTGCACTGATATCCGTGTGCCCATGTGAATGGCGTAGCGTGCAAAGGGTTATATATGGTGTGTTAAGTAAGGGCCCCCCTCATGTCACCGTCCTCCCCATGTCACTGTCCCCACATGTCATGCCCCCCCCACATCACTGTCCTCCCCATTGCACTTCCCCCCGCCTGTAGCAGCAAGATCAGTCCGCCGTGAAGATCTGACCCCCCTTGTCACCCCCGCAGATCAGTCCCCCTTGCCATTATTCCCCAGCAAAATCAGTCCCCCCTTATTACCCCCCCAAGATCAGTACCCCATGAAGATCTGCACCCCTTGCCATTATTCCCCAGCAAAATCAGTCCCCCCTTATTACCCCCCCAAGATCAGTACCCCATGAAGATCTGCACCCCTTGTCATTAACCCCCAGCAAGATCAGCCCCCCCTTGTCATTCCCCCCCCCAAGATCAGTCCCCCGTGAAAATGTGCCCCCCTTGTCATTATTCCACAGCAAAATCAGTCCCCCGTGAAGATCTGCCCCCCCTTGTCATTACCCCCCCCCACCCCAGGATCAGTACCCCATGAAGATCTGCCCCCCATTGACACAAGCAACCCTCCCCTCCCCCCCCCCCAAGCAGCAACCTCACGTGCAGATCTGCCCCCCCCGGCAGCAAGCTCAGTCCCCCGTGAACTTCTGCCTCCCTTGAGGCAAATCCCCACCCCTATGTGACTGGCCCCCACGTGTAACTGCACCACCAAAACATGTTATGGCCCCCCATGTCACTGATCCCCCTACATGTGACTGTACTCGCCATGTCACAACCCCACGCAGCTTGGTGACATCTTGCGGTAGGATCGTCAGCAGCAGTGATCCGAGGGATGTGATTCAGCCATTCGTGTAATTGCAATCCAGAATAAAAGGGGTTAACAGAGTAACAGAGCGAGATCGCCGATCGTCTGCTTATGCCTGAAACTGGCACATGTGCAGTTGTGTGGAGGGGGGCAGATCTTCACGGGGGACAGATCTTGCTGCAACACCGGGATGTTTACTAAACTCTTGTTCAGACAGATTTCAGTGAGTTATTCCTAAAAATTACAGGCCTACAATATAAAACGCCAAAATTTCCATGCAAAATAATGGTACCGCTTTCAGCACCAAAAATCTGCAATAATCATACCGCCAGGGAGGTTAACTGGTTTTCTACCCCCACCATTTTATTGAGCTTAGATGCCCAAAAAGCTTTTGACTGCCACAGCTGGCCTTATATGTTTATGGTCTTGGAAACGTTTGGCTTCGTGGTCCTTTTGTGGCAGCTTTACAAGCTCTCTATACTTTTCCTTCCTCACAGGTCAGACTGGCCTCTTTTCTCTCACCCCCTTTCCAGATATCGAATGGTACACGACAGGGATGTCCACTCTCCCATCTATTGTTTATCCTCTGCTTGGAACCGTTGGCTATTGCAATCCGGTCTCAACCCGACATACAAGGGATATTATCTCATGGCCGTGAGTACAAACTATCCCAATTTGCAGATGATATCCTCACACTCTCGAATCCCCAGGTCTCTCTTCCAGTATTGCATAAAAGTTTACGTCAGTTCGGGACCCTCTCGGGTTACAAGGCTAATACCTCCAAAACTGAAGCACTCCCACCAGCTGTCCTCTCATCCCTCCAAGACTCCTTCCCTTATCGATGGTGCACTCATTCTCTAAAATATTTGGGTATTAGCCTCACTTCTTCCTACAGTTCTATATATGACGCCAATTCCCCCCCCCCATTTATAGCTCTCTCGCTCCTTGAAATTCTGGGATACCCTACCCATTTCCTTCCTGGGATGCATCAACGTCATAAAAATGACTGTACTGCCCAAACTCCTGTATCTATTTGTGACTCTCCCCGTTCCTGTTCCAATATCCAAACTACACTCCCTCCAGATGTCTTCTACATTTCATTTGGCATAATAAGCGGCATAGAATTGCACGTAGTGTACTACTTTCTCTGCATTCTAGGGGAGGGCTAGGGGCACCGGATATTGTGACCTATTACTATGCTACTCACCTCTACTTCCTTACATCATGGTCCACCCACTACCATCCCAACCTTTGGACCGAGATCGAGTCCTTACAATTGACTCTGACCCTTCCTTGTTCTCTGGTCGACCTCGGCAGTGGACCTTACCCCTATCCGTCATTTCTTTCTTGGCCCCATGCAATGCTCCATGAGTATCTGGCAGAAATGTAAGACCAGGTTTGCATTGACCTCAGATTGCTCCCCACTGACTAATGTCCTTTTTAACCCCAACCTTCCAGATAGTTTGGCCCTGCCCTGGGTGCTCCCTTGGGTCACAGCCAATCGCTTCCAACTTAGTACATCCTGTGATTTGGAAGCTGCAACCATTCTCATACCGCCAGAAGATCTACCTTCCCCACATTTTTCTATCTCCAGATGCGACACTTTTTTTGGCCAATCAGTGATCACATGAATAGTAATAAGCAAGATCTTACTTCTCGACATCATTGCTTACTACGTGTGAAATCTGTGAATGATCACAGAGGTCACATGGTACAGGGCTATTCACAACAGCCTTGTACCATGTGACAAGCTGTGACCAAATCACAGCTCACACAGTATTTCTCAATGGCTGCAGAAATGCTGCCAGAGAGAAGAAATTATTGCTTTTACACAAAGGCTGTAAAAGCAATCAGTGTAAAGAAAAAAAAAAATATTACTCCCCACAAGTAGTACAGTGTCACTATGGTGACACTGTACTGCTAGGGTGACAATATGTTTTAAAAAACAAATAAAAATAAATAGAAAAATGTTTCAAAATTATAACTTTTGGTTATAAAACTAATTTGTGTTATTTTTTTCACTAAAAAGATAGCTGAATACATTTTGGCCAAGATTTATGAAGAAAGATTTGCAATTTATAAGAAACACTATTTTTTCTAAATTTTTGGACTTTCATTTATATAGCAAAAAAATATAAAAATCCCAATGGTGAATAAATACCACCAAAATAAAGTTTTATCTGTCTCAAAAATGCTAAAAAATATATGGGTACAGTGTTGCATGACAGCACAATTGTCATTCAAAGTGCGACAGCGCTGAAAGCTGGAAATAGGACTGGGCAGGAAGGGGGTGAACATGTCTGGACTTGAAGTGTTTAACTACAATATGTCCAAACGTCTGCAGCCAGAATCCTCACTAGGTCGGGTACAAGTGCCCATATTACCCCGATCCTGGAGTCCTTGCACTGGCTACCCATCAGGTTTCACAGACTAAGATCTGCTTGATCACCTATAAGGCTCATCATGGCTTGGTGCCCCATTATCTGTGATCTTTTATATATTGACTCCCCCTTTGTAACCTCCTCTCCTCAAATTCTGTTCTTATCCCCTACTCACCTACACTAGATGGGAGACAGAGCCTTCTCCTGCTATGCTTCAAAACTCTGGAATTCACTTCCAAAAACAGAGTCTTCTCTAAACTCATTCAAATCAGGGGCGCATGCGTGGCCGGCACCAAGATGGACGTGCTTTAACAGCGGCTCCGTCCACCCGCCAGTATTTAGCGGCACTCACCGGCTCTGGGGATCGCAGGCAGCCCACGCACGCTGATGACAGGCACCCGCACCTCCGGGATCATGCCCCGCAGAAGGAAAACCCCGGGGCACCCGGGGAAACTGACTAATTTCTTCCCGGCCGTCGGGTCGGGAATCCAAGATGGCGCCCGCGGCGGCGCACAGGGAAACAGACACAGACAGGAGGAGGAGGACTACAGGGAGCAGCAGACCGATCCTAGGCTAAAACAGCCACTTTACCCAGGGGACCCTGGTGCGTTGTCACCTCCACTGTCCCCCACAACAAGTAGCCCTGCCAAATCTCGGCCACGGCTAGATCAAGACCTGGACCCTGCATATCAGGCCATAAATTCCTTACCTCAGCCACCTCAGCAACCACAAGCACCCTTTCCTGACATAGCTGCATTCCCTGCCTCAGACCAATCACTGACAGAAATATGCATGAAAAACATGCTATTGTCACTACGTCAGACCCTGCATTCTGACATCTCTGCATTGCTCAATCAAATTACCTGCGTTATAAATCAGCAAGAACGCAGAATAAATCACATTGAAACCAGCATAGGAGATATAATAAAAGCACATAATGATCTGATAGACGCCCATTCAGACCACACTTCTGACATTGAGCAAATCAACCTAAAATTGGCCGATTTGGAGGACAGATCGCGCCGTAACATCAAGTTTAGAGGGATCCCCGAATCAGTCACCAATGAGGCACTGATCCCTTATCTACAACAATACATTAAAATCCTTATTCCATCGATTCCTGACTTGGAGATAGCGATCGACCGGGCCCATAGATTGCCCAAACCCTCATTCTTGTCAGCAGCGATCCCAAGAGATGTATTAGCACGAATACATTTTTATCATATCAAGGAGCGCATCATGACAGCGGCCAGAAACCCACCGCCACTCCCGCCAACACATGCTAACCTCAGATTGTATGCAGATCTATCGAAGGCCACGCTTCTCAATAGAAAAAAAATGATCTCCATTACCAAGGCCCTAAGAAACCACAGCATACCATACCAATGGGGGTTTCCAACGAAACTGACAGTACGACACCAAGGCAGAATTTTCACGATCAGATCCCTTGAAGCAGGCCTAGATTTACTAAAAGCCTGGAACATCATACCAGAAGATACGCAGGGAAATACTCTTCCTCCTGTCCAACATATGGAGGCGACATAACTAATAACGCAGATGCGTTGAGGCAAAATCATATTTAAACCTCTCCCCAGAGGCTCTTGTTCAACACCGATCTACTGGCGTTCGGCCAAAAATAGATGAAACTCGCTATACACGCTTACACCTGGCTTGACCCTTCAAACGGTCAAAGCTCGTTCAAAACCCCCAGTTTTACAGTAACTATGAAAGTTACCTGGAATGCTTGCATTTTTCGCAAGTTTTTTTTTATTGATCTATGTTCCCCCTTCCCTCCCCAAATGTGGCACCATCAACTGGACACCCCCAACCCAGGATCTACTCAACATGACTCTACATGGAAGATTAAATCCAGCTCACCATTTGCATCTAATCCACACCGCAGTGATATAAACCCCATCTCTCACAAACAATCATCCAGCGAACTACGCATCTCTCAAATAACAAACCACTCAAGTACACATCTCAGAAACAGGTCATTAAATGATTAAAATCACATCCCTCAATGTACGAGGCCTCAACTCCCCCTACAAAAGATCGATGCTATCCAAAGAAGTCAGGAAATCCCAGGCTGACATTTTCTTCATACAGGAGACCCACTTCGCCACAGGGAAAGTCCCTAAGCTACAGCTTCAACACTTCTCTCAATCATTTATGGCAACTGACACTAAAAAGAAAAATGGAGTCCTTACCGCCATTAAAGACACCATCTCACTCCGAACCATCTCAAACATATCCGACTCACATGGTCGATACCATATCTTAGTGTGTCAAATGAACGATATAATTTACACTTTAGTGAACGTTTACGCCCCAAACAGTAAACTGTCTTTTTTCCGCAAGCTCTACAAAACCATATCACGTCATAAGCAAGGCAGACTTATTATTGGAGGCGATCTCAATGTCATTGGTAATCCGCTTTTAGATTCCTCTTCCATTAAAAAACCCTCCAAACTTGACTTTAACCATTTCCTACATGACCACGACTTATATGACATCTGGAGATGTCAACATGGAACCGAGAGGGACTATACCTACTACTCCCCTTCACACCTCTCGTACTCGAGAATAGACAATTTCATCACGGACAAATGGTCATTACAGCATGTGAGATCATCCAAAATCGGAACCATAACTTGGTCGGATCACGCTCCAATCAGTATATCCTTAGACGACGATATACGCCAAGCAATTCCACCCATTTGGAGACTGGATTCTTCACTTTTAAAAAATCCTGAAAACCAGAAGCACATTCTAGAGGCCCACAACCTATTTTTCGATACAAACTCTACCCCAGATGTCTCTGTCACTACACTTTGGTTAACATACAAAGCCTACATGAGAGGTATCCTCATACAACTGAAATCTCGCATAAATAAACAGAGATCCCAACACATTGACCAATTACTGACCTCCATCCGCTTACATGAAGACATTAACAAAAAGACCCCAAACCCTTCTACATCTGCAGCCCTAACCTTAGACAGAAACAAACTACGCACTATTTTATTTAACAACTATGAGGCTAATCTGCTAAAAACTAAAACCAAATTTTACACATTAGGAAACAAGGCAAATGCCCTCCTTGCCAAAACTGTCAAACAAAAACGAATCAAAGCTAAAATTTCCACAATCCAGCACCCCAATACACACACCATATTAACAAATCCACAGGACATAGCTAACGCTTTTGCAACATATTATCAGAGCCTATACAATATAAAAGATGACTCAAGAACAACCCAACCAACTACTCTCTCCATTGTAAATTTCCTACAGAACATAAATCTTCCTCGCATTACCCCTTCTCAACTTGAGTCGCTATCGGTACCGATAACACCAGCAGAAATTAAAAAAGCCAAAAATACTCTTCCCCTAAATAAATCACCAGGGAACGACGGCTATACCAATGAATACTATAAATCATTAGAACCCAATCTTACCTCTCACTTAGCTGCATTATATAACCATGTTGCAACCAATGGAGAATTCCCCCCTGACATGCTACAGTCTATAAATCACCACCATCCCGAAACCGAGCAAAGATCCCCAACTAATACAAAACTACAGACCGATCTCATTACTAAATACAGACATAAAAATATACGCCAAAATAATCGCCCTAAGATTACTCCCGTATCTACCCACGCTAGTCCATCCCGATCAAGTAGGATTTATACCCGGTAGACAAGCTCCTGGCGCTACAAGACGAATTATATCTCTTCTACACCATCTTGAGACCAATAATCAACCCTCTATTCTCCTATCTTTAGATGCGGAAAAAGCATTTGACCGAATTCACTGGAAATTTATGACCCTCACTTTACAAAAATTCGGAATAACAGACTGGATGCTCTCGGCAATCTTATCCCTCTACTCCAAACCCACTGCCAGAGTACTGACCAATGGTACACTCTCTCAGCCCTTTTGCATTTCAAACGGTACTAGACAAGGATGCCCTTTATCCCCCATAATTTTGCCTTACTTATTGAACCACTAGCATCTAATCTTAGAAACGACCAAAATTTCACGGGAATTAAATTCCACCAACAGGAACACAAGCTTAGTCTTTTTGCAGATGATATTATCCTTATGATTACAAACCCCTACAAATCACTTCACTCTATACGCACACATATACGCAGATATGCGGATGTTTTATACTACAAACTTAATGAACCCAAATCATCTATACTAAATCTACATACGCCTATTGAAACCCAAACCTTAATATCCAAAAACTTCCCCTTCACCTGGGAAACACATAGCATACCCTATTTAGGGATCAAACTTACCGCAACTACCAACCAGCTCTACGCAACTAATTACAAACCATTACTGGAAACCATTCCTCAAGAGTTAAAAAGTTTACGCACGACCACTCTATCGACTCTAGGAAGAGTAGCAACTATGAAAATGTGCATTTTACCTAAAATATTGTATATCTTTCGGACACTTCCTATTCCAGTCACCCACACCTTTTTCTCCAAACTTCAAACCACACTAAACAAATTCTTATGGAACTATAGAAGACCTAGATGCTCCACGAACCTACTACTACGCCCACCCTCTAGAGGTGGAGCGGGTCTCCCACACCTAAAATCTTACTACCAAGCTGCTCTACTGGACCAGCTCTTCTTCTGGTGGCATCCTACTGAGGAGAAGATCTGGACCAAACTGGAAACCTCCTTGAGCCTACCACAAGCAATAACAGATACACTATTCATACCCCGAGCAGCTCAACCTAAAACCCTACAAACACACCCCTGTATACAGGCTTCACTTAATGCTTGGCTTGACTTCTGCACCCGCACTCAAACAAACAAAAGTAACGTGAAAATCCCAACCCCCTTATCATCACTGCACTTCCTAACCCCTCACTTAAACATATCAATATGGAAAAACCTCGGTATACTTCATATCCGGGATATCTTTACAAACCATAAATTAAACTCCTTCTCCGCTATCCAACAAAAATTCCATCTTCCTGACAAGGAACAATTTACCTATATAAGAATAGCCCACTCCATTTACAAAACAAAAATTCCAATTGAAATAACAATTCCTGCAACTGCACAACATTTTTTCCAGAGAATACATTACCCTAAGAAAGGAATTTCGACTTTCTATTCACTCATAACCGAAATGCAATTCACTACATACACCTCCTCCTTAATTAACTGGGAACGAAATCTTTCCCAGACAATAAACCCAAACACCTGGGAAAAAACGTTTACCACCACCTTTAAAGCTTCCAAATGTAGCTCCCATTGGGAAACTTATTTGAAAATCCTACATCACTGGTACTTAACCCCAACCAAACTATCCATAATCTACCCCCAACACTCGCCGACATGCTGGAGACATTGTGGAGAAAGAGGATCACTTCTTCACATACTCTGGGAATGTAAATCACTCAAATCATACTGGAATAAAATATTTCAGATAATCTCCTCAATCTCAGGTACTTTAGTTACTCCAAACCCCGCCTTAGCGCTCCTCCACATTGGAATAGACACATTTCCTATAACAGTACGCACCATTATTATCCACATTTTAGCAGCTGCAAAATCCAACATCACCAGGTTATGGAGATCCATCACTGCCCCCTCATTGTCCCGTCTTATATCTGACCTAAATCTCCAATGCGAGATGGAAAGAAGAACAGCACTCAATAACTTCTCCTTTCATAAATTTACAACCCAATGGTCACGCTGGTTAAACAACCCCAAATGTTCAATAATCTGATTACTATCAATATTAGCACAAGGCTCCCTATCCACACTAAGTAGGTGCTCTTCCCTTCCCCTCCATGTGTTCCTAGTTTACTATTTCCTATCCTCCTCTCCCCCCCAAATCCTATGTTCTTCCCCCCCTTATATCTCACCAGTTTCCTTGAACGGTTCACAACACACTGAGCATGCCTCTCATGTATATACGTAAAGGAAGATAGGCTCCCCGGCCACCTGGTGGGGAACCATCACTTCTCAATCTCTTCAAGTTCATGCTATTAATGTTACTTTTCTCAAATGTGAACCAGTTATGATTGACTATCACACATTTTCTTTGTATGTTAAAATGTTAATAAAAAGTATTTGAATATAAACTCATTCAAATCAAATATAAAAAAAAAACAAAAAACTTTTCTTCAGACAAGCTCTCATGTAATTGTCCCTCTTTCCTTTGTCTTATCCCGAGTATTTCCTGTGTTTTCTTTGTAAAGTGCTTACCTTTAAAGCCTTCATATAAAATTAATAAACATTAGCAGTTGAACTCCAACAAAAACAAAATCACCAGAGATGTAATATTACACAGATGGAACCCAGGACTTCCTATGGAGTGTGAGGGATGGACAGGTATCTCGTCGTAGTGATTAGTTACACATACAGAGAGCATTGTGCCAGAAATATCTACAGCATGCTACTCCTAGAACTCACTTCATTGGGAGCCATTTGTTCCATCTGTGTAGAATGATTGAGCTACGACCAATCACTGATTATCGGTGAAATATTAACTGAACAAATCAGGAGAGAAGACTTCTCCAAATGTTCACCATTTTCAAAAAAAAAAAAAAAAAGAAAGTAAAAAAAACTGAGTGTCAGGAGAACTGTGTGGATGAGCGGAGCTCCATTTGTCAGCCCACCGCTTGTACATTATATTAGTGTACACCACAAGAGTCTGCAAAGCATTTGTGAAGCTTTCAGTGAGCTTTGAGCATATTCCTCCAACACTTGAGAGTAACTTCAGTTCCAGGTGTCAGGGATCGCGGCTTCAGGGTCGGGGATCGCGGCTTCTCCCTCCGTGCATGCGCACTGGCGGCAGATCACGCCGGGACACAGGCACTAGGTCCCGGCGAGCCGCGGCTGACAGGACACCGCGCATGCGCAGTAGGAGCCGCGGGCGCGCCTCCAGGCGTCCAATGACAGCCGGGGGCGCATCCTGGCCGGCCAATGACAGTGCAGGGCACACTATTTAAAGATGCCCTGCACTGTCACAGATTGCCGCAAGGTCTATTGGTGATCCTGAGTTCCTGTATCCATTCTAGTGACTCTGACTGACCCTGACTACGCTGCCTTCTCCTGTGATTGACCCGGATTGCCCTGACTACTCTACCTTCTCCTATTCTGACCCCCGGCTTGCCTGACCATTCTATGGACTGACTTAACCTGCTGATCCTGCGTGTGACCTGACTACTCTTTGCCCGCCGATTCGGTACCCCGCTTACCCCCACGGAACCACGGTCCGTTACCACCCTGCTGGGGCCGCCATCCTCTTCACATCTGGCTCTCCCGGTACCTGCATACATCCCCGGAGGCTTCCTCAGCCACTGGTGGGCCTGCTCAGAGGTCGTGACCTGGCCCGGGTCTGTTACAAGTCCATCCCCACCATCAGGGGCCCTGGTGAAAGCACAGCCCAGGCTTAGACCCCATGCTCTGGGTAGGTCTGTCAGTTGGCAGCCTGAGGCACCACCTGGCGGATCATAACAGTATTAAATGTACTTTTTGTGATAAACTTCCCAATCAGCCCAATCTATCTCAAAAATTCAATAAACCAACATATTCCAAAAGGTGATGATCAAATCTAAACTAAAATAATAATAAACCACCCCTCTAATATATATTCCAAAATCATCAAATATAAATGATAAAATAACATAAATAAAATATAATAAATTAAAATATATATAAAAGTGTCCAAATCTCCAAAAAATAATAATAATAATAATAATAATAATAAGTGTCCAAATCTCATCTGAAGGGAAGTCCGGAAGTGACGAAACGCGTTAGGGGAGTGACGTCATTACGCACGCACGTTAACCGGAAGTGTCGCCGCGGCCATTTTGTCGGTTGGAAACGATCGTTTTTTCAACCAGAGACTGAAATGTGCAGTACAGAGAGCTGGATAAAGTGTTTTTACATGTAAGTGTGGAATAAATTTATATCTTTTTATGAAATCTGCCTGATTGAGCCTTCTCTTTGTCCATATGAGGAATACCCCGGGATAAGAGTGATGGAGGAATGCCTTTCCTATCTAACAGTATATGCCTGAATATACCATAAGAGGGTAATGGTATTTAGCATCTACTTTGGCTGGAGTATATAGGATATTGGTACCTAGTATCACTTTTCACTTGAGATTGGAGTGATCACGAGTTCTCACGTTTATTTTTATTTATTGATTTTTCACTATTTTTGGTGTGATTTGAGTTTTGCACAGTGTGAAGCATATATATATGTTTGAGGATATTATACTATGATATATTTTTCTTTTTACTTTTGAGGATAACAAGGCATTTTTGGAGAATCGTTTTGCTTCACTGAACACATAAAGAACGTTTTTGTTTTTCTTGGGATTTTTTGGACATTTGTTTATATTACATACTTTTTTGGAGATTTGGACACTTATTATTATTATTATTTTTTGGAGATTTGGACACTTTTATATATATTTTAATTTATTATATTTTATTTTATTTATGTTATTTTATCATTTATATTTGATGATTTTGGAATATATATTAGAGGGGTGGTTTATTATTATTTTAGTTTAGATTTGATCATCACCTTTTGGAATATGTTGGTTTATTGAATTTTTGAGATAGATTGGGCTGATTGGGAAGTTTATCACAAAAAGTACATTTAATAGTTTATTCACTTCCTAGGGAGGAAGTAGTGTTTTGTGGCTGTATAGGAGCTTTTTGATGGATCATAACAGTACCTTGCGGCCACGACAGAGCCAGGAAGTGGACCGGCGTCCCTAGAGGATATTTACCAGCACCTGGCAACTTTGACCCAGGCTTTCCAGAATTTCCACAGTCGCTGCGCCCGACTTGAGGACCGCATGGAGTCGTTAGCCCCCCTGACTCCCCCTGCTCAGAGTCCTCCAACTGCGGAATCTCCCGCTACCCCGGCATCCAGAGCAGTTGCCGCACCCCTAGCTCCTGAACCCCGCGTTCCCCTGCCGGAACAATTCCATGGAGACCGAAGCCACTTCCGAGCCTTCCGGAACGCCTGCACCCTGTATTTTGACTTGCAGCCCCGCACGTTCACCAAGACCGTCAAGGTGGGGTTTATAGTCTCTCTCCTTCAGGATGAGCCCCAGGATTGGGCTCACCGTCTGATGGAGAAGCACGATCCCCATCTTGATTCCGTGACCGAGTTCTTTCAGGCCATGGCTGTTTTGTATGACGACCCTCAGCGGGCTGCTTCCGCAGAGGCTACCCTATACTCTCTACGGCAAGGCCGCCGGGCAGCCGAAGAGTACGCGTCCGATTTTAGGCGCTGCATGGGAGATAACAGATGGAACGATGCGGCATTATGTCACCAGTTCCGCATCGGGCTGTCCGAGTCTCTCAAAGATGAACTAGCACGAGTAGGCCTACCTGACTCCCTGGAAAAACTGATTGACTTGGCCATTCAAATTGACCGTAGACTAAGGGAACGTCGGCTGGAAAGGAGCAGCCAGGGTCAAAGGGTGGCATGGATTCCACCAAGAGACATAGCTCAAGCCCCAGGGAACCTTACCCGAAGCGCAGAACCAGGGGACACCCCGGAATCCATGCAACTGGGACTGGCCCGTTCCCACTTATCAGTCGAGGAACGTCAGAGGAGACGATCACAGAACCTATTTCTGTACTGCGGGGAAGCTGGTCACCAGGTGCGCTCCTGTCCTGCAAAAATGAGTAAGTCCGCTTCCTTTTCTTTTACTTTACCTGCAGGGAGGTGTGATCAGTCAAGTTACCTGGCCATACCTGTGTCTTTACAGCTCCCCGGAGGAACATTGTCGGTGACCGCAATCATTGACTCAGGAGCATGTAGTTGTTTCATCGACCTGACTTTTGCCCACCGGCAAAAAATCCCTCTCCAGACCAAAGAAAGGGGATTCAACATCTTCTTGGCAGATGGGTCCAGTATAAAATCAGGGGTGGTGGACCAGGAGACACCTCCCATTTTCACCACAATGGCAGACCATCACCAGGAGTTCCTCCGTTTGGATGCCATCGCGTCCCCCCTTTTTCCAGTCATTCTGGGGCTCCCTTGGCTGCGGGCCCATAACCCCCAGATTGACTGGGAAAAGGGAACAGTTCAATTTTGGTCACCTTACTGTCTGAGTCACTGCCACGTCACAGGATCCGTGGTTCCCCGGTTCCTCCTGTGCTTGGATGGCGATACCGATCTATCCCAGGTTATTCCTCCGGCCTACCATGACTTCTTAGATGTTTTCAGTAAGCAAGGAGCTGACATTCTTCCTCCGCACCGTTCATACGATTGCCCCATAGACCTCCTACCCGGATCTGAAATCTCGTTCGGCCGTATCTTTCCTTTATCAGAAATGGAATCGGGAGTACTGAGGGAATATATTGACGAAAACCTTCGGAAGGGATTTATTCGCCCATCCACATCCCCAGCCGGGGCCGGGTTGTTCTTCGTAGAAAAGAAGGACAAATCGTTACGGCCCTGCATAGACTACCGTGATCTGAACAAAATAACGGTAAAGAATCGCTATCCCTTACCCCTAGTCCCCGAGCTCCTCCAGAGATTAGGGTCAGCAATGATATTTACTAAATTAGACCTGTGGGGGGCATATAACCTTGTTCATATCAGGGAGGGGGACGAGTGGAAGATGGCTTTCCGTACGAGATTCGGTCACTATGAGTATTTGGTGATGCCGCTAGGGCTCTGTAACGCACCGGCAACCTTCCAACATTTTATCAACGATATCTTTCGAGATTTCCTCAATGTTTTCGTGGTGGTTTATTTGGATGACATCCTAATTTTTTCTCCCTCACTGGAGGTTCATCGAGGTCACGTGTTACGGGTATTAGAACGGTTGCATCAACACGGGCTATATGCTAAGGCAGAAAAGTGCTGTTTCGAACAGCGCGAAATCACGTTCTTGGGACTGGTTCTCTCTTCCGCAGGGGTCGCGATGGATCCCCAGAAGGTCACGGCGATCTTAGATTGGCCAATACCCGCCGACAAAAAGGGGGTACAGCGTTTCATCGGCTTTTCTAACTTTTATAGAAAGTTTGTTAGGAACTTCTCCGGTCTGGTCTCTCCGATCACGCAACTGACGAAACAAGGGGTCCGCTTTAAGTGGACTCCCGAAGCTCAGACGGCATTCGAAAAGCTCAAGAAACTGTTCACCTCTGCTCCCATTCTCTGCCATCCGGATTCTTCTCTCCCATATGTTTTGGAAGTGAACGCCTCCGAAAACGCGGTAGGAGCGGTTCTGTCCCAAAGGAATGGTACCAAGGAACTACTGCACCCTGTGGCGTTCTTCTCCAGGAAGTTGACGCCGGCGGAATGTAACTATGACATTGGAGATCGGGAGCTCCTGGCCATTAAATCCACTCTAGAAGAATGGAGGTATTTACTGGAAGGAGCCACACGCCCAATCCTAATATTCACAGATCACAAAAACCTTGAATATTTAAGAACGGCAAAACGACTGAGACCTCGCCAGGAGAGATGGGCTCTTTTCTTTTCTCGGTTTATATTCCATATAACGTACCGACCCGGTACTAAGAATACAAAACCAGACGCTCTGTCCCGCATGTTTGAGGACCCCGATGATGCAGTGTTACCTGACACCATCTTACCTTCCGGAAGCTTCCTCGCTCTACAAACGGAACTTCGCTCCAGACTTCTCGATGCTTCTGTAAGACTACCAGTTCCGTCTGGGTCACCCTTCCAAAACAGCCCACCGCGGTTCTGGAGAGAAGACCGGATCATGGTCCCAGAAGAAGTTCGAACCTTGGTCCTGGGGCACTGCCACGACCATCCAATGGCGGGTCACTTCGGGGTTACGAAAACTCTGGAACTACTACGGCGCTCGTTCTGGTGGCCGGACATGATCAAGGACTGCGAGCGTTACGTCCAGACTTGTCCCACCTGTCAAAGGAACAAGCCCTCCAGGAGCAGGGCATGGGGATTGTTACGTCCATTGCCTATACCCAAGCGGGCCTGGCAAATGATAGCCATGGATTTTGTGGTCGAACTCCCACCATCCCAAGGCTACACAGCAATAATGGTGATCGTCGACCGCTTCTCAAAGATGGCACATTTCGTACCCCTGGAAAAGACCCCATCGGCACCAGAAACGGCACGGATCTTCATTAAGGAAGTAGTGAGGCTTCATGGGGTACCCGAAGATAGTGTCAGATCGGGGAGTCCAATTCACCTCCAGGTTCTGGAACGCCTTATGTAAAGCGCTGGGAATCAAGCTGTCGCTTTCATCCGCTTACCATCCCTCAGACCAACGGCCAAACAGAGAGGACCAACCAAATGCTAGAACAGTACTTACGATGCTACACATCCTACCTTCTGGATGACTGGCTGACGTTGTTGCCTTCCGCGGAATTTTCGTACAACTCGAATCACTCAGCTACGGGACAATCCCCGTTCTTTTCCAATTACGGGTATCATCCCACATTCCTCCCTGATCTGATGCCTGAAAATCCGGTACCTGCGTCTCAAGACATCCTGAACTTCTTTTCTGTCAATAACAAAACGATTCAGGAAGCCATCGCTAAAGCCCAAGAGGACAGTAAAAGGGCGTTCGACAGGAAAAGGAGAGTTACTGCTTCAACCGGGGGATCAGGTTTGGCTGGCAACGACCAACTTGAAGATGCTGTGTCCTTCGAGGAAGCTAGGACCCAAGTACATTGGCCCATTTCCGGTTAAACGAGTAGTCAACGAGGTGGCCTACGAACTTGAGCTTCCGCGAACCTTCAAGATACATCCTGTGTTCCATGTGTCTCTCCTGAAACCATCCAGACCAGATCCCTTCCCGGACCGTGAATCCAGACCTCCCGAGGCAGTCACCATAGGTGAACAGGAGGAATATGAAGCGGAGACTATCCTCAGTTGCCAAAAGAGGGGGGGCCAGACAGTTCCTGATAAAATGGAAAAGTTATGGCCCTGAGGAGAACTCATGGGAACCCACCCAGAACATTCACGCACCCAGGCTCATCCGGGAGTTTTTTCGTAGTCGCCCGCGGTGGAGAGATCAGTGGGGCTCCCGGAGGGTGCCCATTGGGGGGGGGGCGCAATGTCAGGGATCGCGGCTCCAGGGTTGGGGATCACGGCTTCTCCCTCCGCGCATGCGCACTGGTGGCAGATCACGCCGGGACACAGGCACTAGGTCCCGGCGAGCCGCGGCTGACAGGACGCCGCGCATGCACAGTAGGAGCCGCAGGCGTCCAATGACAGACGGGGGCGCGTCCTGGCCGGCCAATGACAGTGCATGGCGCACTATTTAAAGATGCCCTGCACTTTCACAGATTGCAGCAAGGTCTATCTGTGATCCTGAGATCCTGTATCCGTTCTAGTGACCCTGACTACGCTGCCTTCTCCTGTGATTGACCCGGATTGCCCTGACTACTCTACCTTCTGCTATTTTGACCCCTGGCTTGTCTGACCATTCTACGGACTGACTTACCCTGCTGATCCTGCGTGTGACCTGACTACTCTTTGCCCGCCGATTCGGTACCCCGCTTACCCCCACAGAACCACGGTCCATTACCACCCTGCTGGGGCCGCCATCCTCTTCACATCTGGCTCTCTTGGTACCTGCATACGTCCCCGGAGGCTTCCTCAGCCACTGGTGGGCCTGCTCAGAGGTCGTGACCTGGCCCGGGTCTGTTACAAGTCCATCCCCACCATCAGGGGCCCTGGTGAAAGCACAGCCCGGGCTTAGACCCCACGCTCTGGGTAGGTCTGTCAGTTGGCAGCCTGAGGCACCACCTGGCGGATCATAACACCAGGGCCCAATTACACCCAGACATCTCAACATTTCTTAGCAAGCCAATTGATATAATACCCACTATATAGTCTCAGAGGTGGATAGAGATCTGTTAACCACTTCCCCCAATTCTATATGTCAGTCTGTGGTTCTACTAGGACCATGGCTGCAGCTATGACCCCGGTATTTTTTTGTTTTTTTTTAGAGCTGATGATGCTCTATAACAGTGGTCTCCAAACTGTGGCCTGGGGGCCATATGCAGTCCTTTTTTTCTAGCCCTTGGAGCATTCTTTCATCCACTGACACCAATGAAGGGGGCACAATTCACAGCAATGATACCAATGAAGGGGGCACAATTCCCCCCAAAATGGAGCCAAACGATAACAATGGGGCACAATTCACTGACACCAAAGATGGGGCTAACCGATGCCGGGACATTTTCTACTTCCACAGTCCAGCCCCCCCTAAACTCTGAAGGACAGTAAACTGGTTCTTGGTATAAAAAATTTGGAGAGCCTTGCTCTATATTGTAAAAGTGACCCAAGTAACTAAATACGACTGCTGGATCACTTTTACATGTGATAGAATGTGGTCCTCCCCCCTCCTTAGCGCCTTCCACTGCCTTCCTGGGGAGCCTGGGACTGTATGTGAGAAGTGTCAGAATTGGCCTGGGGGGGGTCAAGGTGGTTATATTCACGAGTTATATCTGGATGCACATGTGATTGTATATTCAATTTCTTTAGAGAGCTATTTTATTTGGAGCTTTGAAAAAACAGTTTTCTATGGTTTAACTGTATGAAAAATTATATCCAGCCACTATAACCATATCTAATAAACAGTGTATAATATAAATATATATTTTAATATAAAATACTCCATTACATAATATATAAATGGAACATTTTTGTTATATATATTCCAATCAGAATACTTTTTCCAACCTTCAACACAATGGCACAGCAAACACAAAACTCATTCATATGGACCTACTGACTACACCCTTCTAGAGCTCCTTCCAAAATCTCCAGTCAAATGTTAATGAGCTGCTTCTGTGTGTTGGCCAATCAAAATCTCCAATCAATTAGGCAGTTCCAGTCTCTCCCACATATATTCCCGCCCTCCAGTCCTTTATGGTTAGTGAAGCTTATTTGGATTGCAGCAAAAGTGATTTATTTTCTCCATTGACTACTTTCCATCGGAATTTATTTTGAGAAGACCACATAGATTTCCTCTGCGAAGACCATCTATACCTTCATTATTTTTAAGGATAAGTCATTTCAAATATAGTTTTAGAATTCTAATAGTTTTATCCTTTAAAAATGTGTCTTTAACTGCTAATTACATCTCCTAAAACCAGAGACAAATCCCGGCATTTTAAAGAACATTAAAATATTTGTCTTTTTTACTTGCCTGTTATTTATTGCCACACAAAGGGGTGTATTTTTCAGAGAATATTTTTTTAAATATCCACATATCTTGCAATATTTTATTTTTAGAATATAAATCAACCCCACAGATTACAAATCAGATGTTCTTTCTTCATGTACCCTTGAAATAAAATTAACCCCTTGGCACAGACCGTGTGCAAATATATGGCCCCACTGCACTGAACATTTTTCAGTGGGGCCACATATTTGCATACTTGCCTTTGTGCTGGGAGTGTGCCCCACATTTTTATTCTATTTGAATGGAGGAGAGAGAGAAAAAAAAAAAAAGAAAATACCTAGATCAAGGTTTGTTCTAGGTCATGGGCAGTATTATATATATATATATATATATATATATATATATATATATATATATATAATTTTTTTTTTTTAAGTTAGTATCAGTGTATTTTAGGTAGGATTAAAAGAAAACACAAAAACAAAACAAATGCTCGTAATTTGTTTCTGGGCTGTACTACAGGTACAAACATACACATGTGGTATTGCTGCAATCAGAGCAGGAGAATTTGTTTTTTGGTACTAGGCTATGGTAGTAGCAAGAAATATAAATTTAAAAACAAAATTATTTTTACAATTTGGGCCAGTTTTTTATTAAAAAGAAAAAAAAAAAAAAAATCAGGCGCCACCCATTAACCTCTCATTGTCAAATGAAAGCCCAAATTGCCCTGGAAAAAAAAAAAAAAAATAACTGTATAATGCACCTGGACGCATAAAGTATCTGTGATGGTATGGACGGTTTTACTAACACATCACAGTTGTGCTTGGGCATTGCAATTTGTTTTGCCCTTAGGTGTGAAGGGGTTAAACAGTTCCATCTCAGCTTGTCTGCTGGATTGTAGATTAGTTCCACATTAAACAATTCAAAAAAGTTTTTTTCTGAGTTCCAAATTTCTCCATTCCCGTCAGTCTTTTTTGTGCATGCCAGTATTATACTAATTTTCTTTTTCAGCAAATTTTACAATGACAATCTAGTAAAACAGATGCCTTTTATAGGAAAAGTTTTTAATGTTTTATAAATCTAGAATATTTATTATTTCACTTATTTTGTATTGCCCTACTTTTTTTGTTCAGAACCTCTGCTCCTTGGGTGTTCTTGTCTCGGACTATTGTGGGTGGAAAAAAAAAAAAAAAAAAAAAGTTTGTTAGTGAAACTTTAAAAAGTTTGAATATAATAACTTGCAAACTATATTTACCCTCTGATAGAAATGGCTGCCATGTCCAGTTTGAAATACTTAGTAAACAGTCTTAAAGTGGAATTACAGGCACCACCATACTTAAAACTCCTCCCCCCTCCTGACCTCATCTGTGTAAGATTTGTATACTTACCTGTTCTCAGGTGGCTCTGGTCACATGATCTTCCTGTGTCAGTCAGCGGCAGCTGCAGGGGAAAGGAGAAAGCGCTCCAACAGCAGCTGGTAAAGCCTGGCTTCAATGGCCCATCCATTGGCGGTACTCCCTCCTCTCCCACGTAGCTGAGCTCACTAATACAGCCAGATCATGTGACTAGACTGAAGCCGCATGAAATTAAGGTATATAGATTTTCCTTACACAGGTCAGAATAGGAGGGGGGAGGAGTGTTGAGAGGGGAGGGGACAGTTTTAAGATTTGTTAGGTGGTGTCTGGAATTCCACTATGCGTAACAGCAACAAATTTGCGTTTGGTGCTAAATTCCAAGATACTCCGACATATCCTGGATTTATTAGAGCAACAGGTTGAAACATGCAAAAAGAATCAAAAGGTCAAGCAATGTCAAGGGATGCATGCTGCCTGCAAGGCCATGGATGCAAAATTTAGGGGAAGTCAATCACATCATGGGTGCATGCAGAGGGGTCCAAGATCCAGGAAACAAAGGCGACATTATAGAATCATACTTTCTGCAAACAAGTTCAGTTCTTAAAGGTCAGGCCACCATCATTCACATAATGTAACTTTTTTTTTCCCCTTACGTCTTTCAGGCCAGCACCTTGAGAGACCTCGGCTCCTCCCCATCTGAAGAAACACCTCCACCCTAAAATAAAAGAGCTCCACTCCCCTCCGACCTCAGTTCAGGCGTTTCCTCCGGTGGGGAGACATGAGGAAGCTCGAGGTGCTGTCACCTAGACGGCAGGGGGGCCTAGGGCCGAATAGCCGGCTGCCAGGCCTAACGCAGCCGGGAGTGAAGGCCGGAGGGTCCGGCTGCACATCCTCCCTGGGCGGGCTGTGTAGCAGTGGGCGCGCACCCTGGGTGACGGGGCTCAGCACGTACCTGCACTTCGCCCCCCTCCGGAGAGTTGGGGTGTCGGGGTGGCTGTGGTACGATCTGGAGAGGATCGGGGTGATGTCTCGCTCCTTCCCATGCTGGCGTGCTTGTTGCGGTGCCGGATGCCGGGAGACGGTGAGTTCCAGGGGTAGGGGCGGGGCTTCACCCCGGGCTGCGACTTCCGCTTCCGGACGCAGACCTCAACCACGGCGCGCAAAAATTTAAAAGGCGGTGCATAGTAGCCTGGGGGACAGGCCTGCACCAAGTGACCACCCTCCCGGAGCGTGATGTCGGAGGCACCGGGACCAGGAGACGCCAGCACCAGCCAGATGCAGGTAAGGTGCCTCAGTGGAGGCCTCCCCTATCTGTTGCCCCTTAGCTCCAGAGGCATTCCTGGAAGGGTAGGGCAGGGGGTCTGCGGTGGGTGCAGGCCCTTAGGCTCTGCCGGGGAAGAGTATTGGGTGGTATAGTGACTTCCCCCCTGCCCCTTTATGTTTTTCAGGGCAAGGCTCGGGCTAAGACTAAACACCAGGAGCCCAAACGGAGATGCCCATCCTACAAGGAGGTGTTGAGAGAATCCTGGAGGAAGGCTTTGTGTGGCCCATGCATAGAGGGGTTAGTGAGGGAAGACCGGCCTGAGCATGGGGACTTAGCTAGGTCTGTAAAGGAGTGGACTAGCACGGTTGACTCCTTTAAAATCGCTCATGGAGCGGTTTGTGCTTCCCCAGTCTACACATTCCCCCCCCGGCGGCCTTAAGTCGCAGCACGGAGCCTCTCGTGGCTAGGGACGAGGGGGAACCATTGGGGGATTCCCGGTCAGAGGAGGAATCCGCAGGGGAGGGTCCCTCGGATGAAAGCAGGGGTCCCTCCCGGTATAAATTGTCCCTAGAGGAGGTGGATGAGCTCTTGGGGGCAATTTATGAGACCCTGGACATAAAGGAGGAGGTTAAGACCCTATCTCTCCATGACCAGATGTATCAGGGGTTGGAGGAGCATAGTTACAGAATCTTCCCTGTACACGACGTCTTAATCGAGACTATTAAGAAGGAATGGCAGGACCCAGAGAGAAAGCCATTCTTTTCGAAATCCTTAAAAAGACGGTTTCCGTTTAGTGAGGACCCCACTGCAGTGTGGAACAAGAACCCCAAACTAGACGCGGCCTTCTCCCAAACGACTAGGAGGACAGACCTGGAGTTTGAGGACATGGGGGTTCTACCAGATTTGCTGGATAGGAGAGCGGAATCCCTTCTTAGAAAAGCCTGGGACTCAACCTTGTATAATCTGAAACCAGCCATGGCCTAGACGGTGGTAGCCGGAAATTTGGAGTACTGGCTTACTCAGTTGCAGGCCCATATAGTGGCGGACTCCCCCAAGGAAAGGATCCTGGCCTCTTTTGAGACCCTTCTGCAGGGGGTAGGATATATTGCGGATGCGTCTGCTGAGTCAGTGAGGTTGGGGGCTAGGTCAGCGGCTCTCACCAATTCGTCTAGGAGGGCACTATGGTTAAAGACGTGGCAAGAGGACATCACTTCCAAGGTCAGACTGTGCGGTATCCCTCTCACAGGAGATTGTCTGTGCGGCCCAGGGTTAGAGGAATTGCTGGACCGAACAGCAGACAAGAAAATATCTTTTCCCCTCAAGAGGATGTTGCCGTAGGGAGTGACACATAGGGCCCGTCCATTAAGGAGACTGAGCCTTAGACCAGTGGGCCAGGGTAGGCCTACAGGACTGAGAGGTCGGGGCAGGGGAGGGGCGATTTTTCTCCCTCCTGAGCAGCCCCAGAAACCACACTGACTCGGTGCCTCCTGTGGGAGGAAGATTGGCGGCCTTCCTCCCGCAGTGGGAAGTGGTGGTCACCAGCCCCTTCATTCTGGATATTGTCAGAAGGGGTTATAGGGTGGAGTTCGTAAAGACACCGTCCGAGCGATATATGGTGACGTCGCGTCCGAGAAACCCGGCGATGGCCGCTGCCCTGATCACTGCTTTAGAGGATCTAGAGCACCGAAAGGTCGTAGTCAGGGTCCCAGAAGGGGAACAAAGGAAGGGGGTGTACTCCCATGTATTTCTGGTTCAAAAGCCGTCGGGAGCATTCTGGCTGATTTTGAACCTAAAACCCCTCAACAGGTCTGTGCGTTACTGGAGGTTTCGCATGGAGTCTATATTTACAGTCAGATCCCTGATCCCGCCAGGGTCCTTTATGGCGTCCATAGACCTGCAGGACGCATACCTGCACGTGCCCATTGCGGAAACTTCTCAGTGGTTCCTCAGGTTGGCAGTGGAGGGAGAGGGAGGAGTGCGACACTGGCAGTTCAGGGCTCTTCCATTCGGCCTGTCGTCCTCTCTGCAAATTTTTACCAAGGTTCTGACGGAGGCACTGGTTCCTATTCGTTTGATGGGAATTCCAGTGATTGCCTATCTGGACGACTTGCTGCTCTTCGCAGGTTCAGAGGCTCACTTTCTGCGGAATCTAGGTATAGTGCGGGGCCATCTAGAACACCTGGGGTAAATGGTGAATCTAGAGAAATCTTGTCTGGTGCCTTCTCAGAGGATGGTTTATCTGGGTTACACTCTGGACTCGGTGAGTCAGAGGGTCAGCCTGACCTCGGAGAAGGTGTCCAAGTTAGAAGCAGGGATCAGACTGGTGCATGGAAACAGGCCAATAGCGATAAGGCAGGTCATGTCAGTGCTGGGTCTACTGACTGCTTCCATCCCGGCAGTGCAATGGGCTGGTCTGCATATGCGTCCCCTCCAGTTATAGGTCCTGAGAGTTTGGGATGGGAGTACTCACTCCTTAGAGGACCGAGTACTGGTTCCCCCCAGTGTAAATAGGTCGCTGTGGTGGTGGAGAAGGGCACCCAGTGTAACCCAGGGGTTATGGTGCTTCCCAGTGTCCAGGGAGGTAACGACGGATGCCAGCTCCAAAGGATGGGGCGCCCACCTGGGAGGATTAGTGGCTCAAGGGGAATGGTCCTGGGAACAGAGGAACAGGTCCTCGAACTGGAGGGAGCTGAGGGCAGTGGCAGAGGCTCTTCAGGCCTTCCAGGTGAGAATCAAGGGCTACCATGTGCGAGTCCTATCGGACAATGCCACGACAGTGGCGTATGTAAACAGGCAAGGGGGGACGAGGAGCAGGACCCTTGGAGCCTTAGCAGCAATGTTCTTGTCCTGGGCAGAGGTGACCTTGGCATCCCTGTCTGCGGTACATTTAAGAGGAGAGCTAAACCGGAAAGCAAATTTTCTGAGTAGAACACGACTCAGGGAATTAGAATGGGCCCTGAACCCCGAGGTGTTTCAGGAAATGGTGCTGAGGTGGGGGTCCCCGGACGTGGACCTTTTTGCCGCGGGAGGGAACAACAAGGTCCTGGCCTTCTTTTCCCTGTCCCGCGGGGACGGATCAAGGACGGTTGACGCGCTGAGTCAAAATTGGGACTACCGGCTGTGTTACGCCTTCCCCCCGCTTCCCCTAGTTTTGAGGAAATTCAGAACAGAGAGGACCTCATTGATTGTGATAGCTCCCTTCTGGCCACGGAGGGCTTGGTTCGCGACACTGAGGAGTTTAACCTCCCGTCCACCCTGGGAACTGCCACCAAGGGAGGATTTGTTATCACAGGGACCGGTCCTTTGCCCCAACGTGAGGAAGTTGAGGTTAACCGTTTGGTTTCTGAGCGGCAGCTCCTCTTAGGGAAAAAATTTTCGCCCAGGTTAGTGGCCACGTTACTGGCCAATAGGAAAGAGGAGACCCAGGCCATTTACAGTAGGGTCTGGGGTCGCTTTACTGCTTGGTGTGATCAGATGTCGCTGGCAACCCACAGCTTAGTGTTGGAATTTCTGCAGGCAGGGGCTGACAAGGGGTTATCGGTTAGCACGTTCAAAGGACAGATCTCTGCTCTCAGTGTGTTCCTGGAGACACCCCTGGCCAGGGAGGCGCTGGTGGCTAGATTTTTTAAAGCTCTAGTGAGACAGAGGCCTCCAAGGGCCAGTTCGTTCCCGATGTGGGATTTGGCCAAGGTTCTTGGTGCGATGACGAGGAAGCCATTCGAGCCCCTGGAGTCCTGCTCGATTGGCGAACTCACCATCAAGACTGCCTTCTTGGTAGCGGTTACCACGGCAAGGAGGGTGTGTGAGCTGGAAGCGTTATCCATCAGGTCGCCCTATCTCCGTGTTTTTCCGGACGAACCCATCCTTCATCCCAAAAGGTGGCACAGAGATTCCAGAGGGAACAGGACAGTCCTTCCCTCATTTTTTCCTGACCCGGTTGGGGATGATCAGAAAAAGTTTCATTTATTGGATGTCAGAAGGTGCGTACTCCAATATCTAGAAAGGACTAGGGAGTTTAGGAGCACCAAATCCTTTTTTGTTTTTTTTCAAGGGAACTAGGAAAGGGAAAAAGGCATCCAGAAGGACGCTGGCAGGTTGGTTGAAGTTGGCAATTTCTGGAGCATACCAGGCGGAAGGCCTGGAGGTTCCGGAAGGTATCAGAGCGCACTCCACACGAGCGGTGGTGGCTACTCAGGCTGAATTTGCAGGGGCGTCTCCGGGGCAGATCTGCAGAGCGGCAACATGGTCCAGTTATGACACATTTGCCAAACATTACAGGTTGGACCTGGTCTCGGTGCAGGAGCAGGCCTTTGGTCGTAAGGTCTTGCAAGCAGTTAGCCCGCCCGAGGGGTGAGTACTCGCTTATCCTCTCAAGGTGCTGGCCTGAAAGACATAAGGGGAAAAATCAAGTTACTTGCGGTAACGTCTTTTAGGCCAGCACCGGTTTCCCACCCAGTGTTGATATGGATTATGTGAGCATGATTTGTGGTGTTTACGTTGTCTCACGTTGTGTCTCCCCCAGGTGACCGGAGGATTTTTGGAGAACTAAGGTCGGAGGGGAGTGGAGGTCTTTTATTTTAGGGTGGAGGGGTTTCCTCAGATGGGGAGGAGCCGAGGTCTCTCAAGGTGCTGGCCTGAGACTCCCGGAAAAGACATTACCGTAAGTAACTTGATTTTTTTTTAATTTAAGAGGTTAATAAATCCCGAGATTGGTAAAATCCAGATTCCCCTGAGGGGAATAACATCTTTTTGGGGTAACAGAAATAAGGTCATCTCACAGTTTTTTTTATCCGATTCTGTGGATGGTTGCGGCTGAGGGAACAGGTCCGATCCTGCAGAGACAATCACCCACACAGGTGGGAACCTACATTTAAGCCTGAAGATAAAAATGGCTAAACATCAAGAGATACATTGCTAGAAGAATTCAGAAATAAAAAAAAAAATTACAAGAAATCGATGAATAATCCAGATCTGACTTGGGAAAATATTATTTTGTAAAATCAGCATATGGCCTTAATATTATTTATTCCAATTCAGGAAAAAAATACAAGAGTTGTTGGCTGTCTAGCTTGTATAAGGGAAATATGAAATGTATTTTAAACTCCCCATCATTTTACCATTATAAATTTTAACAGAAAACAACAGTTTTAAGAAACAGTCTTGTAAGTATTCCATTATATAGAGGAGTATAAGTCAAGCAAAAAAAAAAAATCATCCTTACAAAGTGCCAGTGTTGTGCTGTTACTTACGAGACTCAAGGGCCTCATTGATACATGCATTGGGCATTTGACATGCGGTGAGGAGGCATATCTCCCTAAATCATGCTGCACACTAATGTAGTATATATATATATTTATATTACATAGGTGTTATTTGAATGAGTCAACAATTGTTCTTTTATCCAGATCAAAATGGCTTCTGATCATGACATAAAGATCCTCCTGAATGGACTTTTCTCCTTATCACAGCATCTGCAGCAGATAGACTTAAATGAAAAATTTCAATTCATTGAACTTGGAGGGGAAGAATACGGGTCAGTGCTTCTGGTGAAGGACAAAGAATCAAGTAAGCGTGATTAATTTTGTGTTTCGGATGTGTTCATTGGATTCAAGTTATGTAACACAACAAGTTGTGGTTAATCTATATTGAACATTCCCGATTTACAGATCAAAGGATGGCACTGAAGGTTATGGAAAAGAGAAGGAGAAAAAAGAAATTTCTGATGGAGTTCAGTGTGTCCTACTTTTCATCTCATTCCAACATCGGGAGTTTGGTATGGGCTTCAAGACCCAAGACTACTTTGTATATGTCAGGAATGGACTCATCGCTGGTGGTGCTGGGGCTCATCTGCCGTGTGGACTGCCGTATCGGCGATGTCTCATCTACACGTTACGCCATGCCTCTCGTAGCTTCGTCAGGATAGCGTCGTGGTGTGTCCACCTCATATTTATAAGAGGATCTCGATGTCTATTGGTTGCATCATTATGCAAAGCGGCGGCCATTTTGTCAGAGTCCCGGTAACATGGGGCACTTCTCCGTGGCCATTTTCTTGTAGTTCTCCTATATTTGGTTGGTATAGTATGCTGTATTGGATAAACTAAATACAGCTAATATCTAAATCCTTTTGCCACGGTTGTGTAGCTGTGTATCTGCTACTGTGATGTGTAAGTCTTACCGCAATGTAATATATCCTGTGCCTTATAATACAGTTGTAGAAAATAAAAAATAGGTACTTTATTAAAATTGTAAAAAATATATAAAATGTGCATAAAATGTATGATTAAAAATAAATGATTTAAAAAACAGGAAAAAAAAGACTGAATTACCAGATAGAATATAAATGGATGTAATGACTTTTAGTGGGGAGACGAATACCCGAGAAACCAGATTGATATAATACATATAATGTGCTCACAGATGACAAAATTCTAAAAATCACTGATAAAACAGTTAAGATCAAAGTCAATGTTTAATCCTTTAGGAGTTTGAGTTTGCATAGTATATATCCACTTCGATTCAAGTTTACTTAATGTGCGGACCTTATGGCTCCCCCGCCAGTGTTTCTTATAGCGTTCAATGCCCCAAAACTGTAGCTCTGATGGATCTTGATTATGATACATCGCAAAATGCTTAGAAACACTATGCTTAGGGAATCCCTTACATATATTTTGAATATGTTCCTCTATGCGCTTCCATAATGGCCTTTTGGTGCATCCGATGTATTGTAGTCCGCATTTTCATTGTGGGCCATACACCACCCTTTCAGTTCTACATGTGATGAATTCCTTAATTTTGAATTCTTCTCCACTATTTGACGTGAAACTAAGCCTTTTCTTATTATTTCCCTTGGTGGCTTTGCACGCATAGCATTTTCTGCAAGGGTAAAAGCCTTCCGCATCTAAAAACGTGACACTTATTTCTGATTGGTGGGTTCACTACGTTCTTAACCAGTTTGTCTCTTAACATGGGCGCTTTTCTATATACAAACTCGGGTTGTTGTGATATAATTCCTCTTAATCCCAGATCCGTTTGTAAAATCGGCCAATGCTTCTTAAAAATGTGTTCTACTTTCCTATATTGGCTATTGAAATCCATAACAATGGTAGGATCGTCCATATAATTTTGATCCCTTTCTTTATCTTTAAAAGGGCTGATCTATCCATGTTACCCACTTCTTCACTTTTCTGCTTTATTTGGTTTGCTTTATATCCCTTAATTATAAATCTTTCTTCCATTATTCTGGCTTGTTCTTGAAAATCCTCTAAATATATACAATTGCGACTAAGACAAACAAGTTGTCCCTTTAGGTATATTTAAAAGCCAGGGGGGGTAATGGCAGCTATCCAAGGGTATGTACCCATTTCTGTCGACGCCCTTATAAAAGTTCTGTGTGTATATGGTAGATCCTTTAATAGTAGGAGAGGGAGTTTTCAACCTGAGCAATACAGTTTTGAGTCATGAAGCATTACAAGTACTAGATAAAGGCCTTAAAATTTGCCCCGCCAAAACCAGCTGATAAGTTCAGTATATACAATCAACAATTTATTAGAAAATTAAACATCAAGAAGTATTTTTTGAATCTTCCAGAGGCTAAGAGCTCAATTGCAAGTGCACCTAGCAATCTTCATACATACACTGTGCTCAAAAACAAGTCATTATTTAATCCCCAAATTAGCAATAATCACCAGATCGAGGTATTGAAAACATTGGTTAATGCAGACCTAGAAAAGTTACATCTAAATCGAAAGTACCTACTAATGTAGGATTACAAATAGGACTAAAAAGATTATCCAAAAGGGAAGACATCATAAGACCGGCTGATAAAGGTGGGGGTATCTTAGTTCTTTCCAAACATTATCTTGAGGAATTACAGAAAAACAATTGGCTGATTCCATGACATTTGATGTTAAATAAGGATCCAACCGTCCAATATAAAAAAGAATTGGAAAAAATAGTGAAAAAAGGGGTGGAATCAAACAAACAAACATTCTCCATAAAAAAGAAACTAAGTATCTTATTCCAGAAATGTGCAGAATTCCTATAATATATACCGTGCCAAAAATTCATAAAGATTTAATAAACCCACCAGGACGACCTATTGTTAGTGGGATTCAATCCATTTTGGCAAGAATGGGACAGTATTTAGATATACATTTACAACCACTAGTCAAAAACACCAGATCGTATCTTCGTGATACTAAACATCTAATTCAAATATTACAAGAATGCAAGCAAGAGCAGAACATGATTCTAGTAAGTGGAGACGCCCCTATATACCATTATAAGTCACGAGGATGCTTTAACAGCAGTTGGTTGGGGCTTGAGAGAATTTAGCCATACAAGAAAAAGTGCAAATTCAATTTGGAAGCTTTAGAATACTGTCTAAAGCACAATTATTTTTGGCATGACAATCAATTTTAGAGACAAATAAAAAAGGAGTGCCATGGGAGCAAAATTTGCCCCCCCTGTGGGGCTAACTTATTTATGGCCCAATGGGAGGATGAAGTTAAATATCAACAACCCCCTACACAATTAAGAATTTACAAAAGATATATTGATGATGTTTTTATGATATGGGAAGGTAATGAATTGGATCTATTAAAGATTTTTAAATGCACTTAATACAAATACTAAAAATATCAAAATGTACTTGGTGTCAAAGCATGAAATGTATCCTATTTTTAGATTTAGAAATTTTAATTAAAAGGATCTACCATATACACACACGGAACTTTTATAAGGGCGTCGACAGAAATGGGTACATACCCTTGGATAGCTGCCATTACCCCCCTGGCTTTTAATTATACCTAAGGGACAACTTGTTTGTGTTAGACGCAATTGTACATATTTAGAGGATTTTCAAGAACACGCCAGAATAATGGAAGAAAGATTTATAATTAAGGGATATAAAGCAAACCAAATAAAAGCAGAAAAAGTGAAGAAGTGGGTAACATGGATAGATCAGCCCTTTTAAAAGATAAAGAAAGGGATCAAAATTATATGGACGATCCTACCATTGTTATGGATTTCAATAGCCAATATAAGAAAGTAGAACACATTTTTAAGAAGCATTGGCCGATTTTACAAACAGATCTGGGATTAGGAGAAATTATATCACAACAACCCGAGTTTGTATATAGAAAAGCGCCCATGTTAAGAGACAAACTGGTTAAGAACGTAGTGAACCCACCAATCAGAAATAAGTGTCACGTTTTTAGATGCGGAAGGCTTTTACCCTTGCAGAAAATGCTATGCGTGCAAAGCCACCAAGGGAAAGAAAAGGCTTAGTTTCACGTCAAAAAATAGTGGAGAAGAATTCAAAATTAAGGAATTCATCACATGTAGAACTGAAGGGGTGGTGTATGGCCCACAATGTAAATGCGGACTACAATACATCGGACGCACCAAAAGGCCATTATGGAAGCGCATAGAGGAACATATTCAAAATATATATAAGGGATTCCCTAAGCATAGTGTTTCTAAGCATTTTGCGATGTATCATAATCAAGATCCATCAGAGTTACAATTTTGGGGCATTGAATGCTATAAGAAACACTGGCGGGGGAGCCATAAGGTCCACACATTAAGTAAACTTGAATCGAAGTGGATATATACTATGCAAACTCAAACTCCTAAAGGATTAAACATTGACTTTGATCTAAACTGTTTTATCAGTGATTTTTAGAATTTTATGTGTCATCTGAGCACATGTATTATATCAATCTGGTTACTCGGGTATTTGTCTCCCCACTAAAAAAGTAATTACATTCATTTATATATTCGATCTGGTAATTCGGTCTTTTTTTCCTGTTTTTTTAAATCACTTATTTTTAATCATACATTTTATGCACATATTTCATATAAATTTTTTAAAATTTTAATAAATTACCTATTTTGTTATATTATACAACTGTATTATAAGGCACAGGATATATTACATTGCGGTAAGACATACACATCACAGTAGCAGATACACAGCTACACGACTGTGGCAAAAGGATTTAGATATTAGCTGTATTTAGTTTATCCAATACAGCATACTATACCAACCAAATATAGGAGAACTACAAGAAAATGCCCGCAAAGAAGTGTCCCATGTTACCGGGACCCTGACAAAATGGCCGCCGCTTTACATAATGATGCAACCAATAGACATCGAGAGTGCTGTGGATTATTATTTTTGCATCTTTGCACACAGATCACTTAATATTGTATATCCCTATATAGGGAACCACTGAGTGGCATGTTTTAATCACTTAACTATGCTTGATTCTCATATCAGTTATTGATATATTTTTACTTGCTGTTAACAACGGTATCTTTACCCTGAAAAGGTATACTCGTAGCACCACACCATTTATTGTTACAAAAACAATTTATACCAAGAAATGTATATGTCAAGTTTCATGTAGTTAGCTCATGATGGAAACTGTCAGGAACCAGCACGACGCATGGGTCTACACATGCGTAGGTGTCTGTCAAGACATGCAGGCGGCAGGGCACTAGGACCTAGGCTGCGCTTGTCAGGTGCAGGGCGGGCTACTTAAAACTTAATTTTGAACATCTCTGAACATAAGCTGCCATTATTTCCATGTTCAAGGGGTGTTCCCAGAATTCTGCTGATAAACCTGATAATCCTCTCCACAGACCGGGGGTCTCTGAGGGGATAAGAAAATCATCCTTTCAGCCATATCACAACTCAATTACTGCAACTCCCTCCTCTCTGGCCTCTCTCACCGCAGACTATCCCCACTTCAGTTGATCCTGAATACGGCAGCCAGACTCATCCACCTTACCAACCGCTGTTTCCACCAACCCCCTCTGCCAATCCCTCCACTGGCTTCCGATTGCCCAACAGATCAAATTCAAAATGCTTACACAGACGTACAAAGCTGTCCATAATACTGCCCCAAACTACATCACCGACCTGATATCCAAATAGCACCCAACACATACTCTTCGCTCCTCACAAGACCTCCTACTCTCCAGTTTCCTGGTCTCCTCCCAGGACTTCTCCAGGGCATCTCCCATCCTCTGGAACTCCCTACCCCAAATCCATCAGATTATCACCTACTCTCCTTTAGGCACACCCTGAAAACCCATCTCTTCAGGTAATCTCTAAGGAGCAGGGCCCTCGAACCCCTCGTGTATCGCATTGTAATGTACAGCGCTGAGCAAACTATTGGCGCTTTATAAATACTGTATAATAATAAATAACGGGGATCAGAAAAAAACAGTCAAAAGTCCTGTGTAACAAGGTAATGGAACTTTATAAAGATGGAAAAGCACATAAAGAGATGTCCAAAGCCTTGAATATGCCAATCAGTACTGTTAAATCACTTAAGAAGTGGAAAGTTCGGGGATCTCTTGATGCCAAGGTCAGGCAGAACAAGAAAGATTGCAGACATAACGGACAGAAGAATTGTCCGGGATTCAAAGAAAAACCCCCCACAGGGAACCTCAAAAGAAATATAGGAAAAAAAAAAAAAGGACGGTGTGGTTGTTTTGAAGGAGCACAATAAGACGACACTTGAACAAAAATGAGCTGCATGGTCGAGATGCCAGAAAGCAGCTTTTACTGCATCAATGACACAAAAAGGCCCGGTTAGGCATGTCAAGGTGTCAGGCATATTGTAACCGGGCTTTTTTGTGGCATTGGTGTAGCAATCCAGGAAAATGGCTATAATATTTGAACACGGTGGTACAGGACTCCTGCTATTCCTCACAAATTCTCCCCCTCAATGCCAAAAATTTTCTGGAGATGTAGCTCTGCACTGGGTACCATGCTACATATCTGGTGGGCCTGTGACTCAATCCGTCCTGGCACTTGGTACATGACACAATTGCACATGTCACAACTGATACTTTAGATTTTACACCAAAACAATATCTGTTACATAGTGCTCTTATAGTATCATGTACTGACTTGGAGGTTATGAGGCAATGGGGGTAAGCATGGAACAGGACCTCCCAACCCCCCCCCCCCTTTTTCTCTTTTCGTTCATCACATTTTTCTTTTCCTTTCACTTGGTTCTTTACTCAATTTTTGTAATATTTCATATCACTCCCCCCCCCCTTGCTTAATATACAGGTACACATTAATTTGAAGTAAGAAAAATGTTTGTGTTTGACAAGGACTGCCATTGCATCACGATCACAGGACTTGGCCTCACTAAAAATGTCAAAAGGGACAGTTCTAACATCCAGGTGTGGCAGCAAACCTACATGGCCCCAGAAAGGCGTGACGTGACCATTTCAGATGGACTGGTGGTAGATGGCAGCCTTGATGTCTGGGCATTTTGTATCATAGTCTACATGCTTCTTACAGGGGAATTTCCATGGAGCGTGGCCATCCTTGAAGGATATAAACACTGTTTATTAATCTAATTTTTTTCACAGGTAAAAAAGTATGGCAATGAAGGTAATGTATAAAGACAGTACCAGTCAGCAGTCTTTCCTCCAGGAATGCAGCATTTCATACTTTTTCTGCTCATCAAAATATAATTGGATCTTATGGCTTATTCTTCTCCACCATCGACTACTTCGTCTTTACCCAAGAACTGGCCCCTGCTGGTGATCTGTTCTCCATGATTTTTCCAACTTTAAGTACATTAAGGTGTAGATATTTATTAAAGCCTAAAAAATGGGCATAAGAGTTCAAACAAATTCTGAATTTCCCATCACTTTGTCTTAATGACAGTGGTCACCAAGACATTTACAAAAAGTGAATCTTCCTACCCTAAACTAAAGGAAAAAAAAAAAAAAAAGTTATGGTCATACAAATTCTTCAACTGATTCTTTATTTCTCCTTGTAATACACTACTGTATTTAAATATCTATTGTATTTTTTTCTAGTTGGGAATCGTGTGAAATGAGTTAAGAGGTCCTGTATTCATGTACTGGTGTTTTGTGTGTCCTATGGATCAATATACACTACATTCATCTATCCTCCAGTGTGCAGCTGACCCTTCTTCCTATTGCATTGTGTGTGGGGACGAGCCAGAGCCTGAACCCATTGTGGATTGATCTGGATTGTTTGCCTGAGCGGTATACCTTTTGTTCTTTGGGAATTCCAGAAGACGTAGTAAAAAAGGTGTGCTGTTAAGATCTCCAGTGCTCTTAGAGTTCATAGCAGAGAAAAGGACTAGTCCACATGGACCTGAAGCCAGAAAATGCCTTGGTGTTTGACCAGGACTGCCATTGTGTCAAGCTCACAGACTTTGGCCTTGCTAGGGTCAAAGGGACAGTAATTCGAGCCAGGTGTGGCAGCAAACCCTGCATGGCACCAGAAATGCATGAGATGACCATTTCAGATGGACTGGTTGTAGATGGCAGTCTTGATGAGTGGGCATTTGGTGTAGCCATCTACTGCCTACTCACAGGAGAGTTTCCATGGCAAGTGGCCAACCTTGATGAAGGATGCAGTTTGTTGAATGGCAAAAAACACTTTCCAGACAGACAATCCTCCTGAAGCATGGATAAAGGTTCCCACTGGGATACGGAGGATGTTTAGTGATCTTTTTGCAATTTATTTTACCAAAAGAGTTCAAACAGAAGACTTCAAATACCTGAGTGAAAGCTGGAAAGAAACTTTGGATTCAAAAACACAGGAGAATATTGAGAATCTCATAGAAACCAGTTCTTCTTTACAGTTTGAGCAACCATTGGCTTCTTATATAAACACCTCACAGAGAATCACATCGGCTCCCAGCTCCTTGTCTTCCCCTTTGAACACAGACACTTCTGGATCTCAGTCGGAGATGTCTCCAGAGCCAGAGAAGGTCAGCATGGCAGAGGCACCAATCATGTTTGATGAATTCTCTTTACATGTTGGTGTAAAAGAAGAAATTGGATGAACAAAAAAATCGAGTGATGGTGAAAGAACATCACATATGGTCAACTTTCTCAGGTATGTGGCTTTCTTGAGGAAATAAATGAGTCAAATAATAAGTATTTTGTAGTAGCAACTCCACTAATCAAATTTTTAAGGGTCCATGTCACACTGGCAGTTCTGCAAGTGTGTAGTCATGTTCCAACACTGATTTTAATTTGTTACTAAAAAAGGCATTGTGTCTCCACCCAAAGGATGGCATTATCCATTTTTGGAACTAAATCCCTCTAATTTCTTCAGTTGTCCCTTTTCTGACATTGAGATTCCCTTAAAATTGTACTATTTCACTACCAAGAATGTTGTAATGTATTAAATCATTCATCCAACTTCTAAACTATTACAACTATGACTGGGGTACATTCTAGGCCTGCATGCTATGTGTCCTTCCTGTGAGGTGCTATATGCCAATGGTATCACTTTTGTTGACCATTCCTAGAGTGGTGGGGCTAAGCCTTGCAGTTCGGAGTACTAAAGTGAAACTAGAATTATAGAGGTTGATACAAAAAGAGTTCTTCTAGGCTTGCAATGACAATAGCTGGACTCTTGTTGGGTATGTTGTTAGCATTTTACTATTAAATATTTTAAAATGATTAACCAATTAATTTTAATCAAGCATTGTAAAGAACAGATATTACATCTCTAGTGCGGTAACTTGTAGGGGCCCGAGTTGTGTCTTTTAATCAATATATTATCAAAAACAGTAAAACCAGTAAAGGATGGTTTATTTTTGGTTAATATATAGTAGGTCTCTAATCCTTTGTTGTCTTATTAACTAGGATTCTCTATTCTAGGGCAATTTTCTAATTTATACAAAAAAACTATTTATATAGCCAGTGTCTGTAACCTTTCATATACACATTTTATATCAACTTTTACTGGGATATGCAATCATTCTATAAGGATGTAATCTTTGAGAACTGATCCTATGCCATTGATTACTATAAATTCCATTTTCATGTTTTGTTCAGATAATTTTCTTTATTTTGCGATAACATTTCTTTATATTTTCTCAGATGACAATTCTAGACTATCCCCAGTGGATAAAAAAGACCCCTGCCTGGTACATGGGGGATGTAACTTGTACATATGAGTAGTTACTCCTCCTGTGCACTGGGTGGGGATCTTGAATTTTCTCCATACAGAAAAAAAAAAAAAAAAAAAAAAAAAACACAGTTCATGCCAGAAATCCAGGGAGCACCTAAATACTGGTTTGAACTAACACCACTGCCTCTGCTGCACTGAAAGCCCAAGCACTGTTAGTCAGGTTTAGAAAGACCCGTGGAGCACTGAAAGCCAGGAATATACTGGTAAGTCAACCACTTTGCCTAGAAGATGAGATTTACCTCACCCACCACACGTTTATAGCAGAGCCAGGTATGTATCATCTTCAGGTTTTCTTTAAAGTATTCATTTTCCACTCACTATGTGACTTGATCACATAGCTTATCCATGGTGCAAAAAAAAAAAAAAAAATCACTTCCATATATTGCAATAAATAAATAAATAAAAGCTTTGTTCCCGATTTAAAGTGGAATATTTCAGACCATGTTTAGCCCCTTAAGTCAGGTGAAAACATCACAGCACCCTGCCTCAGTACTCCTCTCAAGAGCCCTTAGCCCTGATGCAAGTGGTGGGCTGGATCTTGGGAGGAGTTGCAAATATACAAATGCCTTGTTTGGTGGATTGTCAGTCTGGAGGAGTGGCCATTCCTGGACAGCCTGTATTTTTATGTAGACCTCCAAAAAGGTAATGTCCACATATGATGAGTTTCCATAATTAATAGAACGGAAGTCTAGTAAAGAAGAGGCTGACAGTCAGGCTGGGGAGGAAGTGTTAGATGATTCTCAATGTCCTCCAGCCCAGAAATTAGGCTGTCCCACTGTTACAGACTACAGTCCAGGAAATTTCTTGTCTGTGTTGCCTATAGCAAACGTGCTGCTGCATTATGGGACTTTCTTCCAGACGTGCCGTACAGAGGATATGATTTTGGTTCATATTTGATCCCTCCTATAGGTGTCCAGGTATAGCTCCATTTTACTCTGGAGATTGATGTCACAGACCTTTTAAAATTTAAATCTTCCCCACAGCTAAGTTGTAAATATTTATTTTTAATGTGCCCAGAAAAAGCATGGATTGGTTACCATTTGAAAGTGTTGGAGTTTCTTGAATACTGCAGATTTAATAAGCATTTTTCATTTATTTATTAACATTGCCAATACATGGCAGGAATATGTTGCTTCCCTTTGGACTGGATTTCAGATTTAGAGGACATGAAATATTCACCCAATTTGAAGGTGTTGAGGAGACTCTGTATGCAGATATGGATATTTGAGCTTACACTATATCGTATGGATACATCAATGGTACTATACTTGGACATTGTTTTCTATTTAATAGAAGATGTTTGTAATTTTTAATTACATTTTTAATACTGTAGATAAATGCAAAAAAATATTAAACTCTTCTAAAAATCACATTGACCTATTTCATACATGAAGACATGACACAAAAGGTAAATAAAAAGGAGAAAACAACTAGATAGACCAATGCAACCTTATAATAGAATCTACCTCCCTGAAATGCTCATCCAAGTCCAAGAGAGATGGAAAAGCACCTAATACTTCCTGTTGTACTGTCAGAATAGGTACCCGTGTCATTGTGATGTGTTTGAAATTGACACTACAGTCTAAAAACAACCACACAAACCAGGGAATTATCCCAAGTTAAATCCACCCCCCCGTGCACACTGTTCCAGCCTCTCTGCACATTGCCCCCTCTGCTTACACTGTACACTACCCCACATATACACTGACTCCTGTTGACTTTTTCCCTGAACACACTGCTCCCACCCCTTTTTTTTTATACTATCCCCCTCCCATAAATGCATATTCCAGCCAATCAGCATTTATGTCTGAAAACAGTACAGGGGCAGGGGTAGAGGGCACAGTACATGATAGGCCGTGAGGGCACAGTATTGGTTGCAGTAATGTATAGAGTTAAATTAGGGCAGTGTCAGGTTAGGGTATTATGGTGGCTGTATAGTGTAAGGTTAGGGCTGTAAGTAGTGACAGTGCTCAGTCACTTATAGCACAGCTGTAGATAGAGAATCCCGGGGCTGGTGGGTTCTATCCTTCTCTTTCTCCCTCAGCTGCACAATCAGCCTGAGTGAAGGAGTCTTTGGGAGGAGTAATGGAGACAGCCACACCCCCGGTACCAACCAACTTTGGCTGCCTCAGTAGATCCCTTAGGGACATCATAACCTGATTGGATGACAGGGGAGTATTACAGGCAGCCTCCATCACTGACCAAAATGACTTGCCAAGCAGTACATGTTTACAATACTGCAAGGACAGGGAACGTGCAGGGCCCCCCATGCACCATTGCCCAGGGGTACCCGCTCATTAACACGGCCTATCATGAGGTTGACAAAATGGAGTGAACAGAGAACAAAAGGTCATCTACAACATGGATGGACTGTATTGTGTCATTACCAAATCACAAGATATTCCTCTACGGGGGTCATTCATGTCCAATACCATATTCAAATTTTGGCTTCATTCCACATTATGCTAAATACAGGGAGTGAGGAAATTGTCCAATCCTGGATGAGATGAGCCAGATTTGAATGTTCCACCAATTGGGATGGGCCCCATTCATGTCTGAGTGATAGGTCTATATCAGGTTAGAGTTTGGAGGGAGACAGGAGAGAGGAAATCTGAAGGTCATCGTAGGGGCCTCCATATTACAAAGCTGGTAAATATCGGACATCTCTTGGCACTTACACGTATTGTTAGTATGTTCTATAATTCCATTGTTTTGCCTTTTTCTGTAACTGCATATTATTGGTCAACAGTATGAAGGTCTAAAGCCAACCCACAGCAATCTATTTCTGTTGTGTTGAAGCTTTCACTTTGGACAAGAACTCTCTATAACCATACCCTATCAAAAAGGGATATTAAATCTCAAAAATATAAAATTGTGAAAAACAAGGAGATTAATAGAGGATATGATCACCATATATTAATACTTAAGTGGTCCATATAGTGAACTTGGTCTAGAGTTGTTCACTTTCATGTCATTACAGGAGATCAAGGGGCACTCTACATCTGGAAGAAAAAAAGATTTAATCTCCAAAAATATGGAAAGGCTTCTTCACAGTAAGATCTGTGAAAACGTGGAATAGACTCCCTCAAGAGCTGGTTCTGGCCAGTTCAGTAGATGTTTTTTTAAAAAACTGGATGGATTCCTAAATGCACAAACTAGAACTGAAAACTAATTTTTAGTGGTAATAACACCGGGGTCGTTGATCCAGGGAATATTGGTTTGCCCCCTGGGGATAAGGAAATATTTTTTCTCACTAGAGTGAATATCATGCTTTATTGGGGTTTTTTTTTTCCTTCCTCTTGATCACCTATGGGTATAGGACAGCGTACATGGAAGGTTTTGATGTGTTTTTTTTTTTTTTTTATTTAACTAGCATCTTTTTTCAACCTGACCAACTATGTAGCAATAACAGTGATGGGATGCCACTCAATGCTGATATTTTTCCATCAATACTCCACATGCCAAATTGCTCAGGAGATATACCAAATCGGTCTACAGATCCTGTGAAACCAGAACCTTGGAAAGTTGACTGGTGAAAGCTACAGCAATTGTCTGTATTTGAAACACACAAACTATCAGCTTTCTGGTTTCCTTCGAACCAATAAAACAGCTGTGTAATAATGTCTGGAGGTGAAAATACCAAGAGGAGATACAAGGAACATAAAAACATGAAAACCAGCAGGTTTTGATGTTTTTAGCATTTTTATTTGTTCTAGAAAAGAATGATTGGCTGGGGTGCCTGGATCATTCATCCAAAAAAAGTAATGCCCAGTGTGAAGGAAACTGTCCAAGCTCCATGAATGAAAGTTTCATACAAAACAAACATATCTGCAGGTAGAAAGATTGTTTTATATATAAACCAGCGTAAGTGGGACTTTTGGAGGTGCCAAAAATTACAAAGTCAGATTTAAAGGATATGTTCACTTTTACAAAAAACAATAAAATGCACTTTTTTGCAGATGAAAAAATAGGCATTTTGTTTTTGTTAGAAACCTGTAAACCATTACACCCACAGTCAGATTGTGGGTGTAATACCATGGTCCTGCAGACTGTCATACCTCCGATATGGGCAGGCAGTTGCACACTGACAGGAAAGCTCAATGAATTAGCTAGAGCAATCAACAGTGACCTGTTAGTTCATTGAGAATTACAAGCTGTCAGCCACAAAGGCTATCAGGACTTGTAGATTTCCCATACACAGAAAACTATTTAGTTTGTGAAAGCCAGCGGGGGAGAAGATCCTCTACTAGCTGTCAAAAAACAGAGGCTCAAGGGTGTGAAGGTTTGTGCATTTGTAACATGTTAAACCCTAAATATGGGTGCAACATGGTACAAAAGGTGAAATTAATCTTTAAAGTCTAACAATTTTATTGGAAGATATAAAATCATCACAAGATTCTTTACATGTGGTCCATTTTCTCTCTTAATTGACAGCTGCAAATAAATTTCACTCAACATGTTTTGCCGACCTTGGCTTCTTCAGGAGAGATGCTGCTGCCAAGATAGGTTGTAGCAAAATGACTTTGCAAATTTTTCTCCCCAGTTTCAAAGTCATTCTTGCCCCCTGAGCACAATAGGTACTTTATGCAAACAATAAGATGCAGAATTAGATAGACATTCAAAAGTGGTATATAGAATATAAGTCTTTGCTTTCTTCCTCTTTTCCCCAAGAGGAAGAAAGAACTCAAAAAGCACATAGAACATTATTTGGTTGAGCAGTCCTAATCTGTGGTCTCATCGCTGTGATAACACCCAGAGCACAGAACACTAAAGGGGAGAAGGGTCCTTTTACTTCATCCAAGATGCTTCCAGTGACACTAATCCTCAGCCTCCTTGTCCTGGCCACATCCATGCCCATGGATGACCCAGAAGATGGAGAGGAAACACTGGGTGATCCTGATGGCTGGCTCCAATGGCTGGTACAACTATGGACATCAGGCTGACGTGTATCATGCTTATAAAATCATCAAGTAGAACAGCATCCCTGATGAGCAGACCATGGTGATGGTGTACAACATTATCACAGAAAATAAAGAGAATGCAACCAAAAGGTATCATAAAATCAGCCCAACAGTACAGACATGTATGCCGGAGTTCTGAAGGACTACACAAGAATTTGTCACTCCTGACAACTTCCTGGCGGTTCTGAAAGGTGACACAGAGGCGGTGAAGGGAAAAGAATCTGGGAAGGGGATTCAGAGTGGACCTAACAACCATATCTTTATCTACTTCACTGATCACAGAGCTCCTGGTCTGCTGGGTCTTTTCAAGTGATGACCTCCACGTCAAAAAACTGAACAAGACCATTGAGTACATGTATGACAACAAGACGTAAAAAAAAAATATGGTTCTATACATCAAGGCCACCACAGCCACCAACACTCATGTGTCATCTTATGCCTGTTATTAGGACGATAAGTGAGACACATACCTAGGTGATCTTTACAGCGTCAGCTGGATGGAGTACTTGTCCAAGGATGACACTACACTAACAGTTTTTACTGGTCGAGCAACACACCAATACCAGTCATGTGATGCAGTATGGGAACCGGAATATTTCTAAGATGAAGGTGAGCTAGTTGCAGGGTAGTACTAAAATCAGTGGCCCCTCGCATTGGACCTTGGAGCAGGTACACAATATGGACCTGATCTCCAGCCCAGAGGAGCCCATGACAATCCTAAAGAGGAGGTTCCTGGCTACCAACGATGCTATCAAGGCCTGGGATGTACTGGCCAGAATAAAGGCCCAAAAAAAGGAGGCCAAAGCCTTGATCAAGAAATTGGTGAAGAAAAATGGTTTCTAAGTTAGCAGAAGAGATTCTAACCAGAATGAAATTAATGAACGCTCGTGTTACTGCACAGCCACTGAGCACTTGAAAAACCAGTGCGTCAAATGGCACAACCTACTGTATGAATTCTCCCAATGACAGTTGTACACTCTGGTGAACCTCTGTCAATCCAGATAACCACTAGAGAGCATCACCCATGCTATGGACAATATCTGTCAAGATCTGCACTGACACAGCTGGCAACACCAAGTCTTCCAGCAGATGGCAGTAGAGGGGAACATGAGTGATGATTAACCCTCTGAAGCTGCTGCCTCAAACCTAATCTCCATTCTATGTCAATTTGTCTTCATTGTCACAAATATTCAATACAAACCCCAACCTTCACTTACACCAAATCCAATTGGTTCAAATCCCAAGCTCGATACTGCCTGCATGGAGTGTGCATGCCCTCCCTGTGCTGGCGTAAGTCTCCTCTGAGTACACGTTTCCTCTCACACCCCAAGACAGGCTGTAAGGTTAATTGGCTCCTGTTTAGGTTCTCTTAACTCACATTCACACATACTAGGGCCAATGTAGACTGTACGCTCATTGAGGGCAGGACTAATGTGATTGCACAAAGTGTGTAAAGCTCTACATAAATTGACAACAGTATATATTTTACTTAAATGAACAAAGCGTAGTGCAACAGACTAAAATCTAAAAAACAAACAATTGCGTCTGAGAAAGTCTCTTATAACACCACTGTGCAATGTGTATAAATCTCTCTTCAGTGCCACCACCATTAGGTGAACAACTGGCTCACCTCACTTTATAACGTCATCAATAGGTCATTATGCGCTCAACATGTGGACAGACTTATGTACACTCTGTGGTCTTCCTCTAGCGCTTCTCCCAACACCGCCACAGTCTAAACTCCTCCAGCTGACGTTGTCATATAATATGTATTATTAAAAACAAAAAAGTGGAATCATAGTGCTCTCTAATTATAAAGAAATTAATTAGCACTCAGATTAAAAACACTTACAAAATGTAAGAAACAAGTCAACATATAATGTATAAATTTCATTGCATGGCTCACCACCCCGCTCTCCCGGATGGTCATCCGTTCAAAATGTCTAGGGCTCAGCTCCATCCACCTAAACGCCTACTGAGGAAGCCCAAATCTGGGGCATAATGCATATAGGCACTTTTATCCCCTTCCTGCCCAGGCCAATTTTCAAATTTCAGCGCTGTCGTATCAAAGATTCCCGTAGCGAAAAAGGAAGAAAAAAAAGTGCAGGGCAGTCATGACTAGGTTAAAAGGGGGTAGGAAAGGGTTAAGGAAAAAAGGTGGGATTTAGGATATGGGCAAGTTACCTGATTGGTGACAGGTGGGAAGGGTAGGGTCTTCGACAATTTGGGTGTGGCGGAACCGTTCCACCTGGGCTTCCTCATGTGGAGCGATGCGGCGTAGTCTCAGCCAATTGTCCCCTCTTCCATGAAGTCTTCTAGCGCATTGCCAAGGCGGGTATTAAAGCTCAAAGACAATACTTCCCCGATCTCCCAAACCACAAGTCGGAACTTCGTGTAGGGTGCATGAATGCATCGCTTTATTGCATACAACTCAACTTACACAGTACATGCTGGCAGAAATCCCTGCCCCCTCCACCAGTCTGGCACCTGGTTCCCCACCCACACCCAAAACGCTACAGTACAATACAGCAGTAATCAGCACAGTATGAAATCTGGATAAGTGAAAAGCTACAAGTCCCCATTACCCAAGCAAACTGCAGAATGCCTATCTACATAACAGCTGCTAAACATACAGTTTTAAAAAAGCAGAACAGGAAGGCCACTTAACAAGGGGACAAAACCGGAATGGAAAGGGCAAAATGTTATTACAAAAGAAATTATTCTTCACATGGGGGGGTTGCCCAGATCAGTGCAGGAGGAGACATTGGTGGAGCTACGGTGCACAGGGCTTCAGTGGCTGCATGGATCTGGAGGGGCTGATGTCCCAGCTGCAAGAGGCTGCAGCTTCCCGTGGCACTGCCTGGCTGACGTTGGGTCTAGGCTGTGCTGGGTGACCTGGGCTCAGTGTTGGCAGGGGGGCGGGAGTGCCCATGCGCTAAGAGGTCTCGGCCTATGGAGTGGTTCACTCCAGGCTCCTCCTTCAGGGCTTGGCGCCAACCTGGAAGGCCTGATCAGGACCCTCTAGGCCCGCCAACAGGGCGATCTCCTGCCTCTGCTGGCTGGGTGTCCAGGAGGAATCCCTCCTCCACGGCGGAGATCAGCGGGCGGGGGACCTCGTGGTGGCAGTCCCTCCCCCCACCCGAGTGGTCAGCATAACAACGGCTCCTCCCCTGATGAGGTGCCTTTCAGGGAGGAGGCCCGTAAAAGGGAGACTGTCAGCTGCAGCCGGCGGTATTACCCTTCTGAGGCCATCGGTCTTCCAGGGTCGGGTGCCTCAGCTGGGAAGTCTGAGAAGAGGAGCAGAGCTTGGTGGAGAGCAGCTGGGCGCACTTGACGGAGATCCTGGACTTTGGTGGGTGGGTCTGGTGCTGGGAGGCGGAGTCATGAGTGGCACAGACCAGCAGGATCAGACCATTAGAAGTGATAGCCATATATCTGGTATTACAATAGATGGCTATACACATAAGATCAGATTGTCCGCTGGTGATGTTGTTCTTACATTGACAAATCTGAGCTCTTCTCTGACAAGAGTCCAGCTCCTGCTTGATCTATTTGGGGAAGTCTCGTTTTACAAAGTGAATGTGACTAAATCTTGCATTTTACCAATCCAGGTTCCAGATATGAATTTTAACTAAAGTTTGTTTCAATGGGTTAAAAACTCAAAATTTAGGAATCAGTCTGGCATATCCCACCTCTGATATTTATGACTAACTACCCTAAATTGCTCCTGATAAGAAAAGTTGTTGAACACATATCCACACGTGAACTTTCTTGGCTGGGTAAAACAACAGCATTAAAAAAGTTTTATGTTCCTTGAAGGGTCAATGATTTTCAAGGGAAACTTCTGATCTACAGGCCTTCACTGATGGGTTAGGTCAGAACGCTAGGAATATTAGATTACGGTCAACATATGATAAGTGACAGATCTCGTTCTTGGACCTTAAAATCAGAGTGGAAGGCGTAAAACTTGTTCCAGGGATGTTTTGCAAAAAACAGCTGCAAATATGTTACTGTGTGCAGATAGCCATCATCCCCCCTCTTTGATCAGGGGTGTCCATACCAGGCAGTTTCTTCATCACCAGAGCTGCACAGAGATTTTGGAATATAAGAAAGCTAGAGATTTGTTCCACCGCTTTAGGAAGAAAGGTTATCCCCATAGTATTCTTAATAAAGCCCAAAGGAAGCTCTAGTGAAGGATAGATCAGAGGTAAAAGAAAAAGGCTATGAAGCAAGATCAGGTCAAAGATGCTCCTGTGAGATTCATAACGCAGTATGGATTCCAATGGAATGAGGTGAGACAGGTGCTGTCCAAAGAGAAGGTAGCACTGCTCCAGGTAGGCTCATCACTTCCACACTCCACAATCCTTCAGTGTTTGTGCTGACCCAGTTCACACACGTGTGCATAAAAGGAAAGTCCGAGAGACCACACTAAAGCACTCCCAGACTTTTTGATCTAGCTGCTGTCCAAAGCATACTTAGGGCTCTTTAACATGAATGTTCTGACCGGGTCTGCCTGCCCGTTTTTCAGGCAAACCTGATCAGAACCTCCATTCTCCTAGGGAGCGGTGGTTGTAAATGTACGTGTCCATTTACACCCACCAATATCTGATCCACCAAAAAAAGGGACAGATGGGGATCCAATTCCCCTTACGTCCATCAGAAAGGGTTGGATGAAAACAGACAGGGGGTCAGTTTTCATCCGACCACCCATTCAGGAGAGCGAGAAGCTGTGTCCGCTCTGCAGCCATGGATAGGACACAGAGCTGTTATCCGCTTGCTCAGTGGGGATCAGCGGAGAGATCCCCACTAAGTGGATCCGCGACACGGGTCCATCCTGTGCGAAAGAGCCCTTACACAAATCCTGCAGTGGCTCAAATAGGTGAAAGATCCCAATTGTTTCCTAGCAGGGCCAGGAATTTAGAGAACATTCTGATTCACTGAGTATATTAATTACTGTAATATTCATTTTTAATATCTAAATTTTAATTCGGTCTCTAGTAAGTTCTGAAATATATGCCTGGCAGAGAGAATATACCCTCTTAACTGGATGTGAATGTGAGGTTTTGAAATGGAGTAGTAACAGATGTGAATTATTTGTGTCTGGGCTAGGGAATTAGGAGAGGTTTAAATTCAATGTTTTCTTTAAGAATAGTATGTAACGTATACCTTATTTTGAATTCTTATGAGTCAGAGTTTAAATTGTGTTCATAAATCACGTATTCAGACAGCTGTAACATAAGAACTTCAGAGTTTTCTTCTAGAGGGTTTCAGTCAATCATTTTAATTGACTTAGTTGATTGAATAGAAAACACATGCCTTGCTACACTGGGAGGTGACTAGGGGTGTGTTTAAGGAGCCCGTGAATTTGAAACAAAAAGGATATTGGGAGGACTTAGTTTCTTGTGCATTTTAAGTATGTAAGCCATTCAAGGAATGAGGTCAGTTGCTCACTTCTTTCAAAGGACACACACACACACACTCACACACACGACACATTCTTTCACACACTTACACAAAGGAGCACATGGCGTGCTTGAACAAAGGAAAGCACATGGCCACTTCTTAAGCTAGGCCAAACTTCTATCTAAGTTACACAAAGGAACTACATCTTTCTTTTCATATCCAAGGAACAAGCAACTTATATTCTTTATTTTTATTTCATTTTAAGCTACATATCTTTTTGTATTTGAATTTACTGTTTTATATTGACTTTGTATTTTTTGGTGTGTGATCAAATAAAGTCACACTGCTTTTTCTTAACTGGCTTCCATAAGGATTTCTTCCCATAACCATCTACAAGAACCTAGAAATACTAAGAGTTTTTCACAACTCTTAAATTCCAACATTGGCGAGTGCCAGCCATTCGATTTTTCCAAGTTTGCCTTTGCCCTCCCTTATTCAGGGATTGAGATGAACTATATTTTGATTGATTAAGCTTCAGAAAGATTGCAGAACCTAGAATGGAAAAAACGTTGGCTGTGGAGACCTGAGGATCCAAGTGGAGACAAGACAAGTTCCTAAGCCAGGACAAAGAGAAAACTTACTAAATTCGGTGAGTAGCAAAAATGGAATTTATTGATTCATTAGCTAATCAAAGTAAATTGGAATTTCAAGGTTTAGCTAGCCATGCTTCTGACACTGGTTTTTGGAAATCTATGTATGATCAATGTATGCAGGCTAATGTCGATATTGATAAATCTAGATTTTCGTTTAATAAGATGAAAAGAAAATTGCGTAACATTAAGAAGCTAGTTAGAGTTTTCAATTCTATGGTGTTTGAATTGCCAGAGAAAAATGTGGTTTGTGTTAAGACAGAGAGAAAATGTCTTACAGAGTACAGACAAGCATGATACTATTGAATCCAATTGTACAAACTGTGAAACTTTTTGTAACTATATTGAACATCTGGAGCAAGAAATTGAATCTCAAAATGTTGCAATATTAAGAAATACGCAAATAGCTGTGGTGTCTAAAAAAAAGCAATCAGATAATGTCAAGCCTCATATATTCCAGATTCACCCAGAGGTACACATGAGGGAAGCAGTGACGCTAATGTACAGAGAGAGAAATTACTTGCTAGGGCACCTAAGCTTAAATTACAGATTCAGGATCAGTTAATGAAAATATTGAAGGATATACCAGCATATATGATATGAAAGAAAATTCTTTCCATAATTCAGATGTTTTTGAGAGTTTTTGTGATCGGTTTCAATTAACTGATGAGCAAAGAAATCGTATTTTTGGATTATGGATCCCACGTTTTATGGCTAGTAGGTTAATCAAGTCTCCTTATGTTGATGAGGACGATATGGAAATTCATAGCAATGCAACTGAACGATTGCGGCAGTTACTGTTATTCAACACTGGAGAGGAGACACCTAGTTTGGAAATTTTAGACTCCTTAAGAGCTACTATTAAATGATGATCCTTTTGATTTTAGAATTCAATTTTCTAAAGCATACAGGATGATACTTAATTTACAAGAAGAGACCCCTGCTATGGTCAAGGATTTTGTAAAAAAAAAAAAAAAAAATGTAAGTATCTTGATCCAGCATCTTTGTTGATTGCTAATGGGAAGGATAATTTGAATGATGCAGCTTATGTTATAGACAACGTAAGAAGGCAATTAAAGCAAAGTAATGCAAGACCAAAGATTGCCTCAATTGATAGTTATCCTAGGAATGAAAGTCAGGATAAATTCAAGACAGGAAATGCTGCCCCCCGCAGGAATGACAGTGCAAGAAAAAGGACTCAAAGACCACTCAATTGCTACTATTGTACAAAACCAGGGCATTTTAAGTGGCAGTGTAGGAAATTTTTGAAAGACATTCAGATGAGAAATTTGGGTAAAGAAAATGGACTTATTTCTCCTGAACCGTCTGCTCCACCTCGTTCACAGAAAGTTAAGTCATCTTCACCCTACGCTCCTCTGATAAGAGAGATCAGTGAAATGTCAATTGGTAATGGAAGAAATGTAAACAACTCACATTCATCCAATACTTCAAGACAGCCACTATTACCTTCACCATGACTAGTTAAGAAAAGGGAGGTTGAGCCTCATTGTCTGGATTATGTAGCTCCAATTTTCTTAGACAAGGGTGGGCGTCCCTATGTAAAAGCCAAAATTAACGGCCAGAAATCAAAATGTCTTTTAGATACAGGAGCTCAGATTAGCGTCACAGGTTTGAAATGACCTATTCCATCAAATGCAGCAGTTTGTACAGTCATAGGGTTCAATGGGAAAGGTGATGTTCAAGCTAAAAAATTTAAAAAAGTGTGTCTTTTGAAATTCCAGGATGTTTGCAAATGGAAATAGACTTTTGGTTTTGTCAAGAATCAGAGAACATTATTGGTACTGATGTTTTGTCTCAAAGAGGGTGGATACTTGATTTAGCCAATGGCATTGTTTGGCAAGGCCCTGCTAACCGTAAGCCTATGGTAATTGACCCAGCAGATTATTGTGAAGTCGGCAGCATCTGTTTGACAGAAGCAATTGATGCTGACTATAAATGGCCAGATACTGGAGATAATTTGGAATTGAAACAGTTAGTACAATTACACAAAAAACTTTGGAGTCAAGGTAAAAATGAAGTAGGACTGTTTAAAGATGTTGAAGTGAATATACAAAAGGCAAAGACCATCCCCCATTAAAACAATACAAGTTGCCGCCAGAATCTGATGAACCTGTATCAGTAATCATACAAGAACTTTTGGAACAGGGTATCAGGAAAGCCAATTCAGTTACAAATAATCCCTTGTGGGTAGTGGCAAAGCATGATGACCCTACTGCATACAGATTGATAGATCTAAGAATGCTAAAACAAATACACTCCAAGTTGTACACCCATTGTGGCGGAAACTCCAGACATGTCACAAATAAAGGCCAATGCGAAAGTGTATCATCAAAACACTATTAATGATACAGGTATATATGAATGCTGCATATCAATAGAAAGTTATCCAAAGAAATGTGTAAATACAAATGTAATATCCCATAAAAGAACACAGTGCACGGATAAATTTATTCCAGCAAGTCCTTTCCAAACCAGACTTCTTTTGAGAGAAGGAAAGTTTGTTATTATATTGTGGAACTTTAACATTTCAGAATGGAAAATTTCAACAAGGTTTCCACAATGTCAAGAACATCTGGTTAATGTGGAATTAGGTATTGAAAGATGGTTTGGTACTAATATTAAGAATCCTCACAGGAATAAACGTGGTATAGTTGAAGGTATTTTAGGAGGAGTTGGTACCATTGGAAGTATTACAAATAGTATGGACATTAGTACATTAAAGTCTGATCTCGAGACAGCTGGTTTAGTGGAAGCAATAGCATTAAAGTACAAAGAAACTTAAATCAGATATTGGAAAATATGGTGATTAAAAACAGCCAATATTATGGGTCCATATATTACATTTACAGAATATTACTCTTAATGACAAGTGAACAGAATTCCCATATAGCCAGAGCATGTTTAGAAATCCAGATGGAATATTCCACAAATTTTAAAATAGCTCAAGCCTTTTAAAAGTGGAATAACTCCTCTAGGTATTGAACAAAATTTACCCAGAGAGTATGTGTATGCCATAAATCATACAGATCTGGGGGTAAATAAATGGATTGAATGTTATCAGAACATATATGTTATAGTTCTTCAATGATTCCTGTAGCAGGAAAAGAACAAAATGTTGGTTCCAATCACTGTCTTGGGATTACCCGTTAGCAACATACAGTTACTATATTATCAACTGCAATATACAGATTTTGCATTTGATAATTTCGAGTTAGAACAATTAGATCTGTCTTCATGTTTACAATTTCAGTCTAAAGTTATTTGTCTACCTAATCAAGACATAAAAAGGTATATTTCATTCTTGTTACCATAACCATGCTCTATGTTCAGCAAGGATAGAAAAGGTTAAAACCACTTCGGAGTTAATTTCAATTGTAGATAAAAAGAAAGTTTGTTTTCAAGTTGTGTCTAACTCAGAAAGGGTTCAATCTTTCTCCTCCTCTTGTACACATACAGAAAACTTAAGTCGAGGTTTGTTCTGTATAGAAGGAGATATTTTAGCAATAAGTGTTAATGGGATGAGAATGAATTTGACAAACATGCTTATGAAAAATATAAGTGCTCTTCCCATACAGTACAATATATCTCAGGTGGATGAATTCCCTTGGAGAGATTGGGCAAATGTTATTCAAAAGGATAAAAGTTTATTGATAGCTTTATCAGATGAACTCCAAAATACAGAAATATTATTTAAACCATGAACAAGGGAATTTGCAAGAAATAGAACATGGTCGGTCTGAATTTTCAGGTCACTCTTGGTGGTCAAAATTTAAACATACTGTATCAATGTGGGGAAAAACGTCAGTTGCATCTGCAGCAGGAAATATTTTATTACATCCTGTAATAATTATTATTATCATATTATGTATTATATTCCAATTATGTTTGATGTGTAAAATGAGAAGTTTCTATAAGCGAATTAGAAGGGAAATTAGGAAAGGAGATGATTACAAAATATACTTAAGAGAAAAATACTTTGTGGTTTTGCTGACTCAGGTACAAATAATGATACATTTGAAATTACTAAATCAAAACCTGTGTGAATGAGATAATGGAGTATGCGTGATATAAATGAAAATATGAATTTTCATATTTCAGAGGGGAATGTAATATTAATTTTTAATATCTAAATTTTAATTCGGTCTCTAGTAAGTTCTGAAATATGCCTGGCAGAGAATATACCCTCCTAATTGGATGTGAATGCGAGGTTTTGAAATGGAGTAGTAACAGATGTGAATTATTTGTGTCTGGGTTACATAATTAGGAAAAGCCGAGTGTTTTCTTTAGTGTAGCTATGTAATGTATATCATTTTAAATTCATATAATGAGTCTGAGAGTTTAAATTGCATTCATAAATCATGTATTCAGACAGCTGTATGTAACATAAGAACTTCAGAGTTCTCTTCTAGAGGGTTCCTGTCAATCATTTTAATTGACTTAGTTGATTGGATAGAAACACATGCCTTGCTACACTGGGAGGTGACTAGGGGAGGGGTTAAGGAGCCCGCAAATTTGTAAAAAAGGATAATGGGAGGACTTTGTTCCTTGTGCATTTTAAGTACGTAAGCCCATTCAAGGAACAGGGTCACTTGCTCACTTCACTTCATTCAGACATACATTTCAGACACTTCCACAAAGGAGCACATGGCATGTTTGAACAAAGGAAAGCACATGGCCACTTCTTAAGAGCACATGTCTAGGCCAGGATCCTTTCTAAGCTACACAAAAGGAACTTCATCTTTCTTCTTCTATCCAAGGAACAAGCAACGAATATTCTTTATTTTTATTTCATTTTCAGCTACATATCTTTTTGTATCTGAATTTATTGTTTTTATATTGACTTTGTATTTTTTGGTGTGTGATCAAATAAAGTCACACTGCTTTTTCCTAACTGGCTTCCAAAAGGATTTCTTCCCACAACCATCTACAAGTACAGGAATACTAAGAGTTTTTTCACAACTCTTAAATTCCAACAGGTTCACATGCTTTTTCTTGCAATTCTATTCTTACCGATGACTCCTCAATAATACACAGTCAGGGCTATTTTTCCAGCGGGAACACAGGGGAACAGTTCCGGCACCTCCAGCACTGAATGTATGTAATGGCAAGGGGTGCTGGTGTGTGCAGAAGAATCTTTTGATGTTTGCTGAAGGATCTATTGTAGATGAATAAGACCAATGTTTGCATGGAGGTCTATTGCTGCTTCTGGGGGTATATGTTTTGCAGGAAGGTATGTTGCTGATGGGAGATCTATTGTTGCATTTGATGGGTCTTATATGTTGCTGGAGGGTCAATTGCTACTAGGAGAGATCATTGAGAGAAGGGTCTATTGATGCTGAATGCTGGGAGATCCATTGTTGTCATGGGTCTATTGTTGTGGAGGGGTATTTTTTTTGCAGGCAATCCATTGTGGACGGGGGGTAGGATCTATTGTCACTGGGGTGGGATTATTCTTTCTGGATGCAGGAGATCTACTGCTTTTCTTGCCATCATTAACAATTTCCATAGAAATCACTTAGCACCACAAAATGATACTTGGTTCTGTATCCCTTAAAAAGGGTGTTGGGAGGTGGGTAGAAGGTGGAAGCAAGGAATGGTCTTCCGGAGGTGGGTACAAGGCAGAGATAAGGGGTGACTCGGAAAGGGCAAGTTCCAGCACCTATTCTGAGAAAAAAAAAAAGCCCTATACACAGTTATATGGTGGGTCCAGGAGAATTTGTTGTAGATCTAAGGTTCTACTGGCCAAACATTGCAGGTTAAGAAACTTTCAGTGAGTCGGGTTCCACTTTAAGCTACAAATCAAGGTTGAATATTCCTAATCCTCATGCTGCTAGCATTAGTAGATAGTCAGATATATTTACTTTTTTTTCCCAAGATTTCTTCAGTTACTTCATGGTTTCCATGCCTGGGTAAATAATGTCAAATATCCCAGGAGTCCTTGGGAGTCAGCTAAGCACACCGGCTGCATGTATGCCTGACTAAGGGCAGGTGGATTCCATTAATTGCTACACAAATGTTCCCCTCCACAAGATTGTCATGGCCAGAAATGCTGGGGGGTGGGGGGGTGCTTTATTTTGCTTAGAAATCACTGGATGGATCTGTGAATTTGCTGTGAATAATAAAAATGAAATAGTGCTCTTGGTTTGTGGTGCTCAGATACAGGTAGTTCCGCTTTAATTCCTGCAAATAAATCACTTTTGCAGTATCAGTGGTGCTTTTAAAAACTGACAAAACTAAAAATACAAAAAAGAGAAAAAGCTAGCAGGTAAAGTTTCGGATAGAAGAGACTTGTCTTTCTTCTGGATGAAAAAGAAAAGCCCTCATTGGTAATATACGGAGGATGAAGCAGTTATAATGTGCATGTGCAGGATTGACATCAGCGGCCATATAATGGCTGGAAGAAGACCAGAGGAGAAGGTTGTGATGACAGAGCAACATGGAGGATTGCAGACCTTACATTGCTGGAGGAGAGCAAACTGTAGTGAGCAAGTCTGCCGTAATGTGCTAGTACAATATCTACAGGTTATGGTCAATGCACTGGGGACCCTCTACAGATTTAGTTCTGTTTTGAGTTCACAATGATAGCAATTGCTCATTGTCTCTCTTTGACTGATCAGTTGTCCAATGGACAACTTCTTGGTGGAATATCTCTCAGCCTCGGCTGCCATCCACACATCATGACCCGTGAAATCACCTTTCATAACAGTAACGACTATGGTTTTATCCCAGAGTTGGCACCAGCTGGTAACCTTCAAATCCATAACAAAAACAAATGGGAGTTTTTATCAATAATAGAATGATCTTTAGGTTAAGTTATGATCTGAGTTATGATCTCTGTCCTGGGTTTGTTTAAAGCTTTGGGAGGTTTATTGAATGTTCACCCCGTACATTGAGTTGGTGGGACATGTGAATAAAACATGTTTTTAGGTGTGTGACTTGCTCAGTTGGAAAATTAAAATTAATCAAAATGGTTAAGATGGATCTGCTGATATATAAAACTTCCAATTCTGTGTGCTTTGCATATTCCTACTGTATTCAGTTTATGTATTTTATGTTTCCCTGTGCAAGGGATGCGATGGGTTTCTTATGACGGGTAACATTTTACCATATTATTGTCTAATCATTCATTGTCATTTTCTCTACAGGTTGGTTTAAAAATGGGACATTGTATTGTATTGCATTGCAAGACCCTGTTCCACAAATAGTGAATGCACTGGGCTTTATGCATAGTAAATGAATGGTCCATCAGGACATCCAAGCTGGACAATATTCTGCTTATGGACTTTCAATGCAATGTAATCAAACTGGCAGATTTTGGACTCCAGGCTTCAGGGTCCTCAAGCATCATCTATATATGGGTTCATTCCATACACAACTCCTGAACGGTGCTGCCTAAAGAAGAACAATTGCTGCTGAACCTAAGCATTGATGTGTGGGCCTTTGGTTTCATGCTGTACACGGCTAGCACTGGGTCATGACCACATAGGGACTTTGCAGTGTGGTAAATGAAAAAGGATCTCACCTTCATACCTGGAATGTGGACAATATAGAATTATAACTCTCAAAGTCATAACTGGCATAGTGGACCAGTATCTAGAAATCAGTTCCAATATTTCTCACCTCAGAATAGAGGGGTCCCATATCAATCTAACATTAGGCCCCATTGGAGGGGCCAGCATAACAAACCCTATTTTCAAAACCCCAGTACTCCCCTAGCAACAGTAAGGATAGTGGATAACCAACACCAATACACTAGAAAGAACACAGGTCCGTTTTTTAGAGGATGGGAGGATTTGCAAGCGAAGCGATTCCATAGGGGAAAGAGGAGGAAAGAGCCAGTCAATGGACGTATTGAAAAAAAGAAGAAGATTGTAGCCGGCAAGGGTATTTTTAATTTAAGCAATAGTGAACTTCCTCAGCTAGAGTTGAATCGTTTGGATAAAGGGTCTTAACCTCCCTGGAGGTATTCCCGAGTGTAGCTCGGGGTAAACTTTCAGCACCACAAGCGGTAACCCCGAGCTACACCTCGGGAATACCTTGCAGTGCTGCTCTGGGATCTCTTCTTCACTTACCTTGTCCTTCGCTCTCGTGATGTACCTTGGCAATGTCCTCCGGCCGATGCCAGCATCTGTCTTCCGGGTTCTGTTCCCTGTGATGTCAGGACATACGGGGGACGGAACTGGAGGAAATTTTGAAAAATTTTAAAAGCGACATTCCTGTATCAAACCATTTCACCTACATTTTGTCCCGAATGCTTTGTCCGGTGCCCTGCCTGCATTTTTACTGTTCTTTCTGCCTGGAAACTGAGAAATGTCCATGGCATCCAAAAAGCGTCCCTTTAGGTCAGACGCGGTTTTAGACCGGCTAGAGAACAGCGATAGTAAAATTGGAACCACTTGCAGAATTGAGTGATAATGATTAGTGGGGAAATTTGTCAGACACTAAAAACAATTTGGAGACTTTGCTCAGTGATGTGCGAACTTGGAGCTCTATTTCAAATTTCAGTTTTTGGTTTGATTATATTATTGAATTAAATTATTTTTTTTATAGGATTCATTAAATTTGTGCTTCAAATTTTAACATACCCAGAATGTTTACTAGACTCTTGTTCGGACAGATTTCAGTGAGGGAAATTCTGCACGTTTCAAAATGTTAAAAAAAAAAAGAAAAAAAAAAAAAAGATTTACTAGGTTGGATGAATGGAGGTATAACCAGCTATAGCATTTTGTTGCAAGGCTACCACAACCTATGAGGTCATTGGAGGAAATTAATCCTCTGGAAAAATTAATGAATGGGGTGGGTACCCCAAAAAAATTGACTTTAAGGATATAGAAGATCCTCTTGGACTTGGATGGAATAGATCCCTCTTGGTAAGTAAATGGGAGAAGGAATTAGAAGTTGAGCTGAATCCACAGCAAAGAAAAACTATTTTTAATTCAACACATATGGCTACAAATACGCGCACAGGTGAAATTTATAAATGCTTAGCGAGAGATGGTATACAACTCCAAGTGCAGCTAATAAACCGCAAGTGGAGAGCTCCCCCTGGTGTTGGAGAGGTTGTGAAGAAAGGGGTAGCATGGAGCATGTATGGTGGAGTTGTCCGAAAATGAAGTATTATTGGAGGGAAATAGCTCTATATACCCAAGATATATGTGGGGTAGATATTCAAAGAGACCCGTGGAAATGTCTTTTCTATCATTTTGAGCCAGCTTCGGTATTACGTAAAAACAAAGCTTTGTATAATTTGTTAAGTGCTGCAAAGGGTCTAATCCCCAAATATTGGCAGGCAAAGGAGGTCCCAAGGATTCAGGATTGGATAGACAGAGTGGAGGGTATTGCACAAATGGAGGAATTAAGATGTATAGGAGGATAAAATCGAGGTGTTTAGGAAAACGTTGAGTGGTTGGATGAAATTTAAGACCTCGGAAAAGTATACAGAATTATTAGGAGCAAAAGGTTGTACTATAGAAGACTTGGTAGTTTTAAAGATGTCATAAGGTTTAAAGAGGGATTACCTCTAGATACAGGTAGATTTAAGAGTAGATGGGGAGGGGGGTATTGGGAGAAGGTGGGTTGGGGGTGGGGGTTATAGATTTATTAAGAAATGCATCTTTTTGAGGCTTAATGTGTTTTTATAATTTGTGTAATGAAGAAATAAAAATTTAATGTAAAAATATTTAATTTAATAAATTATAATTTATGATTTCGTGTTTCAAATTTTAACATACCCGGAATGTTTACTAGACTCTTGTTCGGACAGATTTCAGTGAGTTATTCCTAAAAATTACAGGCCTACAATATAAAAAAATATATATATTTCCATGCAAAAATAAAAATGTACCACTTTGAGCAGTATATGGACATAATCAGACCGCTAGGGAGGCTACATATGCCCCTAACAAGAAGTTGAATAAGTTCCAAGCATATATGGATATCCACAAGTTCTCGGCAGTTATCACTAAAGAGATATTTTTAATAATCCTATTGTGCACAATAATGCTGATAACTCCACCCACTCTAATTTACATAATGCCTCCACTTATAATCCACCACCACAGACGCTCTTACGTGGGCCTGTTTAAAGAGATTGTTATTAAGGATCTGGATGACATATCGGTTAAACACGCTCCCATTTCCCCTTCAGCTAAGGTGATTAAATCACTCCTAGAAAGAAAGGATCTGGTCATCAGACCCGCAGATAAGGGAGGTGGGCGTGGTTATATTGAATAAAACCGATTATATGGACAGAGGTATATAATATACTCAATGATGCTTCCACCTACTCTATTACCCAGTGACCCTCTTTGGAGAAAAAAAAAATACACACACACTAAAAGTTAAGAATGGTTATGACAGTGGATTTATTAAAGAAAGATTTTTTTTATGTCCCTCAGCACCTAGGACTTCCAGATTTATATATTTTACCAAAAATACATAAGGATCCGGTCAAACCTCCGGGACAACCGACTGTAAGTGGAATAGGAACCCTCCGCTCGAAGGTGGGGGAGTATATTGATTATTTCTTACAGCCCCTGGTGTCACAAACACCAGCCTATTTATGTGACACAAAACAGATATTGAATGAGATAATAATGTTTCTATTGCTCCCACCACCTTTTTGGTTACTGCCGATGTGGTGTCTCTATAGAAATATTGACCACAAAGACGGTATACAGGCAGCAGAATTTTACCTCAGCGCAAATAGCACTTTACCTTCATCCCAGAAAAACTTTATAAAATTTTCTATGAGCAAGAATTATTTTTGGTTTGATAAATACTAATCTACAAACCAAAAAGGTGTAGCCATGGGGGCAACATTTGCCCCCAGTCTTGCCAACCTTTTTATGGCACGCTGGGAGGAGGATTTGATCCATGCCAGGGACTGACTGGAGCTTGTCCTTTATAAAAGATAGACATTCTTCTGTTGGTTGGTGAGGAACAGGCGCTGATTAATTTCTTTGGAACACTCAACAATCTTAATACTAGAAAAGCTACAATTTCTGGGGAAATTGTGTGAAGTGTTCTTGCCTCCACCAGTAGTCTACAACTGGAGTGGGCGGAGTAATTGGGAGGAGTGGGCGGAGTAACTATTGTGTGGTTGGAGTGGCTGGAGTAACTGTGAAAAGGTTGGACTGGGCAGAGTAACTGTGTGGAGTGTTTGGAGCGAGTAAAGATAGTAAACATTACACTAACCAATTGATGAAATGTAAAAAGTGCCCATGGCAAGCTTGATAGAGTGAGAAATGCATTTCAACTTTTATTTTTCAGCTCACTCTAGCTTTTGTCACTCTGCTGCCTGCTCACACACCTGGGTTCCTAAGGCAACTCACTCTACAGCAAGGGCAGAGAAGAACAGTTAAAACAAACTGCTCCAAGTTGCTCACTTGGTGGTTGCCATCTTCAAACAGTTGTAGTTTATAAAATCATAAATCCTACACTGAAGAGCTTTATATTGTGAGAATCACAAGACCCAGACCTACATTTTGATGCATAGTATGTCTCTGAAATATTAAAAATGAAGACACAGTCACAGTTTAGAAATTGCCCTTCAAATCTGAGGTGGCTAGAGTGGAGTTTCAATGAATGTCAATGGGAGGCGTGAGTTGCAAACAAATGGTCATATTGCGAACACTATCAGGACTATGGCTTAGCCGTGGACATTTTTAGTGGCAGCGGGGATAGCTGAACGTTTTGATATAAGATTTGTGTAGGTGGGCTAGAAAATGACAGTGATGGCAGTTTAGAAATCATGAAAAATGGAAGATCGAGCGCTGGGTTTAAAACATACAATAGCTGCTGGCAGAAAAAAGGTACCTCAGGAACCCATAAACCGTAAATGAAACAAAATAGAGATGCAGCGCTAATAGAAAACATAAATTATTGGGAATCGCAATGAGACACACTGGATATTAATAAATTTCTCTATGTTGCATTGAAAATTTACTAGATTTACTAGACTTCGCCATGAAGCATAATTACTTCTGGTTCAATGACAAATATCTGCAAATTACAGGCGTAGCCATGGGTGCCATATTTGCACCAAGTTTGGCCAACCTCTTCATGGGAGGAGGACATGATCTACGCTCGCGAATGGCCATACTTGCGTTTCTACCGTCGCTATATAGATGACATCTTGTTACTCTGGGAAGGTGATGAGTTCTCGCTACAGAACTTTTTCGTTGCTCTCAACTAAAACTTCATCAAACTTACCTTTCAGTACAGTTATAGCAACATTAATTTTCTTGACCTTACTCTCCTCAGTGACGGTACTAGAATTACAACTAAAACATTTTTCAAAAGTACTGATAGAAACGGTTATATACCTAAGGACAGTTGACACTTACCAAGATGGTTGGACAATATCCCTAGGGGCCAATTTCTCCGTATACGTCGAAACTGTGATAATTTGGATGATTACACTATACAATCTAATATACGCAAAACAAGATTTATGAAAAAGGGTTATGACAGCCATACACTGGATGCTGAAATCAGTAAGGTGGCTGGTATGGATAAAGCCAATCTTCTCACTCTACAAAATAAGGCTCAAATCGAAAGATTTTGTCCATTCATAACCAATTTTTCTAATGCAACAGAGAAATAGCAAAAATTTTAAAAAATTGGAACATTCTTAGAAATGATCCGGTATTGGGTAAGGTCTTACTAGAACACCCAGAGACCACATACCAGAAAGCACCTTCGTTGAGAAATAAATTGGCTCCCAATATGGTCAACCCTCCGAAACAACCAACATTCAGCTTTCGTAACAGAAAAGGATTTTTCCCATGCAATAGATGCATGATGTGCGTTTGCAATGGTATCCACAAAAATCCTATTAAAACCTTCCGCTCAAACACAACTGGTAGGTCCTATGATATCCAGTCTACCATATCTTGTCACAGTTCCTATGTCGTTTACCTTTTAGAATGCAATTGTGGAAAAAACAGTACGTAGTTAGAACAATGGGACTTGTAGTTTCACAACAGCTGGAGGGCCGCCAGTTTGACACCCATGTGCTACAGCTATTAAATAAGGAAGCAATGGTTGTTACCAAAAGGGTGATGTCACTAGATATATTCCACATTATTGGAGCTGCTGGACACAATATGAGATGTTGGGGAGTAGTGGGGGGGGGGCGCAATTAGGAGCACACAAGGGGCTAATGAGCCCATCAGCCAGCTGCTTTGAATATTAGAAATTAAATAGTGCTTTTGGTTTGTGGTGCTCAGATACAGGTAGTTCTGCTTTAATTCCTGCAAAGTAATCACATTTGCAGTATCAGTGGTGCTTTTAAACTGACAAAACTAAACTACATACAAAAAAGATAAAGCTAGCAGGTAAAGTTTCGGATAGAAGAGACTTGTCTTTCTTCTGGATGAAAAAGAAAAGCCCAGCATTGGTAATATACGGAGGATGAAGCAGTTATAATGTGCATGTGCAGGATTGACATCAGTCGCCACGTAATGGCTGGAAGAAGACCAGAGGAGAAGGTTGTGGTGACAGAGCAACATGGAGGATTGCAGACCTTACATTGCTGGAGGAGAGCAAACTGTAGTGAGCAAGTCTGCCGTAATGTGCTAGTACAATATCTACAGGTTCTGGTCAATGCTCTGGGGACCCTCTACAGATTTAGTTTGATTTTGAGTTCACAATGATAGCAATTGCCGATTGTCTCTCTCTTTGACCGATGAGTTAGTGGCTGTGAAACCAAAGACACAATTTCAATGGACATCTTCTTGGTGGAATATGGAATGTCCCTCAGCTGCCTTTCACACATGACCCAGAAAATACCCTTTCATACCAGCAGTGACTATGCGTTTATCCTGGAGGTGGCGCCAGCTGGAAACCTTCAATCCATAAAAAAAAAAAAAAAAAAAAAAAAAAAAGACACAAAATGTGAGTTTTTGGCAACAATTGAATGATCTTTAGGTTAACTTATGATCTCTGTCCTTGTATTCTTTAAAGCTTTTGTAAACTTTAATGAATATTCACCCCGTACATTGAGTTGATGGGACATATTAATAAGGCTTGTTTTTAGGTGTGTGACTTGCTCAGTTTGAAGATTAAAATGGATCAAGTTGGCTTCTGATGGATCTGGTGACATCTAACTTCCAATTATGTGTGCTTTGCATATTCCTACTGTATTCAGTTTACATATTTTAGGTTTCCCTGTGCAAGGGATGTGATGGGTTTCTTATGTCGGGTAACATTTTACCATATCAAATGTCTAATGATTCATCATTTTCTCTACAGGTTGGTTTAAATGGGATATTGTAAGACCGTGTTCCACAAATAGTGAATACATAGGGCTTCATGCATAGAAAAGGAATTTGCGGTCAGGACATCCAAGCTGGACAATATTCTGCTGATGGACTTTGAATGCAATGTGATCAAACTGGCAGATTTAGACTCGCAAAGCTCCAGAGTACTCAAGCACTATCTACGTCCGGGTTCATTCCATACACAGCTCCTGAAATGTGTAGCCTAAAAACATGGGGAATTGCTGCTGCCCCTAAGCATTGATGTGTGGGCCTTTGATGTTCTGGTGTACACGGCTAGCACTCCATCCTTACCTTGGAAAGCAGAGTCAAAAATTGTTTTTATCCAGATCAAAATGGCTTCTGATCATGACATGGAGATCCTCCTGAATGGACTTTTCTCCTTATCAGAGCGTCTGTGGCAGACAGATGAAAAAAATCCACTTTAAAGAACTTGGAGGATACTGGTCAGTGCTTCTGGTGAAGGACAAAGAATCGAGTAAGCGTGACCAATTATTTTGTGTTTCAGATGTTTTCATTTGATTCAGTTTATGTAACACAAGTTGTGGTTAATGTATATTGAACATTCCCCATTTACAGATCAGAGGATGGCACTGAAGATCCTGGAAAAGAGAACAAATGAAAAGAAATTTCTGATGGAGTTCAGTGTGTCCTACTTTTCATCTCATTCCAACATCATCTGGAGTTTGGGCATGGCCTTCAAGACCCAAGACTACTTTGTATTTTCCCAGGAAGTGGCACCATTTGGTGACCTGTTCTCTCTCATTATACCCTATGTAAGTCTGATTCTAATTTATTCAACATTTAGCAATTTCTAGTTATTTCAGAAGAATAACCTATTGTTTGTATATTCTAAGTTTGACTTCCAGAAGTCAGAGTTAAGAGATGCGCAATGCAGATTTCCAGTTCTCTGGAATTTGTGGCAGAGATAGGACTTGTACATATGGACATAAAACCTAAAAATGTTTTGGCATTTGACCAGGAATATCATTGTGTGAAAATCACCGACTTTGGTCTTGCTCGTATCAAAGAAACAGGGATTAGATTCAAGGCGGGCAGTACCTCCTACATGGCCCCAGAAGTGTGTGAACTCACTGGTAAGGAAGAGCTGGCTGTAGATTCCACTCTGGATGTATGGAGTTTTGCAGTGCTCCTCTACTTCCTGATCACAGGAGGAGAACTTCCCTGGAAGGTGGCCATGCCAAAAGACAAGGAATTCAGCAGATTTGTTACCTGGCAAATCAAACATTGTGATGACCCCCCAGCATAATGGAGCAAACTGTCCATGTGTCTTTGGAGAATGTTTAGGTGTCTGTTAGCTTTAGGCTGCAGTGAGAGGAGCAAATCGACTGAAATATTCTGTTACATGGGAGAAAGCTGGAAAACAGACCTCTTTAACTGGTCAGGATCAGACAACTGGCGTCCCTTCCATCTTGTATCCAAAAGACTCCCTAAGCAACCATCTTGACAGAAAAGAGTCGGATCTCAGCTCCATGTCTTGTCATTTCGCTACACAGAGATCTGGCTCTCAGTATAAGGAGATACCAGGTCAATGTCAGGATAATGCCTTATGCCCATTAATACTGGTGGATGACCAGATAATGTTTGTTGGGGCAGAAGTGGAAATCATTTGACCAAACATCTGTGTCCTGGTGTCATCATATTTGAGCAGGTAAATATCTGTCTTAAAAAGTCTGTATTAATATGAGATAATTTGCAGTTACCTTTCATAATTTAAAGACAATATCAGACACCTATTTCACCAGACACCCAGATAATTGCAGACACCCATTTCTGAGGGATAAAAAGCACTTGAATGTTTTGCTTCATAAAATTAGTTCCATTGAAATCTTAAAATTGTCTTAATAGTTCCTAGGATGGATCTGTCTGGACAAGTCACATGATTGAGGTTTGGTCATGTACATAGATATGTAAAAAAAGTTTATAGCTATACATTTAATTGTTTCTAAATAAATAATCTGAATTTATCCCTTACTAGGTGGGAATTCCAGAAGACGCAGTGAAGGTGTGCTGTGCAGATCTCAAGTGCTCTTGAATTCATTGTGGAGAAAGGACTGGTACACATGGATGTGAAGCCGGATAATGTTTTAGTGTTTGATTAGGACTGCTATTCCATCAAGCTCACAGACTTTGGCATTGCTAAAGGTCAAAGGGACAGTGATTAAAGTCCATTGTGGCACTGTCCTACATGGCTCCAGAAATGAGCATAATTGACACTTCAGATGGCCTGGTTGTGGATGGCAGCCTTGATGTGTGGGCATTTGGAAAAGTCATCTATTGGTTTACTTTCAGGGGAACTTCCATGTCCATGGGAGGATGTCATTCCAGTTGCTGAAAAATATAAAAGGTTTTGCTGACTGGAAAAACAATGTCCAGATTTATAATCCTCCAGAAGCATTGACCAAAGGTAGCCTCTGCCATACGAAGAATGTTTAGTGACCTTCGGCCATTGACTATACTAACGAAGTCAGACTATAAAAAAAACGTACTGAACTACACGAGGGAAGGCTAGAAAGCAGCAAGCTCGGATTCAGCCACAAGGCAATAGGATGAGGATCCCATAGAAAGCTATTCTTTTGTGGAATCTGATGAACCCTTGAGTGAGGCTTCCAACCTGAACACCTCACAGAGCAGCAAATCCATCATGTCAAGTTTCAACTCTACGTCTGGCAGGTTGATCATAGACACTTCTGTATCCCAGTCGCAGATGACTCCAGAGACACCCAAGGATGACATGGCAGAGGCACCAATCGTGTTTGACAATGAATTATCTTTACATGTTGGTGCAGAGGTAGATAGAGTACAGAAGAATTTGTGAGCGATGGCGCTTCTGAAAGAATATCACATATGGTCAACTTCTCAGGTATGTGGCTTTCTTGAGCAAAGTAAGACAGATCATATGTATTTTGTAGTAGTCGGGTCCACAATTCAAACTTTTAGGGGTAATGTCACACTAGCAGTTCTGCACTAAGTGTGTAGGCATTACTCTTTGTACCACCATATCACCACTGTTTGTTTTTACTAAAAAGGCATGGCATTTACATGCAGAGCACATCCCTCAGCTTTCCTCATTTAGAGAGATTGCTCTTTTGGAACTAAATCCTTCTGTTCTCCAAATTGAACCTTGTAACATACTAAACCTTTATCCAACCTCTAAATTATTGCAAGTGTGGCAGGGGGGTGTTCTGTGCCTACATACTTTGTGCTGTGTGTCTTTCCCTTTCATCTCAGAAAGTTGGGAGGTATACCAATGATGGAACTCTGGTTAGCAACTCTGGTGGGTTAGGCCTTTTAGTTACAAGTAATAAGATGAAATCAGAAATAAAGACTGATATAAACATCCTTCTAGTGAACAATGATCATAGCAGGAGTTTTATTTTGTACACGCTTAGCATTAAATATTTTATTGGTTGACAAATCCATTTTGATATGACATTGCCAAGTCCAATTGATATGTTAAGTGCAGTAACCGGAGTTACCAATCTATAGCAGTGAATCAATTGAAAGACGGTTACTTCTTGGTTGGTGCAGGTCTCTATCCCTTTATATATTGCCTTATTGACTAGGATTGTCTATTCTGGGACTATTTTCTGAATTATAAAAAACACCTATAAAGCCTGTGTCTAATATTATAGTTCATTAGGAATCCATATATTAATATAGCATTAGTTCCTGCAGGATATTGTTTTTTTATAGGGAAATTGTCCTTATGAAAATGAAATTTACAATGACAAATGGCATCTTATCAGTTCAGGTTTGCATTTCACAGATCATTTCTATATTTTGTTCTAACAATATTTCTTTAATTTGTTTTTTAGACGACAAGTCTGGATTATCCCCAATGGATGATCAAGATCCCTGCCTGGTATATGAGGGATATAACTCCTTTTTTGGGCTCTGAGAGTCTCACCATTCACAGAGCCTATCTTAGAGGAAACCCGACGTTGCTGGTACTAATTGGAGGACCCTGAAGGGAACAGGAACCTGGCTACCACCATAGTGGATGATCTGGCTGACCTGATTTGACAGTTATATCTCAAATGCGTGATTAAAAAAATTGCACATCTGATGAGTGAGCAATTTACCTAATAATCAGTCACACCATCTACCTCTCTGGATTAAGGAATTGGAATACCTATCTTGAGATCCCCCATGATCCTCACATTCAATACATTGGACTTTCGCTTATCACTTTAACCACTATATGTGGTTTTCATTGTGCACTTTATTCAGTGTATTTGCATATATTTCAACACTTATGTCACTTTCTTTTTGCAGCATCAGCACTTTATGGTATAAATTTGAATCATTCTCCAATCTGCATTAAGCACTTTTGTATATATTATAAGCGCTGCACTCAATTTTAAGTCTATTGCAATGTGTACAATACAAGTGACTGAACAGTTGTGAAATTTTTGCTATTAAAAGATTGCCTTTCCCCAAAACAGGAGTACAAAATTTTACATAAAATGTCACTTATCAGTCACTTCAATTCATGAAGTCTGTCAGTCTGATACTATGAGGTCTTGCCGAGAACAGAATGATGTCATTGTACAGGAAAATACCTTGAAAATGTGTTGCCTGAAAAGGGATGCGACTATTGAGTTTTTAAATGATTTGACATCACTCATGGTTCGGTCGGTGGCAAGGCAAAATCAGGATTGTCCATGCGGTTTTGGCTGGCGTGGACTGAAGGGACCACCTGGTGTGGAGAGAGGCTGTCACTATGACTTGGGGGGGGGGGGGGGATGTGTCACCATCATAAGCTGCACTGCTACACACTGCTGTCGGTGTCACTGAGTCAATTTCATGTGTGTGCCTGCCCAATCTAATTTCTTGCCCTCCCGAGTCCTGTCCCTGAGCTCCTTGCTATATCAAAAATAAAAGATTCATTCAAGATCTCATCTCTAGTCTAAATCTAAAATAAGTTATGGCTACAAATACACTTTACCTCTTTGAGTATTCTGATTTTATCCTTATATTCACCCTACTGTATTGAACATCTATTTTATTTTGATTTCACTTCATTTTTTTTTTTTTTCTTTTAGGTGGGAATTCCGGAAGACGCAGTGAAGAGAGATGCTGTTCAGATCTCCAATACTCTCAAATTCATGTCAGAGAAAAGGACTTGTACACATGGATATCAGGCCAGAAAATGTTTTGGTGTATTGAAAAAAAATGGTCTGGTCAGGAAGGGGGGGGGGGGGGTGTGAATCCTCTGGAGGGCAAGTGGTTAACCACCTCCCGCCTGCCATATAAGGAAATGGATGCAAGGCAGTTCTCGCGTTCTGGGAGGATGTCATATGAAGTCCTCCCACTAACCGAGCGTGTATTGCTCTGGGGGTGCGTACGGTGATCAGTGGTGCGCTGCTATCCTCCGACCCAGCGGATCAACGGAAAGAGCCAAAGACGTCGGCTCTGTCATGTGATCAGCTGATCACATGCAAATAAAGAAATGCCAGTTAATCACCATTTCTCTCCTCACAAGCTGTCACGCTGACAGCTCCTGAGGAGAGCCGGTAATTGGCATTCCTCAGGAGGGGACATCTACACTGATCAGGGCACTGATGATCAGTGTAGCCCCAGCAGTACCCAACAATGCCAGCTGTCAGTGCACATCAATGCCACATATAAGTACCCATCAGTGCCGCCTCATTAGCGCACATCAGTGAAGGAGAAAAATCACTTTACAAAATTTATAACTAAGAAAAAATGGTTTTTTCAAAATTTTAAAAACCCAGGAGGAGGTGATGAAAATACCACCAAAAAGAAAGCTCTGTCCCAAAAAAAATTATAAAAATTTCATATGGGTACAGTGTTGCATGACAGCGCTGAAAGATGAAAATTGGCCTGGGCAGGAAGGGGGTATAAGTGCCCTGTAGGCAAGTGGATAAAGGAGGTGGGGTTGGGGATAATTGAAAAAATATATTTGAATTATGACAGTTTCACAACTTAAGTGACATCTCACTTCATTCAAATAAAGTCCTATTTGATAACTTGTTTAGCGAAGCAAAATTTGTCGTTTTTGTTTTTTTAGAGCTGGTTTCAGAAAAACTTGAACATATCTAAAGTAAAATGTGAAACAAGGTGCCACCTGAATCTACTTGACGGCGTCTTTTGTGGGGTTTTTGTTTGCAAGGTATTAGATTTAAAAAAAAAAAAAAAAACTAAATCAAAATATTAATGCTGTTTAGAGTGAAAGATAATACTGCTAAAGAAAAATTTTTTTTTTTTTAAAATTGGATTAAAAAAAATTTAAATTGTAAAATCTTTGTTTAGTTTGCAGAGCAGATACCTTTGAGAATTTGATAACAAACTGAATGAAATTTGCTTTGAAATAGCAAAAGCAATTCAAGAAAGTGGTCTGTAATAATTGTTAATTTGATTAGCAAGTGTATCTATAGGTGTTTTGTAGAGATGGTAAGATACTTTAAATTTATGTCTGAAATTAGAAGAAATAGGAGATAGATATACTCACCGGCCACTTTATTAGGTCCACCTTACTAGTGCCAAGAAAATCTCCCCCACACTATTACACCATTTTCAGAATTCATTTCTAGTCTAAATCTAAAATCAGTTCTGGCTATACATACACTTTACCTGTTTCTGGATAAGTATTCTGAATTTCTCCTTACATTCACCCTACTGTATTGAACATATATTGTAGTTTGATCTTACATTATTTTACTTTTATAGGTGGGAATTCCAGAAGATGCAGTGAAGTGTGTTGTTCAGATCTCCAATGCTCTTGAATTCATGTCCGAGAAAGAACTGGTACACGTGGATTTGAAGCCAGAAATGTTTTGGTGTTCTACAAGGAGTGCCATTGCATCAAGATCAGACTTTGGCCTTGCGAAGGTCAGAGGGACAGTGATAACATCCAGGTGTGGCAGCAAATCCTACATGGCCCCAGAAATGTGTGGTGTGACAATTTCAGATGGAATGGTGGTAGATGTCTGGACGTTTGGTGTCGTCTACATTCTTCTTACAGGGGAGTTTCCATAGAGTGCAAATCTCCAATAGTGTCCAGAGTTTGAAAGCAGCCAGCACCCTAATGGTACAGATCTTTAAATGGAGTGTGTGTGTGAGACTGATCCTAGGTGCTTTTAAGGCTGTGTGCGGTCCCAGGAGGTGTGTGTTGGAGGGTTCCACCCCAGCAGACAGGAGGTTATTGCCAGGAGTCAGGAATGCTCCACCTAGGAGAGGTGGAAGCCAGATCAGCAAGGGGGCTGTGAGCTGTGTGCAAAAAAAGCCATATTTTGGAAACTGCTGTGTGCTGGGACTAGCCAGTGCTCTAGGAGACCCATATAAAAGATACTGCTAACCAGCAGGGAAGATGAGCCAGGAGGCTGAATATTTGTTTTTTTTTATGGTGAACACCCCCTACATACCTGTAGGTACTGCAATGTGCACGGATTAGGGAATTACCTGTGTAGAGCACCGGCGCGCTGAAGGAATGGCATGCCTGTACCTTTCCTTCAAGGTTGTGTGCGGGAGTGACGTCATCGTGGCTCAGCTATTCAAGCTGCTGAAGCCCGCAAACCCAGACGAGGGACTGAGTGAAGATGGAAGCCCTGTCAGCAGTGACGGCATGCCGCTGGAGGGCATCTTAAGGTAAATTTCACGTAATGTGTTAGTATGCAATGGCTACTAGCACATTATGACATTGCCTCGCAGGGGAAAACTTTTTTTGAGAATTTACTACAGCTTTAAAACATGACTGAGGAGAGGTTTAAAAAGTTAACCAATTGGAATGCTATAAACATAACACCTTCCATCCACTATCACCTCTGGGAACCTCGAACACGCTGAATTCCACCACATGCAGCAAAAACTATGATCTGTCAGCGGCTTTATAAGAGACAGTGGGCAAACCTAGGAGAACAAGACCTCAAGAGCACACTACAGGCTGGTATCCTGGGTAGGGTGAGCACAAACTCAGCCCAGGCAATGGGACACATGGTGATCTGATTAAAGCATCCATTATGACATTCATATTTATTCGAGACACACATTTAGTTGATGTTGGAGAGTGGAAATACTCCTTTGTTATACCAGTTCCCTTGTCTATCAGCACCAGAGGCTCTGTTCTCCATTATGTCCTAGGAAAAATGACCTTGCATGTTTCCCCAGAGCCAAAACCCCTTCTACAAAAAAGCTGCAATCTTCCTGGTCTGAACTAATATCCTTGGACTGCCTATTAGTGCGAGAGGGGCCACCTAGTAACTGCAACATCAATCCCGGGAACGTTGTTTAATAATGTTAAGTTGATTCATGTACCGGTGGTGCTCAATTTGTCCAAGTGGAACATTGCCAAATTCAGCTCATGTGCCCAGGCAAAAAAAAGTGTCACTATCTTACTCTTCCTTGCCTCCCAAGCTGCACTCCAGGATCCATTTGCAGAACCAACATCTCTTTCTAAAGGGGCATTTTCAGATCTAGAAAGTTAAATGGTTTGGACAGTAATTGGGTCCATCATAGGACATTTTAGATCTGGTATGCAAATTTGGAACAGAGCCGATTTGACAGCAACTCACAGGTATAACTTATTTTGGAGAGAGAGAGAGGGGTCGGCAAGGGCTGAAACCAGTTCTGCAGGGTATTGAGGAGCTCACAGTGGAAGAAAGATTTACAGCATATATTAAAGACATTGCACAGTTGTTTGAAAGGAACAAAAAGGAAATGAAAACAGTAAATAAGAAAGCCAGTGAGAACAATGTGGGCAAAGAGGTAACATGCACTGTGCATGGAAATTTTGTATTAGCTAAAGTCACTAATGTTATAAGAGACATACAAGCAGGTAAAATCCGACATCTTAAAAAAGGATAAAGATCTTACCCAATGGTATTGTACTCACACTATTAGTGGTGGAAAGAATGTACATTCTCGGAGAAGGGTGCAACCCTTTGCCAGGCTCCATAATTTGGCATTTAGTTGTGTTGACACCAAACCCAAATAGAGGACCGTTTGATTGCCTGAAGAGCCAGTTATTGTGCATCTACTGTGACCTACTGTATGTGTCCCTCACCATGTCACTGCCAGTGTTTCATGCTCAAAATGACTACTTTGACAAGATGGCATCAGACACCTTCCGGTACCTTGAGAACAACAACATGTACAAGGAAAAAGGTTGCCTACCCAAAATGCTCATCCAAGTCTAAGGGAGATGGAAAGCACCCAATACTTCCTGTTGTACTGTCAAAGAGGATAGGTTCCTATGTCATTGTGATGTGTTTGAAATTGACACTCCAGTCTGTGGTCTGATTAATGGCCAGGAGTCCACAACAGACAAGGGAGCCCCAACTGGAAGGTCCACACCAAGAAACAAAAAGAAAATAGTCCCAAATGATAGTCAAAATTATGCTACATATTGGGTGTGATTTTTTTAGTCTGATTAAAAGCAACACACAACCAGGGAATAATTCCAAGTTAAATTCAACCCCTGTGCACACTGTCCCACCCTCTACACATTGCCCTCCTGCTTACACTTTACACTACACCACATATACACTGACTCCTGTATACTCTGACTTTTTCCCTGAACACACTGCTCCCACCCAGTATTAGGTGCAGTAACAGTGGCAGGTTAGGGTATTATGGTGGCTGTATAATGGCAAGTTAGGGCTGTAAGTAGTGACAGTGCACTCATCACTTATAGCAAAGCTGTAGATAAAGAATCCCAGGACTGGTGTCAGGACGCGGGTGTTCTGCAGCATCGCGCCGGGTGGCGCATGCGCAGAACACCAGTCCTCACTAGTGGACGAGCATTGGGACCTGGGCGTGCACGGCAGCGGCGGTGTTCGTGCATGCGCACTCACGGACATGCACCTGGCACCAATGACAGCGCAGGGCGGGCTATTTAAACGAGGAACCAAGTATGTCAAATTGCAGTTTGGTCTTACCTGCTCTGTTCCTGATTGTGTTCCTGTGTTATTCCGTTGCCGATCTCTGCTTGTACCTGACCTGATTCTCCTGATTAACCCCTGGCTTGCCTGACCATTCTTCTGCCTGATCCTTGGTACCGTGCTGCCCGCAACCTGCTGAACCTGGCTTGTGACCCTGACCATTCTCTGCCTGCTCCTCTTGTACCTCGCTGCCCGCACGTTACCGACCCAGCCTGCCTGACTATGCTTACTTCACCCGCCAATCAATCCATCCCGCACTGATCACTGTTAGTCTGCCTGCCTCTTCCCATCAGACTCCATTTCCGCAGTCCCCTGCCGGTGCTCTCTACCACAGCCGGACGCACTCGGTCGCGACCTGGTTCCAGTCTGCACCAAGTCCATCCCCACCAACAGGGGTCCTGATGAATAGCAGGCTGGGACTTAGACCCCGCGCCCTGAGGAAATCCGTGCTGTGGGCTGCAAGAGACACTGCCAGGCAGTTCCCAACAGTACCAAATGGCCAAGATGTCGGAGCCTGGAAGAGGACCATCCCCGCTGGAGGATGTATGTCAGCATCTGGCAGCTCTCACTCAGTCGGTAAAGACACTGCAGGAGGGCTACACCCATCTGGACGGTCGGATCCAAAACGTTGACCACCGCCATTTTGGCCCCCCAAGACCCGGGTCCCTCACCCTCGGCCGGCAGTACTCCCGAAACCCCGGCCAGTCCAGCAGGGCCTACACCTATGCCTGAAAACCCCACGTTCCTATTCCGGAGCGATTCAAATGGGAATCGCACGAAGTTCAGAGCCTTCCATAATGCCTGCCAGCTGTACTTCAGGCTGCAGCCACGAACATTCGCCACAGAGTCTGTAAAAGGTGGGCTTCGTCATTTCTCTGTTGCTGGACGAACCCCAGGAATGGGCTCACCGGTTACTGGAGACTCAGCAACCACCGCACCTGCAGTCAGTATCAGCATTCTTTGAAGCGATGGGCCTTCTGTACGATGATCCTGAACGAGCAGCATCAGCCGAGTCGGCCCTTTAAGCCCTCAGACAGGGTTGTAGGGCGGCCGAGGAGTACGCAGCGGAATTCAGGCGCTGTATGGGAGACACAGTGGAACGATGCGGCCTTGCGCAATCAGTTCCACATAGGCCTATCCGAGTCCTTAAAAGGACGAACTGGCCAGGGTAGGCATACCAGCCACGCTAGAAGAACTCATTACCCTGGCTATCCAGATCGACCGACGCTTGCGGTAGTGCAGGATGGAAAGGTCAGGCCAGGGTCTGAGGCCTGCATGGATGTTACCCCGTGCTTCAGGGCAGGCCAGTAGCCCTACTGGGGATCGCAAGCCGGGAACTCCAGATCCACCTGAGCCAATGCAAGTGGGACTAGCTCGTTCCTCCTTAACACCTGAAGAACGCCAGAGACGCCGACGCAACAACCTGTGCCTCTACTGTGGGGAAGCGGGCCACATGGTACGTTCCTGTCCGGTGAAAGCGGGTAAGTGCGCATCTGTTTACTCTGCCACATCTGCTACAGTCACAGTGTCAGTTACTTAGCAGTACCCATCTCATTCCAGCTCCCTGGAAGGGTTGTGACGGCAACAGTGATCGTTGACTCCGGGGCCTGTAGTTTTGTGGATTTGGATTTTGCAGCTCGATTCCAGATTCCCCTACGGGTTAAGGAATGTGTGTTTAACATTTTCTTGGCTGATGGGTCCCGAATCAAGTCAGGGGTGGTAGACCAGGAGACCCCACCTCTCTAACAATTACCGGGACTCATCAGGAATTTCTTTGTTTGGATGCTATCACATCCCCTCTGTTTCCAATTATTCTGGGGCTTCCATGGCTGCGGTCCCACAACCCCCAGATTAATTGGAAAGCTGGTACCCTCCATTTCAGCTCACCATACTGGTCGGGAGCACTGCTGTCCACCCGAGCCGGTGGCTCCACACGCACTATTATGTGTGGATACTGACAGAGCTGACAACTCGTTCCCCCAGCCTACCATAACTTCCTTGACGTATTTAGTAAACGAGGAGCTGACGACCTTCCCCCGCACAGGGCCTATGACTCTCCGATTGACTTACTTCCGGGATCTGAGGTACCTTTCGGGCAAATTTTCCCCTTGTCAGAAAGGGAACTGGGGGTACTCAAGGAATATATTGAGGAGAACCTCCAGAAAGGGTTCATACACCCCTCCACGTCTCCGGCCGGGGCGGGTATTTTCTTAGTTGAGAAGAAAGATAGATCCTTGAGACCCTGTGTGGACTACAGGGAGCTCAACAAGATTACAGTAAAAAAATGTTACCCACTTCCCTTAGTACCGGAACTGTTTCAGCGACTTAACAGCGTCTATTTTCACTAAACTGGATTTAAGGGGAGCTTACAACCTGGTCCGTATTCGGGAGGGAGATGAATGGGAAAACTGCTTTCCGTACGAGGTTTGGGCACTTCAAGTACTTGGTAATGCCCCTCGGTCTATGCAACGCCCCCGCAACTTTCCAGCACTTCATTAACGACATGTTCAGGGACTTCTTGGATATTTTTGTGGTCATCTATCTTGATATTTTAATCTTTTCTGCATCCCTGGAGGAGCATAGGGGTCATGTCAGAAGTGTGCTGGAACGGCTCCGTTTACATGGCCTATATGCGAAAGCAGAGAAATGCAGTTTTGAGCAGCACAGTATCCCCTTTTTAGGCCTAGTCATTTCAACTACCGGAGTAGCTATGGACCCCCAAAAGATCTCTGCAATTCTGGAATGGCCGGTGCCGATGGATAAAAAGGGTGTGCAGCGGTTCATTGGCTTTGCCAATTTCTATCGGAAATTAAGAAAATTTCAGGCCTGGTATCCCCAATCACTCAACTCACCAAACAAGGAGTGCGTTTCAGGTGGACACCTGAGGCGCAAGGAGCCTTTAAGTCACTGAAAAGATTGTTCACCGAGGCTCCTGTATTAAGTCATCCGGATTCCTCACTACCCTACATCTTGGAGGTGGATGCATCCGAAAACGCGGTAGGGGCCGTACTATCCCAAAGGAAGGGCATTAAGGACTTGATGCATCCCGTGGCATTCTCCTCCAGAAAACTGTCTGCAGAAAGGAATTATGACATAGGGGATCGAGAACTTCTGGCTATCAAGGCAGCACTGGAAGAATGGAGGTACCTACTGGAAGGAGCCGTGCACCCGATACTAATTTTCACGGACCATAAGAACCTTGAATACTTAAGAACGGTGAAACGCTTGAGACCACGGCAGGCTAGGTGGGCACTCTTCTCTCGATTTGTGTTCCACATTACATATAGGCCCGGATCAAAGAACACGAAACCGGATGCACTCTCGTGTATGTTCGAGGATCCGGAAGAACCCCACAAACCTGACACCATTTTATCATCTGGAAATTTTCTTGCGCTACAAACCGAGCTACGGTCCCAACTACAGGCAGCGTCCATAGGAATTCCAAATTTTCCAGGTGTGTTACTACAGAATAAGGAAGGATTGTGGTGGAAAGAGGGACGAATCATGGTACCTGAAGAATCCCGCACCGCAGTCTTGGGTCACTGCCATGACCATCCTCTGGCGGGCCACTTCGGGGTCCGGAAGACATTGGAACTTCTGCAACGCATGTTCTGGTGGCCCAGCATGTCAAAGGATTGCGAGGCTTACGTGAAGACCTGTACGGTCTGTCAAAGGAATAAGCCCTCCAGGAGCAAGGCTTGGGGTCTGTTGCGACCTTTACCTGTACCCAACAGGCCGTGGGAGATTATCTCCATCGATTTCATCGTGGAGCTCCCACCATCTCAGGATCATACCGCCATTTTCATGATAGTGGACCAGCTATCCAAGATGGCCCATTTCTCGCCTCTTAAGAACACACCATCTGCTGCAGAGACAGCTCGAATTTTTGTGAAAGAGGTGGTGAGACTTCATGGAATGCCAAAAGATATTGTTTCGGATAGAGGAGTCCAGTTCACCTCCAAGTTTTGGAAGGCACTATGCGAGACCCTGGGAATCAAGTTATTATCCTCAACATACCACCCACAGACCAATAGACAGACAGAATGTACTAATCAAACCTTGGAACAGTATCTCCGATGCTATACGGCATTCCTTCAGGACGATTGGCTCTTTTACCACTGGCCGAATTCGCGTATAATAACGCAAACCACTTGGCTACTCAAAAATCCCCATTTTTTGCCAATTATGGGTTCCACCCGACCTTTTTACCTGACAATTCCAGAAAGTTCGGTACCAGCTACACAAGACATGTTGCAATTCTTTTCAACAAATAATAGGGTCTTACAAGAGGCGATCACGAAGGCTCAGGAGGGCAGTAAGAAAGCCTTTGATAAAAGAAGAGGTGAGCTTGTTCTGCACCCGGGGGACCAGGTCTGGTTGGCCACAACAAATCTAAAGATGACATGCCCATCAAGGAAATTGGGACCAAGGTTTATGGGTCCATTTAAGGTGAAATGGAAGGTTAACAAAGTAGCGTACGAGCTCATACTTCCTGAATTGTTTAACATTTACCCAGTATTTCACGAATCCTTGAAGTCCGCGGCACCTGACCCATTCCCAAACTGGAGGAGATCTAGGCCCCCGGAGGCCATAAACGTTGATGGGGAAGAAGAATTTGAGATTGAGACAATTCTAGACTGCAGGAGGGAGGGGAGGCCAGACCCAATTTCTAATTAAATGGAAGGGGTATGGTCCGGAAGAGAATTCATGGGAACCTGCCCAGTACGTTCATGCCCCTAGGCTGATCCGGGAATTTTTTGATAACCATCCACACAAGAGAATTGGGCATCCAGTGGCTGCCCGTCGGGGGGGGGGGTGCAATGTCAGGACGCAGGTGTTCTGCAGCATCGCACTGGGTGATGCATGCACAGAACACCAGTCCTCGCTAGCGGACGAGCATCGGGACCTGGGTGTGCACGGCAGCGGCGGTGTTCGCGCATGCGCACTCGCGATCACGTGCCTGGCACCAATGACAGCGCAGGGCGGGCTATTTAAACGAGGAACCATGTATGTCAAATTGTCGTTTGGTCTTACCTGCTCTGTTCCTGATTGTGTTCCTGTGTTATTCTGTTGCCGATCTCTGCTTGTGCCTGACCTGATTCTCTTGATTAACCCCTGGCTTGCCTGACCATTCTTCTGCCTGATCCTTGGTACCACGCTGCCTGCAACTTGCTGAACCTGGCTTGTGACCGACCATTCTCTGCCTGCTCCTCTTGTACCTTGCTGCCCGCACGTTACCGACCCGGCCTGCCTAACTACGCTTACTTCACCCGCCCATCCACCCGCACGGATCACTATTAGTAAGTCTGCCTGCCTCTTCCCATCAGACTCCATTCCCACAGTCCCCTGCCGGTGCTCTCTACCACAGCCGGACGCACTCGGGGGTCGCGACCTGGTTCCAGTCTGCACCAAGTCCATCCCCACCATCAGGGGCCCTGGTGAATAGCAGGCTGGGACTTAGACCCCGCACCCTGAGGAAATCCGTGCTGTGGGCTGCTAGAGACACTGCCAGGCGGTTCCCAACAGCTGGTGTGTTTTCTTTCTCCCTCAGCTGCAGGATCAGCCTGAGTGAAGGAGTTTTGGGAGCCGAGGGACAAGATAACCTGATTGGATGACAGGGGAGTATTACAGGTAGCCTCCATCACTGACCGACTGACTTGGCCAAGCAGTACATGTTTACAATATTGCAATGACAGGGAAAGTGCAGGGCCCCTCCATGCACCTAAGGGCCCAGGACTGTCTGCTCATTAAGATAGCCGTGCCATGAGGTTCATGAAGTTGAGAGCATGGAAGACAAAAAGGTAATCAACATGGATGGACTGTATTGTGTCATGACCAGTCACAAGACATTCCTTTATGGGGGTTATTCATGTCCAATACCATATTCAAATTTTGGCTTCATTCCACACAAGTACACTTTTTGTGGCAACCATAGTGACACCCATACCAAATGCTGAAAAAAGATTATGTTATAGACAGTACTCCTGATGTCCCCGGTCCTGAATCACACACACCTCATTCTGGACCAGGCCATTTAAATCTGTTTTCACTATATCCACTTAAAATGACCCCCTCGAGATATGCCATGAAGATGGCCTTCTTTCCAGGAATGCATAATTAGCCCACAAAAGGGCTATGACATTGCATATCTAAATTTTCCTTCTGAAAAAGTCATTGACCTTGAATACTTAATTGTCCTTCCAAAAAATGATGTGCTAGTGAGGGGCTGAGTTATGCTAAATACAGGGAGTGGGGAAATTGTCCTATCTTGGATGAGATGAGACAGATTTGAATGTTCCACCAATTGGGATGGATCATTCATCCAAAAATCTAATGTCCATCAGTGTGAAGGAAACTGTCCAAGCTCCATAAAAGTATCAAATAAAACAATCACTCATCTGTAGGTAGAATGTTGTTTTTTTTTTAAATTACAAAGTCAGATTTAAAGGACAAGTTCACTTTTACAAAAATAAATGCACTTTTTGCAGATAAAAAAAAAAGCAGCATTTTATTTGTTAGGAACCTGTAAAAGCATTACACCCACAGCCAGTCTGCAGGACCATGGCATTACACCCACATCTGCCAGAGTAGCTGTCTTCCCATACCTCCGATATGGGCAAGCAGTTGCACACTGACAGGAAGCTCAATGAACTAGCTAGAGCAATCCTCAGTGACCTGGTAGTTGACCATTGAGAATGACAAGTCAACAGCCAAAAAGACTATCGGAACTTGTAGTTTTCCCATTCACAGAAAACTTTTTTAGTTTGTGACAGCCAGCGGGGGAGAAGATCCTCTACCAGCTGTCAAAATGGGGGCTCAGGGGTGCAAAGATTGCTGCATTGGTAACATTTTTAAACCCTAAATATGGGTGCAACATGGTACAAAAGGTGAAATTATCCTTAAAAGTCTTTAAAATTTTATTGGAAAATATAAAATCACCACAAGATTTTTTACAACATGTGGTCCATTTTCTCTCTTCATTAACAGCTGCAAATTTATCTCAACATGTTTCGCCAACCTTGGCTTCTTCAGGAGAGATGCTGCTGCCAAGATAGGTTGTAGCAAAATGACTCTGAAACAAAACTGGGGAGCAAAGTATGCAAAGTCAGTCTTGCTCCCTAAGCAGAATAGGTATTGTATGCAAACAATATGATGCAGAATTAGATAAAAAACACATTTAAAAAGTGGTGTACAGAACATAAGTCTTTGCTTTCTTCCTCTTTTCCCCAAAATAAAGAACTCAAAAAGCACATAAAACATTTGGTTGAACAGTCACAATCTGCAGTCTCATCGCTGTGATAACACCAGAGAACAGGCCACTAGAGGAGAGAAGGGTCATTTTACTTAATCCAAGAGGCTTCCAGTGACACTAATCCTCAGCCTCTGTCCTGGCCCATGGATGACCCAGAAGATGGAGGAAACACTGAGTGGTCCTGGTGGCTGGCTCCAATGGCTGGTACAACTATGGACATCAGGATGACATGTATCATGCTTATCAAATTGTCAAGTAGAACAGCATCCCTGATGAGCAGATCATGGTGATGGTGCATGATGATATCGCAGATAATTAAGAGAATGCAACCAAAGGAATCATAATAAACCAGCCCAACAGTATGCCAGAGTTCTGAAGGACTACACAAAAGTTTCACTCCTGACAACTTCCTGGCGGTTCTGAGGTGGTGACTCAGGTGGTAAAGGGAAAAATGATCTGGGAAAATGATTCAGAGTGGACCCAACAACCATATCTTTATCTACTTCACTGATCACAGAGCTCCAGGTCTGCTGGCCTTTCAAGTGATTACCTCCACATCAAAAAACTGAACAAGACCATTGAGTACATGTATAACAACAAGACATAAAAAAAAAAATATGGTTATATACATCATGTGAATCAGGCTCCATCATGAACCATCTACCTAACATTGATGTTTATGCCACCACAACCGCCAAAACTTATGTATCATATTATGCCTGTTATGACGAGAAGTGAGACACATACCTCGGCGATCTTTACAGCGTCAGCTGGATGGAGGACCTGTCCAAGGAGGACACACTACAAACTGGTCAAGCAACACACCAATACCAGTTATGTGATGCAGTATGGGAACCGGAATATTTTCAAGATGACGGTGAGCAAGTTCCAGGGTAGGGCTAAAAGCCCCTCAAATGACTCTGGAGCAGATATACATTAACTTGATCCCCAGCCCAGAAGAGCCCATGGCCATCCTAAAGAGGAGGTTCCTGGCTACCAACGATGCTGTCAAGGCCTGGGGTGTACTGGCCAGGATAAAGGCCCTAAAAAGGAGGCCAAAGCCTTGATCAAGAAATCAATCAGGAAGATCAGATTCTGTCACCACAGAACTAATGAGGAGTTGGCAGAATAATTTCTCACTGATCAGACTGAAATTAAGTGAAACTGAAGACACCGAGCACTTCAAGAACCAGTGTTTCAACCGGCACAACCTACTGTATGAATACTCCATGGAGACAGTTGTATACTCCGGTTACCCACAATGGAGAGCATCACCCATGCTATGGACAAGATCTATCAAGATCTGCAGTGACACAGCTGGATGCACCATGTCTTCCAGCAGAGGGGGGACATGGGTGATGATTAAAACTCTGCAATTTGCCCTCTCTAAAGCTGATGCCTTAAACCTAGTCTCTATTCTATGACTAATTTATTTGCCTTTAAAAAAAAAAAAAAAAAATTTTCAATTCAAACCCCAGGCTTCACTTACACAGCCATATCCATCCAAGTTAGTTCAAATCCCAACCTTGCCGCCACTTGCCTGGTAATCAGCTTTTCTGATAATAATGCAACAATTTTCCTTTTTTCTTCTTCAGGACACTGTGGCCTCTGTTTCTCATAATGTGGAAGTTCTTCTGGCTAGAATGGTCTCCTACTTACAAAGGACTACAGAAGATAGACTTACAGAACTATCTTACCTATACCTTAATGTATTGACAACTTTACGTGTGCTGAATTTACCTTTATATTCTGTCTGGCAATCCAATGGACGTGTGTTTTGCGGTTGCCAGGAGAGTGGTACTTGTGCCAAGTGTAAAGTTTGTTGGAGGGGGTATTATGGTGCAGGTTTTTTTTTTTCAGGGGTTGGGTTTGGCCCCCTAGTTCCAGTGAAGGGAACTCTTAAGGAGTCATCATACCAAGACATTTTGGACAAATATTTCATGCTCCCAACTGTGTGGAAAGAGTTTGGGGATGGTCCCTTCCTGTTCCAACATGACTGCGCACCAGTGCACAAAGCAAGTTCCATAAAGACATGGAGGAGCCAGTTTGGGGTGGAGGAACTTGACTGGCCTGCACAGAGTCCTGACCTCAACCCCATAGAACACCTTTGGTATGAATTAGAGTGGAAAATGCAAGCCAGGCCTTCTCGTCCAACATCAGTGCCTGACCTGACAAATGTGCTTCTGGAAGAATGGTCCAACCTTCCATTGACACCCTCCTAAACCTTGTGGACGGCCTTCCCAGAATAGTTGAAGCTGCTATAGCTGCAAAGGGTGAGCCAACTCAATATTGAACCCTACGGACTGGGATGTCATTGAAGTTCATAAGTGTAAAGGAAGGAGGTCCAATACCTTTGACAATATAGTGTATTTCTAAATCCAGATTTAAGTTTGGGGTATTTTATAATTTTTTAGATCTCTTTACAGTGATTGTTATTGTTTAGCTGCTATTTTTGATTTCCTCCTCTGGAATTTAAAAAATCGGGGCAGATATAAACCCATAGTATTAGATGAGGGTTAAGTAGTCCAATTGCCGTTTGACAGTAAACATTCTTTTCCTTCTGGGTCATTTTTCCTAGCTCATGCACAGTTTGTTTTCAGTGTGCTTTTTTCGTATGATTCCCCTATCAATGGTTTGAAATTCATTCCTTAAAAAAAAAAAAAAAAAAAAAACACAAACAAACAAGAATAAGGCACTTTCAGTTACTGTCCGAAAATCACATGTCGTAGCAGACACACCAATGATGCGAATGACGACTGTCAACCTGAAGTTTCATTTGTTTTTTGCCTCTATGGGCTGTTTAAAAGCGGATCTTCCCTGCATCTCAGCACCACAATTCAAAAATGCTATCCAATTCTTTTTTTAATTTTCAATATCCATCAATGTCTCCATTTTACATTTTTTTTTTGAGAAGTCCCATTCTGCAGTCTCATTGCTCTGATAACACCCAGAGCACAGACTGCTGGACGGGAGCAGGGTCCTGTTACTTCAACTTCTTCCAAGATGCTTCCAATGAAACTAATCCTCAGCCTCACTGTCCTGCCCACATCCATGCCCATGGATGACCCAGGAGGTTGGAGAAGCAGTGGGTGGTCCTGGTGGCCGGCTCCAATGGCTGGTACAACTACAGACGTCAGACTGACATGTGCCATGCTTATCAAATCATCAAGTAGATCATCCCTGATGAAGTACGATGATATTGCAGATAATGGAGAATCCAACCAAAGGAATTATTATAAACTGGCCCAACAGTACAGACGTGTATGCAGGAGTGCTGATAAACAAATGATGTGGTGGTCTATAGATATAACTGAAGGTAACAGTGTTCATATTTACTTTTTTGTTCTCCAGGACAGTATGACCTTCGTTGCTCATGATGTGGAAGTTCTTCTGGATAGAATGGTCTCCTACTTAAAGGACAACAGAAGACAGACTTACAGAAGCACGTCCTCAATGAGAACGAATTGGAGAAAGTGGATTTCAAAAAATATTCTTGGTAGAGGAAAAGAAAAAACAGGTCAGTGATTTAATCTAACATCCACTTAAATATCCTCTGCAAATATGTATGCATGGAACTTTGATCTGCAAGACTGCATAGACTTTTTTCAAGGAGGTCACTAATCTATAATAAAACAATGGAGAATCCCCATACAACTCTCATATTGAAGAACAGCAGGTATATGAAAAGTGAGCAAATATGAACCAATGGCAGCATTCATTACATCTGTTAATATTTAATGGAATACATGTGAATTCATGTTGGTAAAATTAGTTAGGAAGCAAAAATGAAACTAAATATTCAACCAGTAATTTCTGTATATTCCAATTCTTGATCTAAGGTATATTCACTTTTTTCACAGGTCAAAGAATAGCAATGAAGGTTATGGATAAAAATAGAATCAGTCAGCCATCTTTCCTCCGGGAGTTCAGTATTTCAGGTTTACTTTCATTTCATTTGGTGTCATCTACATTCTGCTCACAGGAAAGTTCCCATGGCAGGACGCCATTCCTGATGAAGGTGTATACAAAAAGTTTTGTTGGCTGGAAATACAAATTTTCAGATGGATAATCCTCCTGGAGGTATGGAGAAGGATTTCCACTGGGACAAGAAAGATGTTTAGCAATCTTTTGCCCATTGACTAGACTAAAAAAGTCTAACCTACAGAAATCGTGTTATACATGAGCGAAATATGGAAGAAGAAACCCCAGATCCAGCCGCAAGACAAGAGGAAGAGGATCCCATAGACAGCAGTTCTTATGTGAAGCTTCCCCCCTGAACACCTCACAGAGCAGGGTTTTCATCCTGTCCAATTTCAGATCCACATCTTGCCGTCTGGAAGCTGAAAAGTTGGAAATTTGAGAGGAGAGTTAAAAAAAAAAAAAAAAGACAGTTGTGGTTTTGACTGATGGTGATTGTTTGTGGTTGCAATTGTTTTCTTTTCTTGGATTTTTGCAAACCGCTTTTAAAACCCCTTTGTCACTTTTTTCAACAGCATTTTGTTTCCTTTCCTTCATTTAGTTTAAAGGTAATGGTTAATTGTTCACAGGTGCTACTGTATATAAACCTCTATAGAACTCACATTGAGCTTGCCCACATTTTTGCTTGCTGGAACTTCGACTAAGCTCGGGTTCACACCAGTGCGACTTGTCATATGACTTGACAGTTCAAACTCGCATGACAAGTCACACCCCATTTCTGGCAATGGGACCGACTCAGTCTCAGTGACTTTGGAAAAAAAGGTTCCGGCACAATTTCAGTGCAACTTGCATTGGCTGTTGGGAGATCTATTGTTTGTTTATGGGTCTCATATTGCTGGAGGGTCAATTGCTACTAGGAGAGATCTATCATTGAGGGAGGGGTCTATTGATGCTGATTGCTGGGAGATCCATTCTTGCCATGGGTCTATTGTTTCTGAGCGGTATTTTCTGCAGGTGATTAATTGTGGCTGGGGGAGGGAATGATCTACTGTCACTGGGGTGGGAGTATTGTTGCTGGCTGCAGGAGGATATCTCCTACTGCTCTTCTTACCATCATTAATTTCCATACAAATCACTTAGCACCACAAAATGATACTTGGTTTTGTATACCTTAAAAAGGGTGGTATTGGGAGGTGGGTAGAAGGTGGAAGCCAGGAATGGTCTTCAGGAGGTGGGTACAAGGCAGAGATAAGGGGTGACTCAGAGCGAGTTCCAGCATCTATTATGGAGGAAAAAAAAAGCCCAATATACATACAGTTGTATGGTGGGACCTGGAGAATTGTAGATATAAAAAGGTTCATGTCAGTCCTGGCCAAACAATGCAGGTTAACAAACTGAGTGAGTTGGGTTCTACAAATCAAACTTGACTATTCTTAATACTCATGCTGCAAGCATTCGTAAAAAAACAGAAAAAGATATTACACTTTACTTTTTTTCAGTTACTTCCTGGTTTCCATGCCTAGGCAAATAATGTAAAACATCCCAGGAGTCTTCAGCAGTTCTCAGTTAAGCATACCAACTGCATCTGTGCCTGAGCAAAGGGCAGGTGGATGCCAGGAAGTAAATGCTACACACATAATTTTCCCCTCTTCGAGATTGTCATGGACACTTAGAAAAAAACATTGATGAATTTTTGAATTTGCTTTGAAAGTTTAAAATTAAATAGTGCTTTTGGTTTGCGGTGCTCAGATACAGGTAGTTCCGCTTTGATTCCTGCAAAGAAATCACTTTTACAGTATCAGTGGTGCTTTTAAACTGACAAAGCTAAAGTACAAAACAGATAAAGCTAGCAGGTAAAGTTTCGGATAGAAGAGACTTGTCTTCTGGATGAAAAAGAAAAGCCCAGCATTGGTAATATACCTGAGGATGAAGCTGTTATAATGTGCATGTGCAGGATTGACATCAGTGGCCATGTAATGGCTGGAAGAAGACCAGAGGAGAAGGTTGTGGTGACAGAGCAACATGGATTGCAGACCTTACATTGCTGGAGGAGAGCAAACTGTAGTGAGCAAGTCTGCCGTAATGTGCTAGTACAATATCTACAGGTTATGGTCAATGCTCTGGGGGCCCTCTACAGATTTAGTTCTGTTTTGAGTTCACAATGATAGCAATTGCTCATTGTCTCTTTGACCGATCAGTTAGTGGCCGTGAAACTGTAAAGACATGGATTTCAATGGACACCTTGTTGGAATATGGAATGTCCCTCAGCTGCCATCCACACATCATAATGATCCAGGAAATCACCTCTCATATTAGCAGTGACTGTTTATCCTGAAGGTGGCACCAGCTGGAAACCTTCAATCCATTACGAAGACAAATTGGTGGAATATTGAATGTCTCAGCCTGGTGGGACGTATGAATGAAATGTGTTTTTAGGTGTGCGACTTGTTCACTTGGAAAATTAAAATGGATCAAGATGGTTTAAGTTGGATCTGGTGACATCTAATATCCAATTCTGTGTGCTTTGCATATTCCTACTGTATTCAGCTTATGTATTTTAGGTTTCCATATGCAAAGGCTGCTATGGGTTTCTTACATCGGGTAACATTTTACCATATCGGTGTCGAATGATTCATTGTCATTTATACAGGCTGGTTTAATTGGGTTATTGTATCATATTGTAAGACCTTGTTCCACCAATAGTGAATGCATCGGGCTTCATGCATAGCAAAGGAATGATCCATCAGGGCATCCAAGCTGGGCAAAATTCTGCTGATGGACTTTGAATGCAATGTGATCAAATTGGCAGTTTTTGGACTCAAGGCTTCGGGGTCCTCACCCATAAGGGTCCTTAAACCATAAACTCACCTGTGCCTGAGCTTGCCACATGACCTGCAGATGAGAGCACAAGACCTGCACATGAGAGCACAAGACCTGCAGATGAGAGCACAAGACCTGCAGATGAGAGCACAAGACCTGCAGATGAGAGCACAAGACCTGCAGATGAGAGCACAAGACCTGCAGATGAGAGCACAAGACCTGCAGATGAGAGCACAAGACCTGCAGATGAGAGCACAAGACCTGCAGATGAGAGCACAAGACCTGCAGATGAGAGCACAAGACCTGCAGCAAATACATGCTTGTTACTACTGGGAATGATAAGCTCAAAGCAACATGGAATCTTCTGTGGCTGTGCAGTGTTATATGCTGGGCTGCCCATCAAGGTTGAACTATGGCAACACTGTTGGAGACTGAACAGAGAAGAAATTAGAGTCCCTTTGACTCCTGTGGTTGAGCTATCTTCCCCAGATTAAAGATACACGCACCACCCACCACTGGTACTGAGAGGATGGATGATTAACCTTTAAGTGGCTTCTCTACTCCTGCACCCAGATGTGACAGATTGTAACCAATGCTTGTATACATCAAAGTTCTGGTGAGTGCACACCATCAGAAGTGGTGGATTACCTTTAAAGATATACGCACATCTGCACTTCGGTCACAAGGATATATCGTGTCTTAATTTTTCTATTGAAATTAGGATTCATATGGACATTTATTCACTTAATGGACTAAAGACGTTGTATATTCTGAATGGGTAACTTTATGAATTGAGTAGAATATATAGAATTTTTTATCGCCGCACTGTTTATTATATTTTGTTTTAAGGTTTTATCTGGTTACCTATTGTGCATAGCTGCTGCTTCTTTTAGTGCACTTACATACCTTATACCTTTTGGCAGCAAAGCCTACATGGCCCCAGAAATGTGTGACATGACCATTTCAGATGGACTGGTGGTAGATGGCAGCCTCGGTGTCTGTGCGTTTGGTGTCATCGTCTACATTCTTACAGGGGAGTTTCCATGGACTGTGGTCATCCTTGATGGATATAAATGCTTTGACTGGCAAAACAATTTCAAGATGGTTAATGCTCCTGAAGCATGGAGAAAGATTCCCACTGGGATATGAAGGATGTTTAGTGCTCTTGGCAATTGATGGCACTAAAAAGGAATCAAAGTACCGAAGTCCTCAAATACATGAGGAAAACCTGGAAAGAAGAAACTCCAGATTCTACTGAAAGACAAGAGGATGAGGATTTCATAGAAAGTAGTTCAGTACAACCTGAGGAATCATTGGCTTCTCTTCTGACCACCTCACAGAGCTGTGTTTCCATCAGGTCAACTCTCAGCTCTTCTTCCCTTTTGACCACAGACATCTGGATCTCAGTCTGAGATGACTCTAGAGGGACAAAAGCACAACATGGAAGACGAACTAATCGTGTTTGATGATGAATTTTCTTTACACATTGGTGCTGAGGTGGAAATTGGGTAAAGAAGAATTGGTGAGTGATGAAGCATCTGAAAAAATATCACATATGGACAATTTTCTCAGGTAAGTGACTGAGGAAATAAAAAGGGGTCATAATTAGATATCATATATTTGGCAGTAATCAACTCCACAGTTCCAACCATTAGGACCATGTCACACTAGCAGTTCTGCACTGCAGCCATCACTTTTGGCCCACCACATCCACCACTGATTTTACTAGAGATATACACAGAAAAGGTTGATTCATATTCATTTAAGTTAATTGTTTTGTCATGCTTAGGATTCATTTTCGAAATTTTGTATATTCAGATTCATGTCATTTTCAGTATACTCAAAATTCAAAAAACTTGAAATTAAAATTTCAGAAAATTGCTATATTCATTATTTTTATTTAATTATATTCCTTTATTTTCTAATTTTGTATTTTTTCTATTTTCTTTTCTATTAATTTTATTCCCTTTCTAATTTTTTTTATATTCTATTTTTCAATTATTTTCTATAAAATAGCCTAAGTAGGAATCATGTTATTTTACTTTACACCTTACTGTATTTATTACAATGATTTCCATGTTGAAATTGAGATCATTGTCAGTCAGAAAGTAAAAGCTGTGTAAATTCCATTATCTACCATAGTTTGTAGACGTTATAACTTTCACACAAAGCAAATCAATATACACTTATTGGGATTTTGTTTCTAAAAACATGTAGCAGAATACATTTTGGCCTAAATTTATGATGAAATTAGTTTTGGATATTTTTTACTGACAAATTAGAAAATGTTTTTTTTCCAGAAATTGATTTTTTTTTTTTATAGCACAAATAAAAGCGCACGTGATCAAATACCACCAAAAGAAAGCTCTATTTGTATGAAAAAAGACAATTTGATGTACAGCATTGCATGATCGCGCAATTGTCAGTTTAACTAGTACAGCGCTGTTTAGCAAAAAATGGCATAAATTGCAGTATCTATACCAAATTTTGTAGACTAACTTTCACACAAAGTAATCAATATACACTTATTGTGATTTTCTTTACCAAAAACATGGAGCAGAAAACATTTTCGCCTAAATTTATGACTTTGAGTTTACTATGTATTTTTGTAGCCGAAAGTAAAAAAAAGTTCTCAATTTTCTGTCTGTAAAAACGCAAAAAATAAAAAGCGCACAGGTGACCAAATACCACAGAAAGAAAGCTCCATTTGTGTGAAAAGGACAAATGTCGTTTGGGTGCAGCATTGCATGACCGTGCAATTACCAGTTGAAATAGTACAGCGCCGAATAGGAGAAAAAAAAAAAAGGCCTGGTTATTAAAGGGGGTAAATACTCTGGAGGGCAAGTGCTTTATGTCCAAACCGTATTCCCCGAGTCATGTACATACAAATGTGGAGGTCTATTTAGCATTTCATATTAGGTATATAACTGAGGTTAACAGTATTCATGTTTTCTGCCCAACAAGATTTCTTTTTTGCTCTTCAGGACACTATGGCCTCTGTTGCTCATGATGTGGAACATCTTCGGGATAGAAGATTCTATTCTTCTATTCGAGGATCAAAGAAGGTAGACTCAGAAGTGTTTCCTCCGGGAGTTCAGTATTTCATGCTTACTTTCAATTCATCCCAACATCATTCAAACGCCTTCACCACTACTGATCGCTTGGTATTTGTCCAAGAACTGGCACCTCTTTGTTCATCTGCATGTTTATTATTCAATTATTTTTCATATTTTAGTATTGTTTATGTATGGCATATGATTTTATTTTATATTATGAGCGCCACACTAAATATTTGCACACTTATAAAAAAAAGTTAGTGTTAGCCGCTTATTTACATATTGATCACCATATAGAAGAGCAGGAGAAACCCTTTATCTACAGGTGATCAAATACCACCAAAAGAAAGCTCTATTTGTGTGAAAAAAACCAAAAATGTTTGGGTGCAGCATTGCATGACCGTGCAATTATCAGTTGAAAAAGTGCAGCACTGAATAGCAAAAAAAAAAAAAAAAAAAAAAGGCCTGGTCATTAAGGGGGGTAAATCCTCTGAAGGCAAGTGGTTTATGTCCAAACCGTATTCCGAGTCATGTACATACAAATGTGGAGGTCTATTTAGCATTTCATATTAGGTATATAACTGAGGTTAACAGTATTCATGTTTTCCGCCTAACAAGATTTCTTTTTTGCTCTTCAGGACACTATGGCCTCTGTTGCTCATGATGTGGAACATCTTTGGGATAGAATGGCCTCCTATTCATGAGGATCAAAGAAGGTAGACTCAGAAGTCTTCCCTCCGGGAGTTCAGTATTTCGTGCTTACATTCAATTCATCCCAACATCATTCAACGCCTTCACCACAACTGACCAAGGAGAATGGCCCTCCTAACCCTCTTGTATTGAACTGTATCGTTGCTGTATTGTCTCCCTTTATATTGTAAAGAGCTGAGCAAACTGTTGGCACTATATAAATCCTGTATAATCTATGAAAAAGGTAAACATCTGGGTGCAACAGATTAGAATATTCAGATATTACCTTAGATCAAGAATTGGACATTTTAAGCTGGTAGAAATTTTTTTTTTCTTTTTTTGCACAGGTGGAACAATGGTGTTGAAGGTTATGGAAAAACCAGAACCACTTACTCAGAAGTCTTTCCTCCAGGAGTTCAGTATTTCATGCTTACTTTCAGCCTAACATCATTCAATGCCTTCACCACTACTGACCGCTTTGTCTTTGTTCAAGAACTGGCACCTCTTGGTGATCTGCTCTCCATGATTATACCAAATCTAAGATTAAGATTTAAGTACGGAGAACGGTTTCTTAGGTTTGGCTAACATTAAGAAGAGTTAAGATGCAACAGGAATTAAGGAAACTCTTAGCTGACATTAGTAGAGGTGTCCATGTTGAAAGATTTACACTTTCCTTTTGTTCTGACTACTCGTACTTGTTCTGAGCACGTAGATACATATGGTAAAATAATCCATCCCTAGTCTAAAAAACAAAAAAAAAAAAGTTATGGTTATACATATTTAATTGTTTCTGGATAAATATCCTGATTTTTTTCATTTATAGATAAGTATTCTGAATTTGCTTTATTTTTTTTGGTGGGAATTCCAGAAGACGCAGTGAAGAAGTGTGCAAGTGCTCTTGAATTCATTGTGGAGAAAGGACTGGTGGTATACATGGATGTGAAGCCAGATAATGTTTTAGTGAACTGCTATTCCATCAAGCTCACAGACTTTGGCCTGGCTAAGGTCAAAAGGCACAGTGATTAGAGGCAAGTGTGGCACCACGTCCTACATGGCTCCAGAAAATGTTCAAAATTGACACTTCAGATGGCCTGGTTGTGGATGGCAGCCTTGATGTGTGGGTGTTTGGAGTAGTCATCTATTGTTTACTTACAGGAGAGCGTCCATGGGAGGATGCCATTCTCGACAATGAAAAATGTAAAGGTTTTGTTGACTGGCAAAACAATGTCCAGAGTGATAATCCTCCTGAAGCATTGACCAAGGTTGCCTCTGAGATATGAAGGATCTTTACTGATCTTTTGACCATTGATCATACTAAAAGAAGATGACTACAGAAGTGCTGAAATACACAATGGAAAAGCTGGAAAGTAGAAATCCCAGATTCAGCCACAAGGCAAGAGGATGAGGATACCATAGAAAGCTATTCTTCTGTGGAATCTGATGAACCCTTGTGTGAAGCTTCCAACATGAACGCCTCACAGAGCAGCAAATCCATGTCAAGTTTCAGATCCACATTTGACCAGTTGATCATAGACACTTCTGTATCCCAGTCGGAGATGACTCCAGAGCCACCCAAGGATGACATGGCAGAGGCACGAATTGTGCTTGGCGATTCATTTTCTTTACATGTTGGTGCAGAGGTAGATATTGGGTAAAGAAGAATGAGTGATGGCGCATCTGACAAATCTATGGTCAACCTTGTCAGGTATGTGGCTCTTAAAAATAAATAAAAAAGGCATCATAAGATCCTGTATGTTTTTTGTAGTAGTCAGCTCAGCAAGTCAAACTTTTCAGAACATGTCACACTTCTGCACTAAGTGTGTTGGCATTACTCTTCATCCCACCATATCACTGATTTTTTTTTCCCCAACTTAAAAAAAAAAAAAAGGCATGGCATCTACGTCCAGAGCATAGCTCCCAGCTTTCCAAATTTTGGATTACCCCCCATTTTTTTTTTTTTTTTTTAAAACTAAATCCCTCTGTCCTGTTTTCAATCGTCTCTAATCTGATGTTCAGATCTCTTTAAAAAATGTACTAATTACCTCAAATGTTGTAACACTAAAGCTGGCCATACACAGATTTTCATTTAAGAATTTTCATTTCAAGAATATTCATTTGATTTTCTAATAGTGGGGTCAAAATCGAAGTTTGTTTTCGACAGCAATGACGAGAAAATTTAAAGGGGCAGGAAGGAAAAAACTTACGATCAAACAAATCTTTGACCAGTATATGTGGTCATCGTTCAGAAATTACATTCATTTTAAACTCAAAATGTTAAAAGCAAATATTCAAATGTCATTCACCGAATGTTCAAAATTTTCGTACGAATATTCTTGGCTGAAAAACTACATGTGTATGGCCAGCTTAAACCTTTCAAACCTCTATATTATTGCAAGTGTGGCAGGGGGGTGTTCTATGCCTACGTACTTTTTGCTATGTGTCCCCCTTTCATCTCAGAAAGTTGGGAGGTATACAAATGATGGAACTCGTTACTCTCAGACTGGTGGGGTTAGGCCTTGTAGTTACACGTATTAAGGTGAAATCAGAATTTAAGAGTCCGATATAAAAACGTTCTATTGAACAATGATTATTATACAGTATATAACGCTAAAAGATTTGCTCAGCGCTGTACATTATAGTGGGGGACAGAACATGAGAATACAGTAACACGAGGGGTTCAAGGGCCCTGCTCTTTCGAGCTTCCAATCTAGGAGGGAGGGGATAGTGGTACAGGAGGAAGTGGCTGGGGGGGATGGAGTGGTAGGAGGAGATCAGCTGTTAGGGGAGGGTGGGGTAGGCTTCCCTGAAGAGATGGGTTTTCAGGGTGCGGATAATAGGAGTCTTGTTTTGTACACTTAACATTTCACTAATATTTTAATCGGGTGACAGATCCATTGTGATGCCATTGCCAAGTCCAATTATTATAGGTTTAGTAACTTGTAGGAACCCGAGTTAGTTTCTTTTTTTTTTTACCAATCTATAGCAGTGAAATCAATTGAAGGATGGTTACTTCTTGGTTGGTGTAGGTCTCTATCCCTTTATATATTGACTAGGATGTTGTATTCTAAGGCAATTTTCTGAATTACAAAAATACCTATAAAGCCCATGTCTGTGACCTTATTTATTAGCATTTCATATAATCAACATAACATTTACTGCAGGATATTCAATTGGACCCCAGGTCTGAAGGAGCCTATTGAGCATGCTCCGAAAACGCATTACCGCCCCTTTCACTTGCTACATCTGACTCTGCTCTCCAAGCTTCATTTTTGATGCACAGGCACATCCTGGACTCTACTTCCTGATCCTATAGGCATAGTTTGCTGCTGGATGGCTGGATGTCCCATCTGGATCTAATTACCACACGATGAGTCTTTAACAGTTTAAGTGCAAATTTTCCATTGTCTACTAATAAATTGTTAATACTGCTCTTAGGAGGCGCCTTCCTCTCTTTTTCTTGTTACTGCATTAGAGCATTGCTTCCACTCTAAGAAGAGCTGCCTCAGTGTTACTGCTTCCATCTATCCATCCCTGATATCCATCTGGCACCTTTATCTTACAGCTACAGAGGTTGGGGTCAAACAAGCGTGCCCTATATAAAATATACAGTTCCTCCTGTGTTAGCAGTGGTTCCCTTTTTGTGGCTGAAAAGGTTCTCAGCAGCAAAAAAAAAAAAAAAATAAATAAATATTGTAATCCATAATTGCGGTTCCTCCCAAGTTGTAGGTTTTCTTCCTTCTGCGTCACCAGTATGGTTTTTTTAGGCTTTACTTTTTTTTTTTTACATTAATTTTTTTTTTTTAAAGCAGCAAAAAAATTCTCCATAATAGCTGTACTTCCCAATTTCTTTATTTAAAAATATAATGGTTTATAGCACACCAAGCTCAAAACATATTGCACCCAAGCACCAAATTTCCATCCCACACGCAAAAACAAAAAAAAGTTTTAAAAATCCCTATCGTGTCCAAAAGGCCAAGGAGAGGCAGATGCTCATGGACAGATGAGGGCAAGCAGCCTGTCCACAGTGAAAAAGTGGTGGTCATGGACAAGGTGTATCCTCTGCAGGCAGGGCACGCTTGTCCTTTTTTCTGGTACTGGCCATGTTATTGAGCCACAGCATGCAGAAAAGGTGGTGGAGTGGATAACTCAGCCATCCTCATCCTCCTTCACTCAGGCTCCTAATAGTTTGTGTCAAGGAGCCCACTTTGGCAGCTGCGGTGGCAAAAAACTTTCAAACTCATATAGGAACAGTCACCCCATTGTAGCCAGTAAAACCAGAACACACCTATAATGGTTTGTGTCATCTCTTACAACCCTCATAGAACCTCTGATAATAGATATAGCTGTAGCTCTGTGTACATCAGTGTGATGGTCAGTGGGAAGAATGTTCCTTACATTTGTTGTCAATGGAAAAAAATCCCCCCCCAACAGATAGCTTAAAAATATCATTGGTGTCAGTGGTAGAAATAGCTTCTCTCTCAAGGAACCCTTAGCAGCCTCTTGAGGAACATTAGGGTTCCATGGAGCCTGGATGAGAGGCTGATCTAGACACTCTTCTCTTGGGGACTTACATTTTCCAGCAGTAAAAAAGGAATATCTAGTTTTGGCCAATTGGGAAATTCTTCAGTGGTTTTCCATTTATTGTACTGAGATTAAGGTTTCTTTATACCATTACAAAATCTAGTGCTGTGCTTAGAATTAATTATATCTAACCCAGTTCTACTGTACAGAACACAGAAGCAGCAGTTTTGAAAGAAATTTGCTCTTGAAGGTGCAAGTTATAGATCTGGGTTCCTTTCATCAATACTTGGGTTTATCATTCACCCAGATCATATCAGTATATTTTCCATTACTTGATATACACATGGCTTGTTCTAGGTCACCAAGTAGTGAAGAAATGGTCAGAATGTTTGGAGATGAATCTCTAGAAATATGTCCAGATATGGCAGCTCCAACATTCCTATCCTGACAGGTCCTATTAATCCTGAAAAATACTTTTATAGTCATTTTTTATTTTCAATAAAGTTCATCCTTATGGCAGGTTTAGTCTTCTCATGGCAGTATCTGCTAGAAATATTGGGAGTCACAAAGATGCTTATATAACTATTGGATATATCCTGGAACTTATGTATTGCCATATGTCTTGGCTTTTCCATTTTTGTACTTGATCAAGTTATAACCTTTGCTTGGTAATTTTCTTGTATATAGATAGCTGGCTTTCCATATTCAGGTCCTTTAAAATTAATAAATACAATTTGTTGAGTATGAACTTCACTTTAATGTTAAAACCATATTCCATATTTTTAGGTATAACACTGGAGGTGAACATTATTCAGATTTGGTGACATTTCTATAGTTTATTTTCTAAGATTTTTTTTTCCACCTAACAAGATTTGTTTTTTGCTCTTCAGGACACTATGTCCTCTGTTGCTCATGATGTGGAACATCTTCTGGATAGAATGGTCTCCTATTCACAAGGATTACAGAAGGTAGACTTACAGGATTAGATCCTCATTCTGATGAAACTTGGAGAAGGTGGATTTGGGAAAGTATTCTTGGCAAACGACAGGAAAGCAGATCAGTGAATAATTCTATCCATTTCAATATCCTTCATGTACTGCATTAGGCATGTAAATATGATCTGCAAAACAGACTACTTTCAAGACGTCACTAAATCGTAGAGTTACTCTAAAATAAAAAAAAAGGATCAGTAAAGTAGAATCCCCATAAAAACGGAAAAGAATAGCAGGAATATGGAGTGAACGCATATGGCCCAATTATAAAATGTATTACATCTCTATGAAAGGTAAACATCTGGGTGCAACATTAGAAATATTCAGAAATTACCTTAGATCAAGAATTAGACATTTTAAGCTAATAAACTTTTTTTGCACAGGTGGAACAATGGCGTTGAAGGTTATGGAAAAGAAAAAAAAAAAAAAAAAAAAAGAAGAAGAAACGAACCACTCAGAAGTCTTTCCTCCGGGAGTTCAGTATTTCATGCTTACTTTCAATTCATCCCAACATCATTTAATGCCTTCACCACTGACCGCTTTGTATTTGTTCAAGAACTGGCACCTCTGGGTGATCTGCTCTCCATGATTATACCAAGTGTAAGTACATTAAGATTTAAGTATGGAGAATTGTTTTCCTTAGTTTTGGATAGAGTTAAGAGTTACAACGCTTGTCAATTTTTTTTATGTTGTCTGTATCCTTTTGGAAAGATTTCCTTTTGCTTCCTCTCCTAGAGATGCAACAGGAATTGAGGAAACTCTTAGCTGACATTAGTAGGTGGTGTCCATGTTGAAATATTTACACTTGCCTTTTGTTCTGACTACTCGTACTTGTTCTGAGCACGTAGATACATATGGTAAAAGAATCCATCCCTAGTCTAAAACTAAAAAGTTATAGCTATGTATATAAAAATTTGTTTCTGGATAAATATTCTAAAATTACTCTTTTTGGTGGAAATTCCAGAAAACGCAGTGAAGATATGTGCTGTGCAGATCTCAAATGCCCTTGAATTCATTGCAGAGAAAGGACTGGTGTACATGGATGTGAAGCCAGATAATGTTTTAGTGTTTAACCGGGACTGCTATTCCATCAAGCTCAGACTTTGGCCTTGCTAAGGTCAAAAAATACAGTGGATTAGAGGCAAGTGTGGCACCGTGTCCTACATGGCTGCAGAAATGTGAAAGAATTGACACTTCAGATGGCCTGGTTGTGGATGGCAGCCTTGATGTGTGGGCATTTGAAGTAGTCATCTATTGTTTATTTACAGGAGAGCTTCCATGGGAGGATGCCATTCAGGACGATGAAAAAATATTAAAGCTTTGTTGACTGGCAAAACAATGTCCAGGATACTAACATTTATACCAGTAGGTAAAGTTGAACAAGGGATTATCAGATTGCCTCTCCATTATGGTCATAAAAAAGTGGTACCACATGGATTGAACAGTCCATTTAAACGGTGAGCAATGTGGCAAGAACTGAAAAGGTTGAAAGGGGTTATATTATGAGCTCAAGAAACAAAAGCAACCTAAATGTACAAATAAATAATTGCAACGCATTTTCACTGCCAGTGCATCCATTATAAAAAAAGTTTAATAGCAATTAACTAAATCGGTGGCTTTGCAACTCCATGAGGCAATTTGAGATACATTATCTTAATCTGTGACTCAAACAATGTTACCTATACATTAGTCAATATCTACTTTCCAAATTCTGGTCAATGATCTTTCTTGCTATCCCTCAAGAGATTAGACAAGGTCCTCCAGGGCTCTTTATTAATATATAGTGGATAAGACCATGGACTGCTCCAATCCTTCACACCCATCTCGCTGTGAATTACATCTTTTTTTTTTCATTCAGCCGACTTGTGACACCTGGGAGGTGTATAAACTCTAGACTATAGAAAGACTATACATAGATTTCTCATTTCCACATAAGTCATACTTCGGAATTGATTTGATCCTATCTTCGCTTTCTCTAGTACAAAAAGGACTGTCAGTCAAAATCCCTCCAATCCCATGGTCAGACCATGCTCCAATGACTTAAAATTCAGGAAAAACAAAAAACAAACAAACATTCTACAAGTTCTACTTATTTTATGGTGTAACAATACTGAGTTATTAGCTAAAGCATAGCATGGGGAAAAAACCCTCAAAATTATGGAGTATTTTGATATGAACTCTCCTGATGTGGGGTATTTTTCACTTTGGTGTGCTCAAAGTCTACAGCACAGGCCTTCTTATACAAGCAGCAGGCAAAGAAAAGGAGGTGAAAAGCACCGATCCTTAAAAAAAAAAAAAAAAAAAAAACAAAACACACTACTCAACCCTCCAATTTCTGATACAGAAATATTGGACACAATGAATTCTCTCCCTTCACACAAGTCACCAGAAGCAGACGGATTATCCACAGAATACTATAAATCATTTGTATCTCATGAGGCTTCTGCCTCTTTTCCTGAGGAAATTCTTCAGGCTACCATTACTGCATTGCCTAAACTAGGGGAAAAAAAAAAAAAAACAAAAAAAAAAACAAAACCCACAAAATTTTAGACTGTTGAAGAGTTGAAGATATATGCAAACATAGTTGCAAATAGATTAGCAAAATTTAATTTAGTTAAAAAGTAGGACAAGGGTAACGCAAGGATAATATAACCCAATTTAATGAAGGCACTGAAGGATTATGGGGAGCTGTCTAATTTAAAAAAATCAATCCAAAACTAAATACGGAAATCTTGAACATAAATCTTCGGAGGAGAGAGGCTTTTTTCCTCGTGGAAGGAAAAAAACTAAAATATTTAGGAATAAAGTTAACATCCCTAAAAAAAAAAATAAAAAAAAAAAAAAAAATATAAAATATAAGAAACTATATTCCATTATTAAATGCAATCAAATAAGAAATGAGAACATTTGGGATAGGTGGTATATCTTGGCTGGGAAGAATAAATAATTAAAATGTTAATTGTTCCAAAAATTTTATAGAAAATTTCACATGATTCCAATAAAGCTTCCAGAACAGTATTTTAAGATAATGAAAAAAATGATAATGTTTATATGGAGGAATAGAAAACCTACAATAAAGTTATGAAGTTTTAACTAGAGAAAGAAAATGGGGGATTGGGTGGTCCTTATTTTAAAAGATATTATAACTCAGTATTAATAGCACAGATTTGAGATTGGATACATAATTCACGGGGGAAAAGTTGGATAAATATTGAAAACATTAAAGTACATTTGAGTAAGATAATATGGTTACCACCTCACTGTCGTGGAATGATAGCACAAGTATACGCACAAGAATGGTTATGAGGGTTTGGGCCATAATGCACAAACAGATGGGGTGGGAATTTAACTCAATGTTAATGCCTATCGTAAAACACAGATTTCTTCCTGCCAGGGAATGATAAGATTTCAGGGAGATGCACAATTAGGAGATCTAATGAATGGTGAGAAAATCTGCCCCTTGGGGGAAATGAAAAAAGTTGTTTATTAAAGTAGATGAGTGGCGATATTTACAAAATTAATCATTTACAAGAGCTCCCGAGGCCCCTAAGGAAGAAAAAAGTGGAATCCATTTGAACTTGTTTAGTACATGGGGAGATGGGAAACACGAAACTTCAAAAATATATAAAATTCTTACTAAATTAATAACAAGCACGGCACATATGGGGAAATAGGAAAGAATTAGGAGTTAAGATAGAAGATAAACAAAGATTTATAAGTTAACACATGGTAAAGTATGAAAGATGTAGAGATGTACTATAAATGTTTGGCGAGGTGGTATATGACACCAAATATAGTACACAAAAGAGATAAAAATCACCTTTATGTTGGCGGGATGTGGGGAACAGGGTATGGTAGGTCACATTTGGTGGGAATGTTATAAAATTGAAGAATATTGGGAAGAAATAATCCAGCAGATACAAGAAATAACAGGGATAAAAATATTAAAGGACCCGGGGATAATGTCTTTTGCATGCAACAGAATTACCAGTAGAAAAAATATAGACACTCTGGGTTATTGCACTATATGAACGCAGCAAAAAAGTTTCATTCCTCAATTTTGGATGGAAAAGGGAGTACCAAATATAATGGACTGGATTAAGAGTAGATCAGATATATAGAATGGAGGAATTATACCATTTAGATGAAGACAAAAATGGAAGGTTTACGTGAGAAGTGGAAAAAGTGGAAGGAGTTTAAGAAGGTTAGATTAATTGAAAGTGTATAGAAAACCCTAGGGCTCCAAAAAGAGGATTGGTGCTGAGTGGAGGGGAGGGAAGGGGAAGGAGGGGAAGATATGGATTGGGAGAGGGTGGGGGGAGGGGGAGGTATATATTTTGGGTGAAAATATTTTAAGTGATATTGAATTTTTACATTGGAAAGAAAAAGATGAAATTTAAAATGTAACTAAAAAAAAGCAGGACAAGTGGGATTTGTCAAGGACAGAGGCTCCACATGGCACATGGAAAAATGTTTAAAATTTATTGAAAATAGTGGAAACCCAAAGAGTGCCCACAGTGTTCCTTATGTAAGATGCTGGGGGGGAAAAAAAAAAAAAAAAAAAAGCATTCAACAGGGTTCACTGGGGGTACCTGCAAACAACTTCAGAAATTTTGATTCCAGGGATTTATATCTTCAGCAATATCTGCATTATATACAAACCCCTCGGCAAGTGTTTATACCTCTGTTATGTCAGACATTCTATATCACATATGGAACTCGCCAGGGTTGTCCTTTATCTTCATTTATATTTACTCTCATGATGGAAACCCTGGTGGAGACTTTTAGAAGTGACAGCCATATATCCAGTATTACCTTAGATGGCTTTACACATAAGATCGGATTGTCTGCCGATGATTTTTTGCTTACATTGACAAAGTCCAGTCTCTTCTCTGACAGTCCAGTTCCTGCTTGATCCATTTGGTTCATCATGAATTTTCTTTGTTTTTTTGCCTCATCTATGGCCTGCTTAAAAGTGGACCTTCCCTGCTTCTAAAAGCACGACAAATCAAAAAAACACACTATTTAATATGTTTACTATTCGAAGCAAACTCCCCCACCCATCCATGTCTCCATTTTTATTTGGTTAAAAAGTCACTGTGGTCTCATTGCTCTAGGTCTTACCTAGAGCACTGGCTGGTACAACTACAGACATTGGGTTGATGTGTGCCACGCTAATCAAAATAGTCAAGAAAAATGGCATTCCTGATTAGCAGATCATGGTGAACCACAATAAAATCGCAGATCATGAAGAGAATACAACCAAAAAGAATTATAAACTGGCCCAACAGTACAGATGACGTGTTCACGGGAGTGCTGAAGGACTACACAAAAAGATAGGTGACTCCTATCAACGTCCTGGTGGTTCTGAGCGGTGACAATAAGGCGTCAAGGGAAAATAATCTGGGAAGGTAATTAAGATTGGACCTAATGACCATATCTTTTTCTGCTTCACTGATCGGAGCTATGGGTCAGCTTGCCTTTTCAAGTGATGACCTCCCTGTGGAGAAACTGAACAAAGACCACTGAGTACATGTATGACAAGACTTAGAAAAAGATGGTTCTATACAAATCGAGGACTGTGAATCTGGCTCCTTGAGGAAACCTACCCAAGAAAAAGATGGTTCTATACAAATCGAGGACTGTGAATCTGGCTCCTTGAGGAAACCTACCCAACAAAAATTGACGTTTACGCCACCACAGCCGCCAACCTCTGAAGGCCTCTTATGCCTGATGAGAAGCAGGACATTCCTCTGATCTTAACAGCATCAGCTGGATGGGAGGACCATTAGACACTGCAAAAACAGATTTTTACTGGTCAAGCAGCACACCGATACCAGTCATATGATGCAGTATGGGAACAGGACTATTTGCAAGATGAAAACAATTCCAGGGTAGTGCTAAAATCAGTGACCTCGCTTGACCCTGGAGCCGGTACACAATATGAACCCGATTCCCAGACCAGAGGAGCCCATGACCGTTCTAAAGAGAAAGTTCCTGGATACCAACAATGCTAGTGAGGGCCAGGATGTACTGACCATGATAAAGGCCCTACAGGAGGCCAAAGCGTTGATCAATAAAAAGTCGGTGATAAGGATTGTTTCTGTGGTGACAGAATCTGATGAGTCGGCAGGAGATTCTCACCGATCAAACTGAAATTAATTATCACTCGTGTTACTGCGTAGCAGCCGAGTACTTCTAGCACAACCTACTGTATGAATACTCCATGAGACAGTTGTACACAATAGTGAACCTCTCAATCCAGATACCCACTAGAGCATCACCCATGCTATGGACAATATCTGCCAAGATCTGCACTGACAGCTGGCAACACCAAGTCTTCCAGTAGAGGGGGACATGGGTGATGATTAACCCTCCCTGAGATTTGTCCCCTCTGAAGCCTCAAATTTAATCTCTATTCTATGATTGTTTATTTGCCTTCAACGTCACAAATCCTCATTACAAACCCCAACCTTCACTTACACAGCCAAATCCATCTACATTGGTTCAAATCCCAATCACGACCCTAGCTGTCTGGAGTTTACATGCCCTCCCTGTGCGGGTCTCCTCGGGGTACTCTGGTTACCTCCCACACTTCAAATACATGCTGGTAAGTTAATTGGCTCCCGTTTAAAAATCGTCCCTAGTATGTGTATGTATGAATGTGAGTTAGGGACCTTAGACTGAAGTGAATGTACAATATGTAAAGTATTGCATAAACTGAGCACTTTATAGGTACTTGTAAGAAATGAAAAATAGAATCTTGAAAAACAATACCCTAGCATTTCTGGTTGTGGCCAGCTAGAGTAAGGGCAGTTGATTCATGTGGCATTTACTGTCGAATCCATCTGCCCTTAGCTCAAGCATGCATGGAGAGAGTGCCTAATTTCCTTCCCCAAGGACACTTAGGGATAAAATCAATCTTCTTACTACCAGTTACTGAGAGGCCCCCCCCCCACACAACTGAACTGGTAACTATCGGATATGTGTCCTGACACTTATGTATTGCTATAGGTCCTGGTTTTACATTTTTGTACTTTATCACGTTATAGGTCCTTTAACTGTACTTCATACATTTGTTGTGTTCAAGTTCTCACTTTAATGACTGAACCTTATTCCCAAGTCATATAAAATCATGATGTGAAGGTCTATTGAGCATTGGATGTTTTAGGTATATAACTGGGAGGTAACATTATTTGGCAGTTTTCTGTAGTTAACATTTTTCTGATTCATAATGTAACTATTTTCCTCTTTTTGCTCTCCAGGACACTTATGGCCTCCGTTGCTCATGATGTTGAAGTTCTTCTGGATAGAATGGTCTCCTGCTATTCAAGGACTACAGAAGGTAGACATACAGAAGCACGTCCTCAATGTAAAGGAACTTGGAGAAGGTGGGTTTGGAAAAATATTCTTGACAGAAAAGGATATGAAAACAGGACAGTGAGTGAATCCAACGACCATTCCAATATCCTCTACAAATATGTATGTCTATGCATGTAACTTTGGCCTGCAAGACATTGACTTCTTCCAAGGTCATCACTAATCTAAAATAAAACCATAAAGCAGAATCCCCATGCAACACTAACTGAAGTATAGCAGTTATATGCAGTGTTCAAATATGACCCAATGGAAGCATTCATTACAATTGCTGTAAATGCTTTATCATTTCTTTAGGAAATTGTCATACAAAGCAAGGAGAACCAATGAGGGTTCACCAAGATAAATATGTAACAGTACAGGTATGTTGTCAGTGAAAATTAAACAAGACATAAAACATGGTACTTACAAATAGGTTGAGGTATAAGGAACCATATAGAGACCTTCTAAACGTATCTAGGAAACATGAATGCTAAGTCTTTGTTTCTAGACACAATTGTCTAGTTACTAAGTATGATCATTTCAAAAATACCGTCCAAGTAAGAAAAAACTTAGATAGTGGGGTTAATTGCCAAGATTATGGCCCAACAAGTAGCAAAAGAAAAAAGGAAGCCGAGGGAAGTGATAAAAGGAGAGGGGAAGCCAAGTGAGGGGACCGTCCAAATGACAGAGGAAATAAATGTAGGTGCACATGAAAGGATTGAGCTAAAAAGCAAGGTATGAAAAACGGGAGGGGGGGGGAGTGAATGGAGTACAGAGGACTGAAGGGTCACCTTTCAGATCTAGTCAACTCTGATCTTAAGCGATCACTAGTGCGAGCAATTTCAGTCAAATAAGCATCTGTAAAGACAAAATAGTCAGGGATACCAAGTATCCCAAAAAACCTCCTCTGTTAATGGATTGCCTTTACGTCCACCATGTACCTAATCTCATTCACCTTATACCATATAGAGAGGGTGGGAGGGTGGTCTTCCTTCCAACATACAGGGATGCAAGCCTTAGCCGCGTTCAGCAGCTGTATAGTAAGGAAAATACTTTTTGATGGCTCTGAGAGGTGCAACAGAGAGCCTGCAGGGTCATCCCATAAATCCACAGAGGTGAGGTATTTAAATCATGTCAGTCATCCTCACACCAAAAAGATTGAAGCCTTGGACACTGAAAAAAATATGGAGGGTGCCCCCAGCTGCCCCTCAGTGCCAGCATACATTGGGAAGGTTAGAAGAGATATGATTGAGAGTAGATAGTCTCCCGTACTTAGGTGGCTAAAAAAGACTTCTGGGCAGAGCGTAGAATCTTTTCCTTTTGTGTCATAGTAAAAAGGTCATACCCAAGTCAGATTCCCATTTTGAGATAAAAAGGCGGGTCCAAGAGCAGATTCTGGATGGATAAACTATGTGACAGATCGGTTCTCCTTTGTGGCAAAGTTGTTCAAAAGCAGTTAAATTCTGAGAAAATCCTGGGTTACGCAAGAGTGAATGTAAGAACAAAGCTGCAGCCCACTCTAGAAGCTCAACAGAGGGTCCACCAGACCTGTCCAGTCAGCCATAAGGCCTCCAGAGGAATCAAGAAAATCCACGAGGAAAAGAGCCCGAAGTAGAGAGGCGGGAGAATTGAGGATCATCTCTTCCTGGTGGGATGTTGGGATTTCCTCGTATTGGGATCATTGGGGAAAGGCTCGGGGAAATGGTAGTGCAAAACATTTCATGCATCATCACTAGTGTGGTGCCAAGAGTCGGATGAGCAACTAATTCTGGCGGTAAATGGATCACGCAGTCACTGCTAACTTAGAGCTGTGTTTCCAGAGTTCTCCAATTCCATTGCCACCCAGTGTTTAGCTACTCTGACAATGCCAGTCCACCAGACGTGTGAGATGAGCGGCTCTATAGTAGTAACGATTATCCGGTAAACCAACTCCCCCTTAGTCTTAGGCAGGGTCAGAGTATGAAAGGCCAGATGGGGGCTTCCCCGGGATCAGATGTAAGTGCAGAATGGAGGCATTGATCTTCCGAAAGAAGGATGTCTCTATAAACGTTTAACATATGAATTTATGTTGGTAAAATTATTTTGTGAACAAAGCGTTGGACTTGGGAGCAGGTAAATAGCAAAATGTCTTGATGGGTACATATCTGTCTGGAAGAGTGGGAGTTCCTAGACAGGCTGTATTTGCCTGCAGACCACCCTAGATAATGATTACGTGATGCAGAGTCTATATGATTAAAAGAACAGAAATCCCATAATTGAAAAGAACAGGTGAGGGACAGTCAGGCTGGGGAGCATATGATGCTAATAATCCTGGACATCCTCCAGCCAGGAAATGAGGCGGAGCTCTGACTTGCTGAACCTGCAAATGCACATTGTAAGAATCTCACACAGTGTGCAGAGAAAGCAGAATAGAATAATATAACTGCAGGAACCTCTCGTACTGTCTGCTGACTGCTTGTAAGGCTGAAGTTTAGCTTTAAATAAAGCATTATACATTCTCAATTGGGGAGCAGATCTTATTAAAATTATACAGAAACTGGTTGAATAGTTCAAAATTCTTGATCCAAGTTAAATGTTCTTTGACCTGTGAAAAAATATAAGGCCATGGATAACAATAGAATCAGTCAGCCATCTTTCCTTCAGGAGTTCAACATTTCAGGTTTACTTTCATTTCATTTGGTGTCATCTACATTCTGTTCACAGGAACGTTTCCATGGCAGGACGCTACTCCTGATGAAGAGTATACAAGTTGTTGGCGGTAAAAACTTTTCAGGTGGATAATCCTCCTTTGCTTGGAAAAAAATGTTTAGTAATCTTTTGCCCATTGACAACACTAAAAGAAGTCAAACTACAGAAGTCGTTCTATACATGAGCGAAATCTAGAAGAAGCCCCGGATCCAGCCACAAGACAAGAGGATCCCATAGACAGCAGTTCTGTTCAGTCTGAGGAATCTGAGGCTTCCCCCCTGAACACCTCACAGAGCAGGGTTTCCATCCTGTCCAATTTCAGATCCACATCTTGCCGTTTGCCACATCTTGCCGTCTGGAAGCTGAAAAGTAGAAAATTTGAGAGGAGAGTTAAAAACAGTAGTTGTGGTTTTGACTGCTGGTGATGGTTTGTGGTTGCAATTGTTTTCTTTTCTGGGATTTTTGCAAACAGCTTTTAAAACCCCTTTGTCACTTTTTTCAACAGCATTTTGTTTCCTTTCCTTCATTTAGTCTAATTAAAGGTAATGGTTAATTGTTCACAGGTGCTACTGTATATAAACCTCTCTGTAGAACTCACATTGAGCTTGCCCACATTTTTGCTTGCTGGAACTTCGACTAAGCTCGGGTTCACACCAGTGCGACTTGTCATATGACCTGACAGTTCAAACTCGATGACAAGTCACACCCCATTTCTGGCAATGGGACCGACTCAGTCTCAGTGACTTTGAAAAAAAGGTTCCTGCACAATTTCAGTGCAACTTGCATTGGCTGTTGGGAGATCTATTGTTTGTTTATGGGTCTCATATTGCTGGAGGGTCAGTTGCTACTAGGAGAGATTTATCATTGAGGGAGGGGTCTATTGATGCTGATTGCTGGGAGATCCATTGTTGCCATGGGTCTATTGTTTGAGCGGTATTTTTTGCAGGTGATTAATTGTGGCTGGAGGAGGGGGTGATCTACTGTCACTGGGGTGGGAGTATTGTTGCTGGCTGCAGGTGGATATCTCCTACTGCTCTTCTTACCATCATTAATTTCCATACAAATCACTTAGCACCACAAAATGATACTTGGTTTTGTATACCTTAAAAAGGGTGGTATTGGGAGGTGGGTAGAAGGTGGAACCAAGGAATGGTCTTAAGGAAGTGGGTACAAGGCAGAGATAAGGGGTGACTCAGAAAGAGCGAGTTCCACCATCTATTATGGAGGGAAAAAAAGCCCAATATACAGTTGTATGGTGGGACCTGGAGAATTGTTGTAGATATAAAAAGGTTCATGTCAGTCCTGGGCAAACAATGCAGGTTAACAAACTGAGTGAGTTGGGTTCTACAAATCAAACTTGACTATTCTTAATACTCATGCTGCAAGCATTAGTAAAAAACAGAATAATCTCTTTACTTTTTTTTTCAGTTACTTCCTGGTTTCCATGCCTAGGCAAATAATGTAAAACATCCCAGGAGTCTTCAGCAGTTCTCAGTTAAGCATACCAACTGCATCTGTGCCTGAGCAAAGGGCAGGTGGATGCCAGGAAGTAAATGCTACACATCATTTTCCCCTCTTCAAGATTGTCATGGACACTTAGAAAAAAAACATTGATGAATTTTTGAATTTGCTTTGAATATTTAAAATTAAAATAGTGCTTTTGGTTTGCGGTGCTCAGATACAGGTAGTTCCACTTTGATTCCTGCAAAGAAATCACTTTTACAGTATCAGTGTTGCTTTTAAACTGACAAAACTAAAGTACAAAACAGATAAAGCTAGCAGGTAAAGTTTCGGATAGAAGAGACTTGTCTTCTGGATGAAAAAGAAAAGCCCAGCATTGGTAATATACGGAGGATGAAGCAGTTATAATGTGCATGTGCAGGATTGACATCAGTGGCCATGTAATGGCTGGAAGAAGACCAGAGGAGAAGGTTGTGGTGACAGAGCAACATGGAGGATTGCAGACCTTACATTGCTGGAGGAGAGCAAACTGTAGTGAGCAAGTCTGCCGTAATGTGCTAGTACAATATCTACAGGTTATGGTCAATGCTCTGGGGGCCCTCTACAGATTTAGTTCTGTTTTGAGTTCACAATGATAGCAATTTCCCATTGTCTCTTTGACCGATCAGTTAGTGGCCGTGAAACTGTAAAGACATGGATTTCAATGGACACCTTGTTGGAATATGGAATGTCCCTCAGCTGCCATCCACACATCATAATGATCCAGGAAATCACCTCTCATATTAGCAGTGACTGTTTATCCTGAAGGTGGCACCAGCTGGAAACCTTCAATCCATTACGAAGACAAATTGGTGGAATATTGAATGTCTCAGCCTGGTGGGACGTATGAATGAAATGTGTTTTTAGGTGTGCGACTTGTTCACTTGGAAAATTAAAATGGATCAAGATGGTTTAAGTTGGATCTGGTGACATCTAATATCCAATTCTGTGTGCTTTGCATATTCCTCCTGTATTCAGCTTATGTATTTTAGGTTTCCATATGCAAAGGCTGCTATGGGTTTCTTACGTCGGGTAACATTTTACCATATCGGTGTCGAATGATTCATTGTCATTTATACAGGCTGGTTTAATTGGGTTATTGTATCATATTGTAAGACCTTGTTCCACCAATAGTGAATGCATCGGGCTTCATGCATAGCAAAGGAATGATCCATCAGGGCATCCAAGCTGGGCAAAATTCTGCTGATGGACTTTGAATGCAATGTGATCAAATTGGCAGTTTTTGGACTCAAGGCTTCGGGGTCCTCACCCATAAGGGTCCTTAAACCATAAACTCACCTGTGCCTGAGCTTGCCACATGACCTGCAGATGAGAGCACAAGACCTGCAGATGAGAGCACAAGACCTGCAGATGAGAGCACAAGACCTGCAGATGAGAGCACAAGACCTGCAGATGAGAGCACAAGACCTGCAGATGAGAGCACAAGACCTGCAGATGAGAGCACAAGACCTGCAGATGAGAGCACAAGACCTGCAGATGAGAGCACAAGACCTGCAGATGAGAGCACAAGACCTGCAGATGAGAGCACAAGACCTGCAGATGAGAGCACAAGACCTGCAGCAAATACATGCTTGTTACTACTGGGAATGATAAGCTCAAAGCAACATGGAATCTTCTGTGGCTGTGCAGTGTTATATGCTGGGCTGCCCATCAAGGTTGAACTATGGCAACACTGTTGGAGACTGAACAGAGAAGAAATTAGAGTCCCTTTGACTCCTGTGGTTGAGCTATCTTCCCCAGATTAAAGATACACGCACCACCCACCACTGGTACTGAGAGGATGGATGATTAACCTTTAAGTGGCTTCTCTACTCCTGCACCCAGATGTGACAGATTGTAACCAATGCTTGTATACATCAAAGTTCTGGTGAGTGCACACCATCAGAAGTGGTGGATTACCTTTAAAGATATACGCACATCTGCACTTCGGTCACAAGGATATATCGTGTCTTAATTTTTCTATTGAAATTAGGATTCATATGGACATTTATTCACTTAATGGACTAAAGACGTTGTATATTCTGAATGGGTAACTTTATGAATTGAGTAGAATATATAGAATTTTTTATCGCCGCACTGTTTATTATATTTTGTTTTAAGGTTTTATCTGGTTACCTATTGTGCATAGCTGCTGCTTCTTTTAGTGCACTTACATACCTTATACCTTTTGGCAGCAAAGCCTACATGGCCCCAGAAATGTGTGACATGACCATTTCAGATGGACTGGTGGTAGATGGCAGCCTCGGTGTCTGTGCGTTTGGTGTCATCGTCTACATTCTTACAGGGGAGTTTCCATGGACTGTGGTCATCCTTGATGGATATAAATGCTTTGACTGGCAAAACAATTTCAAGATGGTTAATGCTCCTGAAGCATGGAGAAAGATTCCCACTGGGATATGAAGGATGTTTAGTGCTCTTGGCAATTGATGGCACTAAAAAGGAATCAAAGTACCGAAGTCCTCAAATACATGAGGAAAACCTGGAAAGAAGAAACTCCAGATTCTACTGAAAGACAAGAGGATGAGGATTTCATAGAAAGTAGTTCAGTACAACCTGAGGAATCATTGGCTTCTCTTCTGACCACCTCACAGAGCTGTGTTTCCATCAGGTCAACTCTCAGCTCTTCTTCCCTTTTGACCACAGACATCTGGATCTCAGTCTGAGATGACTCTAGAGGGACAAAAGCACAACATGGAAGACGAACTAATCGTGTTTGATGATGAATTTTCTTTACACATTGGTGCTGAGGTGGAAATTGGGTAAAGAAGAATTGGTGAGTGATGAAGCATCTGAAAAAATATCACATATGGACAATTTTCTCAGGTAAGTGACTGAGGAAATAAAAAGGGGTCATAATTAGATATCATATATTTGGCAGTAATCAACTCCACAGTTCCAACCATTAGGACCATGTCACACTAGCAGTTCTGCACTGCAGCCATCACTTTTGGCCCACCACATCCACCACTGATTTTACTAGAGATATACACAGAAAAGGTTGATTCATATTCATTTAAGTTAATTGTTTTGTCATGCTTAGGATTCATTTTCGAAATTTTGTATATTCAGATTCATGTCATTTTCAGTATACTCAAAATTCAAAAAACTTGAAATTAAAATTTCAGAAAATTGCTATATTCATTATTTTTATTTAATTATATTCCTTTATTTTCTAATTTTGTATTTTTTCTATTTTCTTTTCTATTAATTTTATTCCCTTTCTAATTTTTTTTATATTCTATTTTTCAATTATTTTCTATAAAATAGCCTAAGTAGGAATCATGTTATTTTACTTTACACCTTACTGTATTTATTACAATGATTTCCATGTTGAAATTGAGATCATTGTCAGTCAGAAAGTAAAAGCTGTGTAAATTCCATTATCTACCATAGTTTGTAGACGTTATAACTTTCACACAAAGCAAATCAATATACACTTATTGGGATTTTGTTTCTAAAAACATGTAGCAGAATACATTTTGGCCTAAATTTATGATGAAATTAGTTTTGGATATTTTTTACTGACAAATTAGAAAATGTTTTTTTTCCAGAAATTGATTTTTTTTTTTTATAGCACAAATAAAAGCGCACGTGATCAAATACCACCAAAAGAAAGCTCTATTTGTATGAAAAAAGACAATTTGATGTACAGCATTGCATGATCGCGCAATTGTCAGTTTAACTAGTACAGCGCTGTTTAGCAAAAAATGGCATAAATTGCAGTATCTATACCAAATTTTGTAAACTAACTTTCACACAAAGCAATCAATATACACTTATTGTGATTTTCTTTTTACCAAAAACATGGAGCAGAATACATTTTCGCCTAAATTTATGACTTTGAGTTTACTATGTATTTTTGTAGCCGAAAGTAAAAAAAAGTTCTCAGTTTTCTGTCTGTAAAAACGCAAAAAATAAAAAGCGCACAGGTGACCAAATACCACAGAAAGAAAGCTCCATTTGTGTGAAAAGGACAAATGTCGTTTGGGTGCAGCATTGCATGACCGTGCAATTACCAGTTGAAATAGTACAGCGCCGAATAGGAGAAAAAAAAAAAAAGGCCTGGTTATTAAAGGGGGTAAATACTCTGGAGGGCAAGTGCTTTATGTCCAAACCGTATTCCCCGAGTCATGTACATACAAATGTGGAGGTCTATTTAGCATTTCATATTAGGTATATAACTGAGGTTAACAGTATTCATGTTTTCTGCCCAACAAGATTTCTTTTTTGCTCTTCAGGACACTATGGCCTCTGTTGCTCATGATGTGGAACATCTTCGGGATAGAAGATTCTATTCTTCTATTCGAGGATCAAAGAAGGTAGACTCAGAAGTGTTTCCTCCGGGAGTTCAGTATTTCATGCTTACTTTCAATTCATCCCAACATCATTCAAACGCCTTCACCACTACTGATCGCTTGGTATTTGTCCAAGAACTGGCACCTCTTTGTTCATCTGCATGTTTATTATTCAATTATTTTTCATATTTTAGTATTGTTTATGTATGGCATATGATTTTATTTTATATTATGAGCGCCACACTAAATATTTGCACACTTATAAAAAAAAGTTAGTGTTAGCCGCTTATTTACATATTGATCACCATATAGAAGAGCAGGAGAAACCCTTTACCTACAGGTGATCAAATACCACCAAAAGAAAGCTCTATTTGTGTGAAAAAAACCAAAAATGTTTGGGTGCAGCATTGCATGACCGTGCAATTATCAGTTGAAAAAGTGCAGCACTGAATAGCAAAAAAAAAAAAAAAAAAAAAGGCCTGGTCATTAAGGGGGGTAAATCCTCTGAAGGCAAGTGGTTTATGTCCAAACCGTATTCCGAGTCATGTACATACAAATGTGGAGGTCTATTTAGCATTTCATATTAGGTATATAACTGAGGTTAACAGTATTCATGTTTTCCGCCTAACAAGATTTCTTTTTTGCTCTTCAGGACACTATGGCCTCTGTTGCTCATGATGTGGAACATCTTTGGGATAGAATGGCCTCCTATTCATGAGGATCAAAGAAGGTAGACTCAGAAGTCTTCCCTCCGGGAGTTCAGTATTTCGTGCTTACATTCAATTCATCCCAACATCATTCAACGCCTTCACCACTACTGACCAAGGAGAACGGCCCTCCTAACCCTCTTGTATTGAACTGTATCGTTGCTGTATTGTCTCCCTTTATATTGTAAAGAGCTGAGCAAACTGTTGGCACTATATAAATCCTGTATAATCTATGAAAAAGGTAAACATCTGGATGCAACAGATTAGAATATTCAGATATTACCTTAGATCAAGAATTGGACATTTTAAGCTGGTAGAAATTTTTTTTTTCTTTTTTTGCACAGGTGGAACAATGGTGTTGAAGGTTATGGAAAAACCAGAACCACTTACTCAGAAGTCTTTCCTCCAGGAGTTCAGTATTTCATGCTTACTTTCAGCCTAAACATCATTCAATGCCTTCACCACTACTGACCGCTTTGTCTTTGTTCAAGAACTGGCACCTCTTGGTGATCTGCTCTCCATGATTATACCAAATCTAAGATTAAGATTTAAGTACGGAGAACGGTTTCTTAGGTTTGGCTAACATTAAGAAGAGTTAAGATGCAACAGGAATTAAGGAAACTCTTAGCTGACATTAGTAGAGGTGTCCATGTTGAAAGATTTACACTTTCCTTTTGTTCTGACTACTCGTACTTGTTCTGAGCACGTAGATACATATGGTAAAATAATCCATCCCTAGTCTAAAACTAAAAAAAAAAAAAAAAAAGTTATGGTTATACATATTTAATTGTTTCTGGATAAATATTCTGATTTTTTTCATTTATAGATAAGTATTCTGAATTTGCTTTATTTTTTTTGGTGGGAATTCCAGAAGACGCAGTGAAGAAGTGTGCAAGTGCTCTTGAATTCATTGTGGAGAAAGGACTGGTGGTATACATGGATGTGAAGCCAGATAATGTTTTAGTGAACTGCTATTCCATCAAGCTCACAGACTTTGGCCTGGCTAAGGTCAAAAGGCACAGTGATTAGAGGCAAGTGTGGCACCACGTCCTACATGGCTCCAGAAAATGTTCAAAATTGACACTTCAGATGGCCTGGTTGTGGATGGCAGCCTTGATGTGTGGGTGTTTGGAGTAGTCATCTATTGTTTACTTACAGGAGAGCGTCCATGGGAGGATGCCATTCTCGACAATGAAAAATGTAAAGGTTTTGTTGACTGGCAAAACAATGTCCAGAGTGATAATCCTCCTGAAGCATTGACCAAGGTTGCCTCTGAGATATGAAGGATCTTTACTGATCTTTTGACCATTGATCATACTAAAAGAAGATGACTACAGAAGTGCTGAAATACACAATGGAAAAGCTGGAAAGTAGAAATCCCAGATTCAGCCACAAGGCAAGAGGATGAGGATACCATAGAAAGCTATTCTTCTGTGGAATCTGATGAACCCTTGTGTGAAGCTTCCAACATGAACGCCTCACAGAGCAGCAAATCCATGTCAAGTTTCAGATCCACATTTGACCAGTTGATCATAGACACTTCTGTATCCCAGTCGGAGATGACTCCAGAGCCACCCAAGGATGACATGGCAGAGGCACGAATTGTGCTTGGCGATTCATTTTCTTTACATGTTGGTGCAGAGGTAGATATTGGGTAAAGAAGAATGAGTGATGGCGCATCTAACAGATCTATGGTCAACCTTGTCAGGTATGTGGCTCTTAAAAATAAATAAAAAAGGCATCATAAGATCCTGTATGTTTTTTGTAGTAGTCAGCTCAGCAAGTCAAACTTTTCAGAACATGTCACACTTCTGCACTAAGTGTGTAGGCATTACTTTTCATCCCACCATAGCACTGATTTTTTTTTCCCCAACTTAAAAAAAAAAAGGCATGGCATCTACGTCCAGAGCATAGCTCCCAGCTTTCCAAATTTTGGATTACCCCCCATTTTTTTTTTTTTTTTTAAAACTAAATCCCTCTGTCCTGTTTTCAATCGTCTCTAATCTGATGTTCAGATCTCTTTAAAAAATGTACTAATTACCTCAAATGTTGTAACACTAAAGCTGGCCATACACAGATTTTCATTTAAGAATTTTCATTTCAAGAATATTCATTTGATTTTCTAATAGTGGGGTCAAAATCGAAGTTTGTTTTCGACAGCAATGACGAGAAAATTTAAAGGGGCAGGAAGGAAAAAACTTACGATCAAACAAATCTTTGACCAGTATATGTGGTCATCGTTCAGAAATTACATTCATTTTAAACTCAAAATGTTAAAAGCAAATATTCAAATGTCATTCACCGAATGTTCAAAATTTTCGTACGAATATTCTTGGCTGAAAAACTACATGTGTATGGCCAGCTTAAACCTTTCAAACCTCTATATTATTGCAAGTGTGGCAGGGGGGTGTTCTATGCCTACGTACTTTTTGCTATGTGTCCCCCTTTCATCTCAGAAAGTTGGGAGGTATACCAATGATGGAACTCGTTACTCTCAGACTGGTGGGGTTAGGCCTTGTAGTTACACGTATTAAGGTGAAATCAGAATTTAAGAGTCCGATATAAAAACGTTCTATTGAACAATGATTATTATACAGTATATAACGCTAAAAGATTTGCTCAGCGCTGTACATTATAGTGGGGGACAGAACATGAGAATACAGTAACACGAGGGGTTCAAGGGCCCTGCTCTTTCGAGCTTCCAATCTAGGAGGGAGGGGATAGTGGTACAGGAGGAAGTGGCTGGGGGGGATGGAGTGGTAGGAGGAGATCAGCTGTTAGGGGAGGGTGGGGTAGGCTTCCCTGAAGAGATGGGTTTTCAGGGTGCGGATAATAGGAGTCTTGTTTTGTACACTTAACATTTCACTAATATTTTAATCGGGTGACAGATCCATTGTGATGCCATTGCCAAGTCAAATTATTATAGGTTTAGTAACTTGTAGGAACCCGAGTTAGTTTCTTTTTTTTTTTACCAATCTATAGCAGTGAAATCAATTGAAGGATGGTTACTTCTTGGTTGGTGTAGGTCTCTATCCCTTTATATATTGACTAGGATGTTGTATTCTAAGGCAATTTTCTGAATTACAAAAATACCTATAAAGCCCGTGTCTGTGACCTTATTTATTAGCATTTCATATAATCAACATAACATTTACTGCAGGATATTCAATTGGACCCCAGGTCTGAAGGAGCCTATTGAGCATGCTCCGAAAACGCATTACCGCCCCTTTCACTTGCTACATCTGACTCTGCTCTCCAAGCTTCATTTTTGATGCACAGCACATCCTGGACTCTACTTCCTGATCCTATAGGCATAGTTTGCTGCTGGACGGCTGGATGTCCCATCTGGATCTAATTACCACACGATGAGTCTTTAACAGTTTAAGTGCAAATTTTCCATTGTCTACTAATAAATTGTTAATACTGCACTTAGGAGGCGCCTTCCTCTCTTTTTCTTGTTACTGCATTAGAGCCTTGCTTCCACTCTAAGAAGAGCTGCCTCAGTGTTACTGCTTCCATCTATCCATCCCTGATATCCATCTGGCACCTTTATCTTACAGCTACAGAGGTTGGGGTCAAACAAGCGCGCCCTATATAAAATATACAGTTCCTCCTGTGTTAGCAGTGGTTCCCTTTTTGTGGCTGAAAAGGTTCTCAGCAGCAAAAAAAAAAAAAAAAATATTGTAATCCATAATTGCGGTTCCTCCCAAGTTGTAGGTTTTCTTCCTTCTGCGTCACCAGTATGGTTTTTTTAGGCTTTACTTTTTTTTTTTTACATTAATTTTTTTTTTTTAAAGCAGCAAAAAAATTCTCCATAATAGCTGTACTTCCCAATTTCTTTATTTAAAAATATAATGGTTTATAGCACACCAAGCTCAAAACATATTGCACCCAAGCACCAAATTTCCATCCCACACGCAAAAACAAAAAAAAGTTTTAAAAATCCCTATCGTGTCCAAAAGGCCAAGGAGAGGCAGATGCTCATGGACAGATGAGGGCAAGCAGCCTGTCCACAGTGAAAAAGTGGTGGTCATGGACAAGGTGTATCCTCTGCAGGCAGGGCACGCTTGTCCTTTTTTCTGGTACTGGCCATGTTATTGAGCCACAGCATGCAGAAAAGGTGGTGGAGTGGATAACTCAGCCATCCTCATCCTCCTTCACTCAGGCTCCTAATAGTTTGTGACAAGGAGCCCACTTTGGCAGCTGCGGTGGCAAAAAACTTTCAAACTCATATAGGAACAGTCACCCCATTGTAGCCAGTAAAACCAGAACACACCTATAATGGTTTGTGTCATCTTACAACCCTCATAGAACCTCTGATAATAGATATAGCTGCAGCTCTGTGTACATCAGTGTGATGGTCAGTGGGAAGAATGTTCCTTACATTTGTTGTCAATGGAAAAAAATCCCCCCCCAACAGATAGCTTAAAAATATCATTGGTGTCCGTGGTAGAAATAGCTTCTCTCTCAAGGAACCCTTAGCAGCCTCTTGAGGAACATTAGGGTTCCATGGAGCCTGGATGAGAGGCTGATCTAGACACTCTTCTCTTGGGGACTTACATTTTCCAGCAGTAAAAAAGGAATATCTAGTTTTGGCCAATTGGGAAATTCTTCAGTGGTTTTCCATTTATTGTACTGAGATTAAGGTTTCTTTATACCATTACAAAATCTAGTGCTGTGCTTAGAATTAATTATATCTAACCCAGTTCTACTGTACAGAACACAGAAGCAGCAGTTTTGAAAGAAATTTGCTCTTGAAGGTGCAAGTTATAGATCTGGGTTCCTTTCATCAATACTTGGGTTTATCATTCACCCAGATCATATCAGTATATTTTCCATTACTTGATATACCCATGGCTTGTTCTAGGTCACCAAGTAGTGAAGAAATGGTCAGAATGTTTGGAGATGAATCTCTAGAAATATGTCCAGATATGGCAGCTCCAACATTCCTATCCTGACAGGTCCTATTAATCCTGAAAAATACTTTTATAGTCATTTTTTATTTTCAATAAAGTTCATCCTTATGGCAGGTTTAGTCTTCTCATGGCAGTATCTGCTAGAAATATTGGGGGTCTCAAAGATGCTTATATAACTATTGGATATATCCTGGAACTTATGTATTGCCATATGTCTTGGCTTTTCCATTTTTGTACTTGATCAAGTTATAACCTTTGCTTGGTAATTTTCTTGTATATAGAGAGCTGGCTTTCCATATTCAGGTCCTTTAAAATTAATAAATACAATTTGTTGAGTATGAACTTCACTTTAATGTTAAAACCATATTCCATATTTTTAGGTATAACACTGGAGGTGAACATTATTCAGATTTGGTGACATTTCTATAGTTTAAGATTTTTTTTTCCACCTAACAAGATTTGTTTTTTGCTCTTCAGGACACTATGTCCTCTGTTGCTCATGATGTGGAACATCTTCTGGATAGAATGGTCTCCTATTCACAAGGATTACAGAAGGTAGACTTACAGGAGTAGATCCTCATTGTGATGAAACTTGGAGAAGGTGGATTTGGGAAAGTATTCTTGGCAAACGACAGGAAAGCAGATCAGTGAATAATTCTATCCATTTCAATATCCTTCATGTACTGCATTAGGCATGTAAATATGATCTGCAAAACAGACTACTTTCAAGACGTCACTAAATCGTAGAGTTACTCTAAAATAAAAAAAAAGGATCAGTAAAGTAGAATCCCCATAAAAACGGAAAATAGCAGGAATATGGAGTGAACGCATATGGCCCAATTATAAAATGTATTACATCTCTATGAAAGGTAAACATCTGGGTGCAACATTAGAAATATTCAGAAATTACCTTAGATCAAGAATTAGACATTTTAAGCTAATAAACTTTTTTTGCACAGGTGGAACAATGGCGTTGAAGGTTATGGAAAAGAAAAAAAAAAAAAAAAAAAAAAAAAAAAAAAAGGAAGAAACGAACCACTCAGAAGTCTTTCCTCCGGGAGTTCAGTATTTCATGCTTACTTTCAATTCATCCCAACATCATTTAATGCCTTCACCACTGACCGCTTTGTATTTGTTCAAGAACTGGCACCTCTGGGTGATCTGCTCTCCATGATTATACCAAGTGTAAGTACATTAAGATTTAAGTATGGAGAATTGTTTTCCTTAGTTTTGGATAGAGTTAAGAGTTACAACGCTTGTCAATTTATTTTATGTTGTCTGTATCCTTTTGGAAAGATTTCCTTTTGCTTCCTCTCCTAGAGATGCAACAGGAATTGAGGAAACTCTTAGCTGACATTAGTAGGTGGTGTCCATGTTGAAATATTTACACTTGCCTTTTGTTCTGACTACTCGTACTTGTTCTGAGCACGTAGATACATATGGTAAAAGAATCCATCCCTAGTCTAAAACTAAAAAGTTATAGCTATGTATATAAAAATTTGTTTCTGGATAAATATTCTAAAATTACTCTTTTTGGTGGAAATTCCAGAAAACGCAGTGAAGATATGTGCTGTGCAGATCTCAAATGCCCTTGAATTCATTGCAGAGAAAGGACTGGTGTACATGGATGTGAAGCCAGATAATGTTTTAATGTTTAACCGGGACTGCTATTCCATCAAGCTCAGACTTTGGCCTTGCTAAGGTCAAAAAATACAGTGGATTAGAGGCAAGTGTGGCACCGTGTCCTACATGGCTCCAGAAATGTGAAAGAATTGACACTTCAGATGGCCTGGTTGTGGATGGCAGCCTTGATGTGTGGGCATTTGAAGTAGTCATCTATTGTTTATTTACAGGAGAGCTTCCATGGGAGGATGCCATTCAGGACGATGAAAAAATATTAAAGCTTTGTTGACTGGCAAAACAATGTCCAGGATACTAACATTTATACCAGTAGGTAAAGTTGAACAAGGGATTATCAGATTGCCTCTCCATTATGGTCATAAAAAAGTGGTACCACATGGATTGAACAGTCCATTTAAACGGTGAGCAATGTGGCAAGAAGTGAAAAGGTTGAAAGGGGTTATATTATGAGCTCAAGAAACAAAAGCAACCTAAATGTACAAATAAATAATTGCAACGCATTTTCACTGCCAGTGCATCCATTATAAAAAAAGTTTAATAGCAATTAACTAAATCGGTGGCTTTGCAACTCCATGAGGCAATTTGAGATACATTATCTTAATCTGTGACTCAAACAATGTTACCTATACATTAGTCAATATCTACTTTCCAAATTCTGGTCAATGATCTTTCTTGCTATCCCTCAAGAGATTAGACAAGGTCCTCCAGGGCTCTTTATTAATATATAGTGGATAAGACCATGGACTGCTCCAATCCTTCACACCCATCTCGCTGTGAATTACATCTTTTTTTTTTTTCATTCAGCCGACTTGTGACACCTGGGAGGTGTATAAACTCTAGACTATAGAAAGACTATACATATATTTCTCATTTCCACATAAGTCATACTTCGGAATTGATTTGATCCTATCTTAGCTTTCTCTAGTACAAAAAGGACTGTCAGTCAAAATCCCTCCAATCCCATGGTCAGACCATGCTCCAATGACTTAAAATTCAGGAAAAACAAAAAACAAACAAACATTCTACAAGTTCTACTTATTTTATGGTGTAACAATACTGAGTTATTAGCTAAAGCATAGCATGGGGAAAAAACCCTCAAAATTATGGAGTATTTTGATATGAACTCTCCTGATGTGGGGTATTTTTCACTTTGGTGTGCTCAAAGTCTACAGCACAGGCCTTCTTATACAAGCAGCAGGCAAAGAAAAGGAGGTGAAAAGCACCGATCCTTAAAAAAAAAAAAAAAAAAAAAAAACCACTACTCAACCCTCCAATTTCTGATACAGAAATATTGGACACAATGAATTCTCTCCCTGCACACAAGTCACCAGAAGCAGACGGATTATCCACAGAATACTATAAATCATTTGTATCTCATGAGGCTTCTGCCTCTTTTCCTGAGGAAATGCTTCAGGCTACCATTACTGCATTGCCTAAACTAGGGGAAAAAAAAAAAAAAAAAACAAAACCCACAAAATTTTAGACTGTTGAAGAGTTGAAGATATATGCAAACATAGTTGCAAATAGATTAGCAAAATTTAATTTAGTTAAAAAGTAGGACAAGGGTAACGCAAGGATAATATAACCCAATTTAATGAAGGCACTGAAGGATTATGGGGAGCTGTCTAATTTAAAAAAATCAATCCAAAACTAAATACGGAAATCTTGAACATAAATCTTCGGAGGAGAGAGGCTTTTTTCCTCGTGGAAGGAAAAAAACTAAAATATTTAGGAATAAAGTTAACATCCCTAAAAAAAAATAAAAAAAAATAAATAAATATAAAATATAAGAAACTATATTCCATTATTAAATGCAATCAAATAAGAAATGAGAACATTTGGGATAGGTGGTATATCTTGGCTGGGAAGAATAAATAAAATGTTAATTGTTCCAAAAATTTTATAGAAAATTTCACATGATTCCAATAAAGCTTCCAGAACAGTATTTTAAGATAATGAAAAAAATGATAATGTTTATATGGAGGAATAGAAAACCTACAATAAAGTTATGAAGTTTTAACTAGAGAAAGAAAATGGGGGATTGGGTGGTCCTTATTTTAAAAGATATTATAACTCAGTATTAATAGCACAGATTTGAGATTGGATACATAATTCACAGGGGAAAAGTTGGATAAATATTGAAAACATTAAAGTACATTTGAGTAAGATAATATGGTTACCACCTCACTGTCGTGGAATGATAGGACAAGGATACGCACAAGAATGGTTATGAGGGTTTGGGCCATAATGCACAAACAGATGGGGTGGGAATTTAACTCAATGTTAATGCCTATCGTAAAACACAGATTTCTTCCTGCCAGGGAATGATAAGATTTCAGGGAGATGCACAATTAGAAGATCTAATGAATGGTGAGAAAATCTGCCCCTTGGGGGAAATGAAAAAAGTTGTTTATTAAAGTAGATGAGTGGCGATATTTACAAAATTAATCATTTACAAGAGCTCCCGAGGCCCCTAAGGAAGAAAAAAGTGGAATCCATTTGAACTTGTTTAGTACATGGGGAGATGGGAAACACGAAACTTCAAAAATATATAAAATTCTTACTAAATTAATAACAAGCACGGCACATATGGGGAAATAGGAAAGAATTAGGAGTTAAGATAGAAGATAAACAAAGATTTATAAGTTAACACATGGTAAAGTATGAAAGATGTAGAGATGTACTATAAATGTTTGGCGAGGTGGTATATGACACCAAATATAGTACACAAAAGAGATAAAAATCACCTTTATGTTGGCGGGATGTGGGGAACAGGGTATGGTAGGTCACATTTGGTGGGAATGTTATAAAATTGAAGAATATTGGGAAGAAATAATCCAGCAGATACAAGAAATAACAGGGATAAAAATATTAAAGGACCCGGGGATAATGTCTTTTGCATGCAACAGAATTACCAGTAGAAAAAATATAGACACTCTGGGTTATTGCACTATATGAACGCAGCAAAAAAGTTTCATTCCTCAATTTTGGATGGAAAAGGGAGTACCAAATATAATGGACTGGATTAAGAGTAGATCAGATATATAGAATGGAGGAATTATACCATTTAGATGAAGACAAAAATGGAAGGTTTACGTGAGAAGTGGAAAAAGTGGAAGGAGTTTAAGAAGGTTAGATTAATTGAAAGTGTATAGAAAACCCTAGGGCTCCAAAAGAGGATTGGTGCTGAGTGGAGGGGAGGGAAGGGGAAGGAGGGGAAGATATGGATTGGGAGAGGGTGGGGGGAGGGGGAGGTATATATTTTGGGTGAAAATATTTTAAGTGATATTGAATTTTTACATTGGAAAGAAAAAGATGAAATTTAAAATGTAACTAAAAAAAAGCAGGACAAGTGGGATTTGTCAAGGACAGAGGCTCCACATGGCACATGGAAAAATGTTTAAAATTTATTGAAAATAGTGGAAACCCAAAGAATGCCCACAGTGTTCCTTATGTAAGATGCTGGGGGAAAAAAAAAAAAAAAAAAAAAAAGCATTCAACAGGGTCCACTGGGGGTACCTGCAAACAACTTCAGAAATTTTGATTCCAGGGATTTATATCTTCAGCAATATCTGCATTATATACAAACCCCTCGGCAAGTGTTTATACCTCTGTTATGTCAGACATTCTATATCACATATGGAACTCGCCAGGGTTGTCCTTTATCTTCATTTATATTTACTCTCATGATGGAAACCCTGGTGGAGACTTTTAGAAGTGACAGCCATATATCCAGTATTACCTTAGATGGCTTTACACATAAGATCGGATTGTCTGCCGATGATTTTTTGCTTACATTGACAAAGTCCAGTCTCTTCTCTGACAGTCCAGTTCCTGCTTGATCCATTTGGTTCATCATGAATTTTCTTTGTTTTTTTGCCTCATCTATGGCCTGCTTAAAAGTGGACCTTCCCTGCTTCTAAAAGCACGACAAATCAAAAAAACACACTATTTAATATGTTTACTATTCGAAGCAAACTCCCCCACCCATCCATGTCTCCATTTTTATTTGGTTAAAAAGTCACTGTGGTCTCATTGCTCTAGGTCTTACCTAGAGCACTGGCTGGTACAACTACAGACATTGGGTTGATGTGTGCCACGCTAATCAAAATAGTCAAGAAAAATGGCATTCCTGATTAGCAGATCATGGTGAACCACAATAAAATCGCAGATCATGAAGAGAATACAACCAAAAAGAATTATAAACTGGCCCAACAGTACAGATGACGTGTTCACGGGAGTGCTGAAGGACTACACAAAAAGATAGGTGACTCCTATCAACGTCCTGGTGGTTCTGAGCGGTGACAATAAGGCGTCAAGGGAAAATAATCTGGGAAGGTAATTAAGATTGGACCTAATGACCATATCTTTTTCTGCTTCACTGATCGGAGCTATGGGTCAGCTTGCCTTTTCAAGTGATGACCTCCCTGTGGAGAAACTGAACAAAGACCACTGAGTACATGTATGACAAGACTTAGAAAAAGATGGTTCTATACAAAATCGAGGACTGTGAATCTGGCTCCTTGAGGAAACCTACCCAACAAAAATTGACGTTTACGCCACCACAGCCGCCAACCTCTGAAGGCCTCTTATGCCTGATGAGAAGCAGGACATTCCTCTGATCTTAACAGCATCAGCTGGATGGGAGGACCATTAGACACTGCAAAAACAGATTTTTACTGGTCAAGCAGCATACCAATACCAGTCATATGATGCAGTATGGGAACAGGACTATTTGCAAGATGAAAACAATTCCAGGGTAGTGCTAAAATCAGTGACCTCGCTTGACCCTGGAGCCGGTACACAATATGAACCCGATTCCCAGACCAGAGGAGCCCATGACCGTTCTAAAGAGAAAGTTCCTGGATACCAACAATGCTAGTGAGGGCCAGGATGTACTGACCAGGATAAAGGCCCTACAGGAGGCCAAAGCGTTGATCAATAAAAAGTCGGTGATAAGGATTGTTTCTGTGGTGACAGAATCTGATGAGTCGGCAGGAGATTCTCACCGATCAAACTGAAATTAATTATCACTCGTGTTACTGCGTAGCAGCCGAGTACTTCTAGCACAACCTACTGTATGAATACTCCATGAGACAGTTGTACACAATAGTGAACCTCTCAATCCAGATACCCACTAGAGCATCACCCATGCTATGGATAATATCTGCCAAGATCTGCACTGACAGCTGGCAACACCAAGTCTTCCAGTAGAGGGGGACATGGGTGATGATTAATCCTCCCTGAGATTTGTCCCCTCTGAAGCCTCAAATTTAATCTCTATTCTATGATTATTTGCCTTCAACGTCACAAATCCTCATTACAAACCCCAACCTTCACTTACACAGCCAAATCCATCTACATTGGTTCAAATCCCAATCACGACCCTAGCTGTCTGGAGTTTACATGCCCTCCCTGTGCGGGTCTCCTCGGGGTACTCTGGTTACCTCCCACACTTCAAATACATGCTGGTAAGTTAATTGGCTCCCGTTTAAAAATCGTCCCTAGTATGTGTATGTATGAATGTGAGTTAGGGACCTTAGACTGAAATGAATGTACAATATGTAAAGTATTGCATAAACTGAGCACTATATAGGTACTTGTAAGAAATGAAAAATAGAATCTTGAAAAACAATACCCTAGCATTTCTGGTTGTGGCCAGCTAGAGTAAGGGCAGTTGATTCATGTGGCATTTACTGTCGAATCCATCTGCCCTTAGCTCAAGCATGCATGGAGAGTGTGCCTAATTTCCTTCCCCAAGGACACTTAGGGATAAAATCAATCTTCTTACTACCAGTTACTGAGAGGCCCCCCCCCCACACAACTGAACTGGTAACTATCGGATATGTGTCCTGACACTTATGTATTGCTATAGGTCCTGGTTTTACATTTTTGTACTTTATCACGTTATAGGTCCTTTAACTGTACTTCATACATTTGTTGTGTTCAAGTTCTCACTTTAATGACTGAACCTTATTCCCAAGTCATATAAAATCATGATGTGAAGGTCTATTGAGCATTGGATGTTTTAGGTATATAACTGGGAGGTAACATTATTTGGCAGTTTTCTGTAGTTAACATTTTTCTGATTCATAATGTAACTATTTTCCTCTTTTTGCTCTCCAGGACACTTATGGCCTCCGTTGCTCATGATGTTGAAGTTCTTCTGGATAGAATGGTCTCCTGCTATTCAAGGACTACAGAAGGTAGACATACAGAAGCACGTCCTCAATGTAAAGGAACTTGGAGAAGGTGGGTTTGGAAAAATATTCTTGACAGAAAAGGATATGAAAACAGGACAGTGAGTGAATCCAACGACCATTCCAATATCCTCTACAAATATGTATGTCTATGCATGTAACTTTGGCCTGCAAGACATTGACTTCTTCCAAGGTCATCACTAATCTAAAATAAAACCATAAAGCAGAATCCCCATGCAACACTAACTGAAGTATAGCAGTTATATGCAGTGTTCAAATATGACCCAATGGAAGCATTCATTACAATTGCTGTAAATGCTTTATCATTTCTTTAGGAAATTGTCATACAAAGCAAGGAGAACCAATGAGGGTTCACCAAGATAAATATGTAACAGTACAGGTATGTTGTCAGTGAAAATTAAACAAGACATAAAACATGGTACTTACAAATAGGTTGAGGTATAAGGAACCATATAGAGACCTTCTAAACGTATCTAGGAAACATGAATGCCAAGTCTTTGTTTCTAGACACAATTGTCTAGTTACTAAGTATGATCATTTCAAAAATACCGTCCAAGTAAGAAAAAACTTAGATAGTGGGGTTAATTGCCAAGATGATGGCCCAACAAGTAGCAAAAGAAAAAAGGAAGCTGAGGGAAGTGATAAAAGGAGAGGGGAAGCCAAGTGAGGGGACCGTCCAAATGACAGAGGAAATAAATGTAGGTGCACATGAAAGGATTGAGCTAAAAAGCAAGGTATGAAAAACGGGAGGGGGGGGGGAGTGAATGGAGTACAGAGGACTGCTGAAGGGTCACCTTTCAGATCTAGTCAACTCTGATCTTAAGCGATCACTAGTGCGAGCAATTTCAGTCAAATAAGCATCTGTAAAGACAAAATAGTCAGGGATACCAAGTATCCCAAAAAACCTCCTCTCTGTTAATGGATTGCCTTTACGTCCACCATGTACCTAATCTCATTCACCTTATACCATATAGAGAGGGTGGGAGGGTGGTCTTCCTTCCAACATACAGGGATGCAAGCCTTAGCCGCGTTCAGCAGCTGTATAGTAAGGAAAATACTTTTTGATGGCTCTGAGAGGTGCAACAGAGAGCCTGCAGGGTCGTCCCGTAAATCCACAGAGGTGAGGTATTTAAATCATGTCAGTCATCCTCAAACCAAAAAGATTGAAGCCTTGGACACTGAAAAAAATATGGAGGGTGCCCCCAGCTGCCCCTCAGTGCCAGCATACATTGGGAAGGTTAGAAGAGATATGATTGAGAGTAGATAGTCTCCCGTACTTAGGTGGCTAAAAAAGACTTATGGGCAGAGCGTAGAATCTTTTCCTTTTGTGTCATAGTAAAAAGGTCATACCCAAGTCAGATTCCCATTTTGAGATAAAAAGGCGGGTCCAAGAGCAGATTCTGGATGGATAAACTATGTGACAGATCGGTTCTCCTTTGTGGCAAAGTTGTTCAAAAGCAGTTAAATTCTGAGAAAATCCTGGGTTACGCAAGAGTGAATGTAAGAACAAAGCTGCAGCCCACTCTAGAAGCTCAACAGAGGGTCCACCAGACCTGTCCAGTCAGCCATAAGGCCTCCAGAGGAATCAAGAAAATCCACGAGGAAAAGAGCCCGAAGTAGAGAGGCGGGAGAATTGAGGATCATCTCTTCCTGGTGGGATGTTGGGATTTCCTCGTATTGGGATCATTGGGGAAAGGCTCGGGGAAATGGTAGTGCAAAACATTTCATGCATCATCACTAGTGTGGTGCCAAGAGTCGGATGAGCAACTAATTCTGGCGGTAAATGGATCACGCAGTCACTGCTAACTTAGAGCTGTGTTTCCAGAGTTCTCCAATTCCATTGCCACCCAGTGTTTAGCCACTCTGACAATGCCAGTCCACCAGATGTGTGAGATGAGCGGCTCTATAGTAGTAACGATTATCCGGTAAACCAACTCCCCCTTAGTCTTAGGCAGGGTCAGAGTATGAAAGGCCAGATGGGGGCTTCCCCGGGATCAGATGTAAGTGCAGAATGGAGGCATTGATCTTCCGAAAGAAGGATGTCTCTATAAACGTTTAACATGTGAATTTATGTTGGTAAAATTATTTTGTGAACAAAGCGTTGGACTTGGGAGCAGGTAAATAGCAAAATGTCTTGATGGGTACATATCTGTCTGGAAGAGCGGGAGTTCCTAGACAGGCTGTATTTGCCTGCAGACCACCCTAGATAATGATTACGTGATGCAGAGTCTATATGATTAAAAGAACAGAAATCCCATAATTGAAAAGAACAGGTGAGGGACAGTCAGGCTGGGGAGCATATGATGCTAATAATCCTGGACATCCTCCAGCCAGGAAATGAGGCGGAGCTCTGACTTGCTGAACCTTCAAATGCACATTGTAAGAATCTCACAGTGTGCAGAGAAAGCAGAATAGAATAAAATAACTGCAGGAACCTCTCGTACTGTCTGCTGACTGCTTGTAAGGCTGAAGTTTAGCTTTAAATAAAGCATTATACATTCTCAATTGGGGAGCAGATCTTATTAAAATTATACAGAAACTGGTTGAATAGTTCAAAATTCTTGATCCAAGTTAAATGTTCTTTGACCTGTGAAAAAATATAAGGCCATGGATAACAATAGAATCAGTCAGCCATCTTTCCTTCAGGAGTTCAACATTTCAGGTTTACTTTCATTTCATTTGGTGTCATCTACATTCTGTTCACAGGAAAGTTTCCATGGCAGGACACTACTCCTGACGAAGAGTATACAAGTTGTTGGCAGTAAAAACTTTTCAGGTGGATAATCCTCCTTTGCTTGGAAAAATGTTTAGTAATCTTTTGCCCATTGACAACACTAAAAGAAGTCAAACTACAGAAGTCGTTCTATACATGAGCGAAATCTAGAAGAAGCCCCGGATCCAGCCACAAGACAAGAGGATCCCATAGACAGCAGTTCTGTTCAGTCTGAGGAATCTGAGGCTTCCCCCCTGAACACCTCACAGAGCAGGGTTTCCATCCTGTCCAATTTCAGATCCACATCTTGCCGTCTGGAAGCTGAAAAGTAGAAAATTTGAGAGGAGAGTTAAAAACAGTAGTTGTGGTTTTGACTGCTGGTGATGGTTTGTGGTTGCAATTGTTTTCTTTTCTGGGATTTTTGCAAACAGCTTTTAAAACCCCTTTGTCACTTTTTTCAACAGCATTTGGTTTCCTTTCCATTTAGTTTAAAGGTAATGGTTAATTGTTCACAGGTGCTACTGTATATAAACCTCTCTGTAGAACTCACATTGAGCTTGCCCACATTTTTGCTTGCTGGAACTTCGACTAAGCTCGGGTTCACACCAGTGCGACTTGTCATATGACCTGACAGTTCAAACTCGCATGACAAGTCACACCCCATTTCTGGCAATGGGACCGACTCAGTCTCAGTGACTTTGAAAAAAAGGTTCCTGCACAATTTCAGTGCAACTTGCATTGGCTGTTGGGAGATCTATTGTTTGTTTATGGGTCTCATATTGCTGGAGGGTCAATTGCTACTAGGAGAGATCTATCATTGAGGGAGGGGTCTATTGATGCTGATTGCTGGGAGATCCATTCTTGCCATGGGTCTATTGTTTCTGAGCGGTATTTTTTGCAGGTGATTAATTGTGGCTGGGGGAGGCAATGATCTACTGTCACTGGGGTGGGAGTATTGTTGCTGGCTGCAGGTGGATATCTCCTACTGCTCTTCTTACCATCATTAATTTCCATACAAATCACTTAGCACCACAAAATGATACTTGGTTCTGTATACCTTAAAAAGGGTGGTATTGGGAGGTGGGTAGAAGGTGGAAGCAAGGAATGGTCTTAAGGAAGTGGGTACAAGGCAGAGATAAGGGGTGACTCAGAAAGAGCGAGTTCCACCATCTATTATGGAGGGAAAAAAAGCCCAATATACAGTTATATGGTGGGACCTGGAGAATTGTTGTAGATATAAAAAAGGTTCATGTCAGTCCTGGCCAAACAATGCAGGTTAACAAACTGAGTGAGTTGGGTTCTACAAATCAAACTTGACTATTCTTAATACTCATGCTGCAAGCATTAGTAAAAACAGAAAGAAAGATATTACACTTTACTTTTTCAGTTACTTCCTGGTTTCCATGCCTAGGCAAATAATGTAACACATCAGGGCAGGTGGATGCCAGGAAGTAAATGCTACACACAATTTTCCCCTCCTCAAGATGGTCATGGACACTTAGAAAAAAACATTGAGGAATTTGTGAATTTGCTTTGAATATTAAAAATTAAATAGTGCTTTTGGTTTGTGGTGCTCAGATACAGGTAGTTCCGCTTTGATTCCTGCAAAGAAATCACTTACAGTATCAGTGTTGCTTTTAAACTGACAAAACTAAATACAAAACAGATAAAGCTAGCAGGTAAAGTTTCGGATAGAAGAGACTCGTCTTCTGGATGAAAAAGAAAAGCCCAGCATTGGTAATATACTGAGGATGAAGCAGTTATAATGTGCATGTGCAGGACTGACATCAGTGGCCACATAATGGCTGGAAGAAGACCAGAGGAGAAGGTTGTGGTGACAGAGCAACATGGAGGATTGCAGACCTTACATTGCTGGAGGAGAGCAAACTGTAGTGAGCAAGTCTGCCGTAATGTGCTAGTACAATATCTACAGGTTATGGTCAATGCTCTGGGGGCCCTCTACAGATTTAGTTCTGTTTTGAGTTCACAATGATAGCAATTTCCCATTATCTCTCTCTCTGACAAATCAGTTAGGGGCTGTGAAAACTGTTAAGACGTGGATTTCAATGGACACGTTCATGTTGGGCTATCCCTGCCATTCACACATCATAATGACCCAGGAAATCACCTTTCATATTAGCAGTGACTGAGTTTATCCTGAAGGTGGCACCAGCTGGAAGCCTTCAATCCATTAAGACAAATTGGTGAAATATTGAATGTCTCAGCCTGGTGGGACGTATGAATGAAATGTGTTTTTAGGTGTGTGACTTGTTCAGTTGGAAAATTAAAATGGATCAAGATGGATCTGGTGACATCTAATATCCAATTCTGTGTGCTTTGCATATTCCTACTGTATTCAGCTTATGTATATTTTAGGTTTCCATATGCAAAGGCTGCTATGGGTTTCTTACATCGGGTAACATTTTACCATATCGGTGTCGAATGATTCATTGTCATTTATACAGGCTGGTTTAATTGGGTTATTGTATCATATTGTAAGACCTTGTTCCACCAATAGTGAATGCATCGGGCTTCATGCATAGCAAAGGAATGATCCATCAGGGCATCCAAGCTGGGCAAAATTCTGCTGATGGACTTTGAATGCAATGTGATCAAATTGGCAGTTTTTGGACTCAAGGCTTCGGGGTCCTCACCCATAAGGGTCCTTAAACCATAAACTCACCTGTGCCTGAGCTTGCCACATGACCTGCAGATGAGAGCACAAGACCTGCACATGAGAGCACAAGACCTGCAGATGAGAGCACAAGACCTGCAGATGAGAGCACAAGACCTGCAGATGAGAGCACAAGACCTGCAGATGAGAGCACAAGACCTGCAGATGAGAGCACAAGACCTGCAGATGAGAGCACAAGACCTGCAGATGAGAGCACAAGACCTGCAGATGAGAGCACAAGACCTGCAGCAAATACATGCTTGTTACTACTGGGAATGATAAGCTCAAAGCAACATGGAATCTTCTGTGGCTGTGCAGTGTTATATGCTGGGCTGCCCATCAAGGTTGAACTATGGCAACACTGTTGGAGACTGAACAGAGAAGAAATTAGAGTCCCTTTGACTCCTGTGGTTGAGCTATCTTCCCCAGATTAAAGATACACGCACCACCCACCACTGGTACTGAGAGGATGGATGATTAACCTTTAAGTGGCTTCTCTACTCCTGCACCCAGATGTGACAGATTGTAACCAATGCTTGTATACATCAAAGTTCTGGTGAGTGCACACCATCAGAAGTGGTGGATTACCTTTAAAGATATACGCACATCTGCACTTCGGTCACAAGGATATATCGTGTCTTAATTTTTCTATTGAAATTAGGATTCATATGGACATTTATTCACTTAATGGACTAAAGACGTTGTATATTCTGAATGGGTAACTTTATGAATTGAGTAGAATATATAGAATTTTTTATCGCCGCACTGTTTATTATATTTTGTTTTAAGGTTTTATCTGGTTACCTATTGTGCATAGCTGCTGCTTCTTTTAGTGCACTTACATACCTTATACCTTTTGGCAGCAAAGCCTACATGGCCCCAGAAATGTGTGACATGACCATTTCAGATGGACTGGTGGTAGATGGCAGCCTCGGTGTCTGTGCGTTTGGTGTCATCGTCTACATTCTTACAGGGGAGTTTCCATGGACTGTGGTCATCCTTGATGGATATAAATGCTTTGACTGGCAAAACAATTTCAAGATGGTTAATGCTCCTGAAGCATGGAGAAAGATTCCCACTGGGATATGAAGGATGTTTAGTGCTCTTGGCAATTGATGGCACTAAAAAGGAATCAAAGTACCGAAGTCCTCAAATACATGAGGAAAACCTGGAAAGAAGAAACTCCAGATTCTACTGAAAGACAAGAGGATGAGGATTTCATAGAAAGTAGTTCAGTACAACCTGAGGAATCATTGGCTTCTCTTCTGACCACCTCACAGAGCTGTGTTTCCATCAGGTCAACTCTCAGCTCTTCTTCCCTTTTGACCACAGACATCTGGATCTCAGTCTGAGATGACTCTAGAGGGACAAAAGCACAACATGGAAGACGAACTAATCGTGTTTGATGATGAATTTTCTTTACACATTGGTGCTGAGGTGGAAATTGGGTAAAGAAGAATTGGTGAGTGATGAAGCATCTGAAAAAATATCACATATGGACAATTTTCTCAGGTAAGTGACTGAGGAAATAAAAAGGGGTCATAATTAGATATCATATATTTGGCAGTAATCAACTCCACAGTTCCAACCATTAGGACCATGTCACACTAGCAGTTCTGCACTGCAGCCATCACTTTTGGCCCACCACATCCACCACTGATTTTACTAGAGATATACACAGAAAAGGTTGATTCATATTCATTTAAGTTAATTGTTTTGTCATGCTTAGGATTCATTTTCGAAATTTTGTATATTCAGATTCATGTCATTTTCAGTATACTCAAAATTCAAAAAACTTGAAATTAAAATTTCAGAAAATTGCTATATTCATTATTTTTATTTAATTATATTCCTTTATTTTCTAATTTTGTATTTTTTCTATTTTCTTTTCTATTAATTTTATTCCCTTTCTAATTTTTTTTATATTCTATTTTTCAATTATTTTCTATAAAATAGCCTAAGTAGGAATCATGTTATTTTACTTTACACCTTACTGTATTTATTACAATGATTTCCATGTTGAAATTGAGATCATTGTCAGTCAGAAAGTAAAAGCTGTGTAAATTCCATTATCTACCATAGTTTGTAGACGTTATAACTTTCACACAAAGCAAATCAATATACACTTATTGGGATTTTGTTTCTAAAAACATGTAGCATAATACATTTTGGCCTAAATTTATGATGAAATTAGTTTTGGATATTTTTTACTGACAAATTAGAAAATGTTTTTTTTCCAGAAATTGATTTTTTTTTTTTATAGCACAAATAAAAGCGCACGTGATCAAATACCACCAAAAGAAAGCTCTATTTGTATGAAAAAAGACAATTTGATGTACAGCATTGCATGATCGCGCAATTGTCAGTTTAACTAGTACAGCGCTGTTTAGCAAAAAATGGCATAAATTGCAGTATCTATACCAAATTTTGTAGACTAACTTTCACACAAAGTAATCAATATACACTTATTGTGATTTTCTTTACCAAAAACATGGAGCAGAAAACATTTTCGCCTAAATTTATGACTTTGAGTTTACTATGTATTTTTGTAGCCGAAAGTAAAAAAAAGTTCTCAATTTTCTGTCTGTAAAAACGCAAAAAATAAAAAGCGCACAGGTGACCAAATACCACAGAAAGAAAGCTCCATTTGTGTGAAAAGGACAAATGTCGTTTGGGTGCAGCATTGCATGACCGTGCAATTACCAGTTGAAATAGTACAGCGCCGAATAGGAGAAAAAAAAAAAAGGCCTGGTTATTAAAGGGGGTAAATACTCTGGAGGGCAAGTGCTTTATGTCCAAACCGTATTCCCCGAGTCATGTACATACAAATGTGGAGGTCTATTTAGCATTTCATATTAGGTATATAACTGAGGTTAACAGTATTCATGTTTTCTGCCCAACAAGATTTCTTTTTTGCTCTTCAGGACACTATGGCCTCTGTTGCTCATGATGTGGAACATCTTCGGGATAGAAGATTCTATTCTTCTATTCGAGGATCAAAGAAGGTAGACTCAGAAGTGTTTCCTCCGGGAGTTCAGTATTTCATGCTTACTTTCAATTCATCCCAACATCATTCAAACGCCTTCACCACTACTGATCGCTTGGTATTTGTCCAAGAACTGGCACCTCTTTGTTCATCTGCATGTTTATTATTCAATTATTTTTCATATTTTAGTATTGTTTATGTATGGCATATGATTTTATTTTATATTATGAGCGCCACACTAAATATTTGCACACTTATAAAAAAAAGTTAGTGTTAGCCGCTTATTTACATATTGATCACCATATAGAAGAGCAGGAGAAACCCTTTATCTACAGGTGATCAAATACCACCAAAAGAAAGCTCTATTTGTGTGAAAAAAACCAAAAATGTTTGGGTGCAGCATTGCATGACCGTGCAATTATCAGTTGAAAAAGTGCAGCACTGAATAGCAAAAAAAAAAAAAAAAAAAAAAGGCCTGGTCATTAAGGGGGGTAAATCCTCTGAAGGCAAGTGGTTTATGTCCAAACCGTATTCCGAGTCATGTACATACAAATGTGGAGGTCTATTTAGCATTTCATATTAGGTATATAACTGAGGTTAACAGTATTCATGTTTTCCGCCTAACAAGATTTCTTTTTTGCTCTTCAGGACACTATGGCCTCTGTTGCTCATGATGTGGAACATCTTTGGGATAGAATGGCCTCCTATTCATGAGGATCAAAGAAGGTAGACTCAGAAGTCTTCCCTCCGGGAGTTCAGTATTTCGTGCTTACATTCAATTCATCCCAACATCATTCAACGCCTTCACCACAACTGACCAAGGAGAATGGCCCTCCTAACCCTCTTGTATTGAACTGTATCGTTGCTGTATTGTCTCCCTTTATATTGTAAAGAGCTGAGCAAACTGTTGGCACTATATAAATCCTGTATAATCTATGAAAAAGGTAAACATCTGGGTGCAACAGATTAGAATATTCAGATATTACCTTAGATCAAGAATTGGACATTTTAAGCTGGTAGAAATTTTTTTTTTCTTTTTTTGCACAGGTGGAACAATGGTGTTGAAGGTTATGGAAAAACCAGAACCACTTACTCAGAAGTCTTTCCTCCAGGAGTTCAGTATTTCATGCTTACTTTCAGCCTAACATCATTCAATGCCTTCACCACTACTGACCGCTTTGTCTTTGTTCAAGAACTGGCACCTCTTGGTGATCTGCTCTCCATGATTATACCAAATCTAAGATTAAGATTTAAGTACGGAGAACGGTTTCTTAGGTTTGGCTAACATTAAGAAGAGTTAAGATGCAACAGGAATTAAGGAAACTCTTAGCTGACATTAGTAGAGGTGTCCATGTTGAAAGATTTACACTTTCCTTTTGTTCTGACTACTCGTACTTGTTCTGAGCACGTAGATACATATGGTAAAATAATCCATCCCTAGTCTAAAAAACAAAAAAAAAAAAGTTATGGTTATACATATTTAATTGTTTCTGGATAAATATCCTGATTTTTTTCATTTATAGATAAGTATTCTGAATTTGCTTTATTTTTTTTGGTGGGAATTCCAGAAGACGCAGTGAAGAAGTGTGCAAGTGCTCTTGAATTCATTGTGGAGAAAGGACTGGTGGTATACATGGATGTGAAGCCAGATAATGTTTTAGTGAACTGCTATTCCATCAAGCTCACAGACTTTGGCCTGGCTAAGGTCAAAAGGCACAGTGATTAGAGGCAAGTGTGGCACCACGTCCTACATGGCTCCAGAAAATGTTCAAAATTGACACTTCAGATGGCCTGGTTGTGGATGGCAGCCTTGATGTGTGGGTGTTTGGAGTAGTCATCTATTGTTTACTTACAGGAGAGCGTCCATGGGAGGATGCCATTCTCGACAATGAAAAATGTAAAGGTTTTGTTGACTGGCAAAACAATGTCCAGAGTGATAATCCTCCTGAAGCATTGACCAAGGTTGCCTCTGAGATATGAAGGATCTTTACTGATCTTTTGACCATTGATCATACTAAAAGAAGATGACTACAGAAGTGCTGAAATACACAATGGAAAAGCTGGAAAGTAGAAATCCCAGATTCAGCCACAAGGCAAGAGGATGAGGATACCATAGAAAGCTATTCTTCTGTGGAATCTGATGAACCCTTGTGTGAAGCTTCCAACATGAACGCCTCACAGAGCAGCAAATCCATGTCAAGTTTCAGATCCACATTTGACCAGTTGATCATAGACACTTCTGTATCCCAGTCGGAGATGACTCCAGAGCCACCCAAGGATGACATGGCAGAGGCACGAATTGTGCTTGGCGATTCATTTTCTTTACATGTTGGTGCAGAGGTAGATATTGGGTAAAGAAGAATGAGTGATGGCGCATCTGACAAATCTATGGTCAACCTTGTCAGGTATGTGGCTCTTAAAAATAAATAAAAAAGGCATCATAAGATCCTGTATGTTTTTTGTAGTAGTCAGCTCAGCAAGTCAAACTTTTCAGAACATGTCACACTTCTGCACTAAGTGTGTTGGCATTACTCTTCATCCCACCATATCACTGATTTTTTTTTCCCCAACTTAAAAAAAAAAAAAAGGCATGGCATCTACGTCCAGAGCATAGCTCCCAGCTTTCCAAATTTTGGATTACCCCCCATTTTTTTTTTTTTTTTTTAAAACTAAATCCCTCTGTCCTGTTTTCAATCGTCTCTAATCTGATGTTCAGATCTCTTTAAAAAATGTACTAATTACCTCAAATGTTGTAACACTAAAGCTGGCCATACACAGATTTTCATTTAAGAATTTTCATTTCAAGAATATTCATTTGATTTTCTAATAGTGGGGTCAAAATCGAAGTTTGTTTTCGACAGCAATGACGAGAAAATTTAAAGGGGCAGGAAGGAAAAAACTTACGATCAAACAAATCTTTGACCAGTATATGTGGTCATCGTTCAGAAATTACATTCATTTTAAACTCAAAATGTTAAAAGCAAATATTCAAATGTCATTCACCGAATGTTCAAAATTTTCGTACGAATATTCTTGGCTGAAAAACTACATGTGTATGGCCAGCTTAAACCTTTCAAACCTCTATATTATTGCAAGTGTGGCAGGGGGGTGTTCTATGCCTACGTACTTTTTGCTATGTGTCCCCCTTTCATCTCAGAAAGTTGGGAGGTATACAAATGATGGAACTCGTTACTCTCAGACTGGTGGGGTTAGGCCTTGTAGTTACACGTATTAAGGTGAAATCAGAATTTAAGAGTCCGATATAAAAACGTTCTATTGAACAATGATTATTATACAGTATATAACGCTAAAAGATTTGCTCAGCGCTGTACATTATAGTGGGGGACAGAACATGAGAATACAGTAACACGAGGGGTTCAAGGGCCCTGCTCTTTCGAGCTTCCAATCTAGGAGGGAGGGGATAGTGGTACAGGAGGAAGTGGCTGGGGGGGATGGAGTGGTAGGAGGAGATCAGCTGTTAGGGGAGGGTGGGGTAGGCTTCCCTGAAGAGATGGGTTTTCAGGGTGCGGATAATAGGAGTCTTGTTTTGTACACTTAACATTTCACTAATATTTTAATCGGGTGACAGATCCATTGTGATGCCATTGCCAAGTCCAATTATTATAGGTTTAGTAACTTGTAGGAACCCGAGTTAGTTTCTTTTTTTTTTTACCAATCTATAGCAGTGAAATCAATTGAAGGATGGTTACTTCTTGGTTGGTGTAGGTCTCTATCCCTTTATATATTGACTAGGATGTTGTATTCTAAGGCAATTTTCTGAATTACAAAAATACCTATAAAGCCCATGTCTGTGACCTTATTTATTAGCATTTCATATAATCAACATAACATTTACTGCAGGATATTCAATTGGACCCCAGGTCTGAAGGAGCCTATTGAGCATGCTCCGAAAACGCATTACCGCCCCTTTCACTTGCTACATCTGACTCTGCTCTCCAAGCTTCATTTTTGATGCACAGGCACATCCTGGACTCTACTTCCTGATCCTATAGGCATAGTTTGCTGCTGGATGGCTGGATGTCCCATCTGGATCTAATTACCACACGATGAGTCTTTAACAGTTTAAGTGCAAATTTTCCATTGTCTACTAATAAATTGTTAATACTGCTCTTAGGAGGCGCCTTCCTCTCTTTTTCTTGTTACTGCATTAGAGCATTGCTTCCACTCTAAGAAGAGCTGCCTCAGTGTTACTGCTTCCATCTATCCATCCCTGATATCCATCTGGCACCTTTATCTTACAGCTACAGAGGTTGGGGTCAAACAAGCGTGCCCTATATAAAATATACAGTTCCTCCTGTGTTAGCAGTGGTTCCCTTTTTGTGGCTGAAAAGGTTCTCAGCAGCAAAAAAAAAAAAAAAATAAATAAATATTGTAATCCATAATTGCGGTTCCTCCCAAGTTGTAGGTTTTCTTCCTTCTGCGTCACCAGTATGGTTTTTTTAGGCTTTACTTTTTTTTTTTTACATTAATTTTTTTTTTTTAAAGCAGCAAAAAAATTCTCCATAATAGCTGTACTTCCCAATTTCTTTATTTAAAAATATAATGGTTTATAGCACACCAAGCTCAAAACATATTGCACCCAAGCACCAAATTTCCATCCCACACGCAAAAACAAAAAAAAGTTTTAAAAATCCCTATCGTGTCCAAAAGGCCAAGGAGAGGCAGATGCTCATGGACAGATGAGGGCAAGCAGCCTGTCCACAGTGAAAAAGTGGTGGTCATGGACAAGGTGTATCCTCTGCAGGCAGGGCACGCTTGTCCTTTTTTCTGGTACTGGCCATGTTATTGAGCCACAGCATGCAGAAAAGGTGGTGGAGTGGATAACTCAGCCATCCTCATCCTCCTTCACTCAGGCTCCTAATAGTTTGTGTCAAGGAGCCCACTTTGGCAGCTGCGGTGGCAAAAAACTTTCAAACTCATATAGGAACAGTCACCCCATTGTAGCCAGTAAAACCAGAACACACCTATAATGGTTTGTGTCATCTCTTACAACCCTCATAGAACCTCTGATAATAGATATAGCTGTAGCTCTGTGTACATCAGTGTGATGGTCAGTGGGAAGAATGTTCCTTACATTTGTTGTCAATGGAAAAAAATCCCCCCCCAACAGATAGCTTAAAAATATCATTGGTGTCAGTGGTAGAAATAGCTTCTCTCTCAAGGAACCCTTAGCAGCCTCTTGAGGAACATTAGGGTTCCATGGAGCCTGGATGAGAGGCTGATCTAGACACTCTTCTCTTGGGGACTTACATTTTCCAGCAGTAAAAAAGGAATATCTAGTTTTGGCCAATTGGGAAATTCTTCAGTGGTTTTCCATTTATTGTACTGAGATTAAGGTTTCTTTATACCATTACAAAATCTAGTGCTGTGCTTAGAATTAATTATATCTAACCCAGTTCTACTGTACAGAACACAGAAGCAGCAGTTTTGAAAGAAATTTGCTCTTGAAGGTGCAAGTTATAGATCTGGGTTCCTTTCATCAATACTTGGGTTTATCATTCACCCAGATCATATCAGTATATTTTCCATTACTTGATATACACATGGCTTGTTCTAGGTCACCAAGTAGTGAAGAAATGGTCAGAATGTTTGGAGATGAATCTCTAGAAATATGTCCAGATATGGCAGCTCCAACATTCCTATCCTGACAGGTCCTATTAATCCTGAAAAATACTTTTATAGTCATTTTTTATTTTCAATAAAGTTCATCCTTATGGCAGGTTTAGTCTTCTCATGGCAGTATCTGCTAGAAATATTGGGAGTCACAAAGATGCTTATATAACTATTGGATATATCCTGGAACTTATGTATTGCCATATGTCTTGGCTTTTCCATTTTTGTACTTGATCAAGTTATAACCTTTGCTTGGTAATTTTCTTGTATATAGATAGCTGGCTTTCCATATTCAGGTCCTTTAAAATTAATAAATACAATTTGTTGAGTATGAACTTCACTTTAATGTTAAAACCATATTCCATATTTTTAGGTATAACACTGGAGGTGAACATTATTCAGATTTGGTGACATTTCTATAGTTTATTTTCTAAGATTTTTTTTTCCACCTAACAAGATTTGTTTTTTGCTCTTCAGGACACTATGTCCTCTGTTGCTCATGATGTGGAACATCTTCTGGATAGAATGGTCTCCTATTCACAAGGATTACAGAAGGTAGACTTACAGGATTAGATCCTCATTCTGATGAAACTTGGAGAAGGTGGATTTGGGAAAGTATTCTTGGCAAACGACAGGAAAGCAGATCAGTGAATAATTCTATCCATTTCAATATCCTTCATGTACTGCATTAGGCATGTAAATATGATCTGCAAAACAGACTACTTTCAAGACGTCACTAAATCGTAGAGTTACTCTAAAATAAAAAAAAAGGATCAGTAAAGTAGAATCCCCATAAAAACGGAAAAGAATAGCAGGAATATGGAGTGAACGCATATGGCCCAATTATAAAATGTATTACATCTCTATGAAAGGTAAACATCTGGGTGCAACATTAGAAATATTCAGAAATTACCTTAGATCAAGAATTAGACATTTTAAGCTAATAAACTTTTTTTGCACAGGTGGAACAATGGCGTTGAAGGTTATGGAAAAGAAAAAAAAAAAAAAAAAAAAAGAAGAAGAAACGAACCACTCAGAAGTCTTTCCTCCGGGAGTTCAGTATTTCATGCTTACTTTCAATTCATCCCAACATCATTTAATGCCTTCACCACTGACCGCTTTGTATTTGTTCAAGAACTGGCACCTCTGGGTGATCTGCTCTCCATGATTATACCAAGTGTAAGTACATTAAGATTTAAGTATGGAGAATTGTTTTCCTTAGTTTTGGATAGAGTTAAGAGTTACAACGCTTGTCAATTTTTTTTATGTTGTCTGTATCCTTTTGGAAAGATTTCCTTTTGCTTCCTCTCCTAGAGATGCAACAGGAATTGAGGAAACTCTTAGCTGACATTAGTAGGTGGTGTCCATGTTGAAATATTTACACTTGCCTTTTGTTCTGACTACTCGTACTTGTTCTGAGCACGTAGATACATATGGTAAAAGAATCCATCCCTAGTCTAAAACTAAAAAGTTATAGCTATGTATATAAAAATTTGTTTCTGGATAAATATTCTAAAATTACTCTTTTTGGTGGAAATTCCAGAAAACGCAGTGAAGATATGTGCTGTGCAGATCTCAAATGCCCTTGAATTCATTGCAGAGAAAGGACTGGTGTACATGGATGTGAAGCCAGATAATGTTTTAGTGTTTAACCGGGACTGCTATTCCATCAAGCTCAGACTTTGGCCTTGCTAAGGTCAAAAAATACAGTGGATTAGAGGCAAGTGTGGCACCGTGTCCTACATGGCTGCAGAAATGTGAAAGAATTGACACTTCAGATGGCCTGGTTGTGGATGGCAGCCTTGATGTGTGGGCATTTGAAGTAGTCATCTATTGTTTATTTACAGGAGAGCTTCCATGGGAGGATGCCATTCAGGACGATGAAAAAATATTAAAGCTTTGTTGACTGGCAAAACAATGTCCAGGATACTAACATTTATACCAGTAGGTAAAGTTGAACAAGGGATTATCAGATTGCCTCTCCATTATGGTCATAAAAAAGTGGTACCACATGGATTGAACAGTCCATTTAAACGGTGAGCAATGTGGCAAGAACTGAAAAGGTTGAAAGGGGTTATATTATGAGCTCAAGAAACAAAAGCAACCTAAATGTACAAATAAATAATTGCAACGCATTTTCACTGCCAGTGCATCCATTATAAAAAAAGTTTAATAGCAATTAACTAAATCGGTGGCTTTGCAACTCCATGAGGCAATTTGAGATACATTATCTTAATCTGTGACTCAAACAATGTTACCTATACATTAGTCAATATCTACTTTCCAAATTCTGGTCAATGATCTTTCTTGCTATCCCTCAAGAGATTAGACAAGGTCCTCCAGGGCTCTTTATTAATATATAGTGGATAAGACCATGGACTGCTCCAATCCTTCACACCCATCTCGCTGTGAATTACATCTTTTTTTTTTCATTCAGCCGACTTGTGACACCTGGGAGGTGTATAAACTCTAGACTATAGAAAGACTATACATAGATTTCTCATTTCCACATAAGTCATACTTCGGAATTGATTTGATCCTATCTTCGCTTTCTCTAGTACAAAAAGGACTGTCAGTCAAAATCCCTCCAATCCCATGGTCAGACCATGCTCCAATGACTTAAAATTCAGGAAAAACAAAAAACAAACAAACATTCTACAAGTTCTACTTATTTTATGGTGTAACAATACTGAGTTATTAGCTAAAGCATAGCATGGGGAAAAAACCCTCAAAATTATGGAGTATTTTGATATGAACTCTCCTGATGTGGGGTATTTTTCACTTTGGTGTGCTCAAAGTCTACAGCACAGGCCTTCTTATACAAGCAGCAGGCAAAGAAAAGGAGGTGAAAAGCACCGATCCTTAAAAAAAAAAAAAAAAAAAAAACAAAACACACTACTCAACCCTCCAATTTCTGATACAGAAATATTGGACACAATGAATTCTCTCCCTTCACACAAGTCACCAGAAGCAGACGGATTATCCACAGAATACTATAAATCATTTGTATCTCATGAGGCTTCTGCCTCTTTTCCTGAGGAAATTCTTCAGGCTACCATTACTGCATTGCCTAAACTAGGGGAAAAAAAAAAAAAAACAAAAAAAAAAACAAAACCCACAAAATTTTAGACTGTTGAAGAGTTGAAGATATATGCAAACATAGTTGCAAATAGATTAGCAAAATTTAATTTAGTTAAAAAGTAGGACAAGGGTAACGCAAGGATAATATAACCCAATTTAATGAAGGCACTGAAGGATTATGGGGAGCTGTCTAATTTAAAAAAATCAATCCAAAACTAAATACGGAAATCTTGAACATAAATCTTCGGAGGAGAGAGGCTTTTTTCCTCGTGGAAGGAAAAAAACTAAAATATTTAGGAATAAAGTTAACATCCCTAAAAAAAAAAATAAAAAAAAAAAAAAAAATATAAAATATAAGAAACTATATTCCATTATTAAATGCAATCAAATAAGAAATGAGAACATTTGGGATAGGTGGTATATCTTGGCTGGGAAGAATAAATAATTAAAATGTTAATTGTTCCAAAAATTTTATAGAAAATTTCACATGATTCCAATAAAGCTTCCAGAACAGTATTTTAAGATAATGAAAAAAATGATAATGTTTATATGGAGGAATAGAAAACCTACAATAAAGTTATGAAGTTTTAACTAGAGAAAGAAAATGGGGGATTGGGTGGTCCTTATTTTAAAAGATATTATAACTCAGTATTAATAGCACAGATTTGAGATTGGATACATAATTCACGGGGGAAAAGTTGGATAAATATTGAAAACATTAAAGTACATTTGAGTAAGATAATATGGTTACCACCTCACTGTCGTGGAATGATAGCACAAGTATACGCACAAGAATGGTTATGAGGGTTTGGGCCATAATGCACAAACAGATGGGGTGGGAATTTAACTCAATGTTAATGCCTATCGTAAAACACAGATTTCTTCCTGCCAGGGAATGATAAGATTTCAGGGAGATGCACAATTAGGAGATCTAATGAATGGTGAGAAAATCTGCCCCTTGGGGGAAATGAAAAAAGTTGTTTATTAAAGTAGATGAGTGGCGATATTTACAAAATTAATCATTTACAAGAGCTCCCGAGGCCCCTAAGGAAGAAAAAAGTGGAATCCATTTGAACTTGTTTAGTACATGGGGAGATGGGAAACACGAAACTTCAAAAATATATAAAATTCTTACTAAATTAATAACAAGCACGGCACATATGGGGAAATAGGAAAGAATTAGGAGTTAAGATAGAAGATAAACAAAGATTTATAAGTTAACACATGGTAAAGTATGAAAGATGTAGAGATGTACTATAAATGTTTGGCGAGGTGGTATATGACACCAAATATAGTACACAAAAGAGATAAAAATCACCTTTATGTTGGCGGGATGTGGGGAACAGGGTATGGTAGGTCACATTTGGTGGGAATGTTATAAAATTGAAGAATATTGGGAAGAAATAATCCAGCAGATACAAGAAATAACAGGGATAAAAATATTAAAGGACCCGGGGATAATGTCTTTTGCATGCAACAGAATTACCAGTAGAAAAAATATAGACACTCTGGGTTATTGCACTATATGAACGCAGCAAAAAAGTTTCATTCCTCAATTTTGGATGGAAAAGGGAGTACCAAATATAATGGACTGGATTAAGAGTAGATCAGATATATAGAATGGAGGAATTATACCATTTAGATGAAGACAAAAATGGAAGGTTTACGTGAGAAGTGGAAAAAGTGGAAGGAGTTTAAGAAGGTTAGATTAATTGAAAGTGTATAGAAAACCCTAGGGCTCCAAAAAGAGGATTGGTGCTGAGTGGAGGGGAGGGAAGGGGAAGGAGGGGAAGATATGGATTGGGAGAGGGTGGGGGGAGGGGGAGGTATATATTTTGGGTGAAAATATTTTAAGTGATATTGAATTTTTACATTGGAAAGAAAAAGATGAAATTTAAAATGTAACTAAAAAAAAGCAGGACAAGTGGGATTTGTCAAGGACAGAGGCTCCACATGGCACATGGAAAAATGTTTAAAATTTATTGAAAATAGTGGAAACCCAAAGAGTGCCCACAGTGTTCCTTATGTAAGATGCTGGGGGGGAAAAAAAAAAAAAAAAAAAAGCATTCAACAGGGTTCACTGGGGGTACCTGCAAACAACTTCAGAAATTTTGATTCCAGGGATTTATATCTTCAGCAATATCTGCATTATATACAAACCCCTCGGCAAGTGTTTATACCTCTGTTATGTCAGACATTCTATATCACATATGGAACTCGCCAGGGTTGTCCTTTATCTTCATTTATATTTACTCTCATGATGGAAACCCTGGTGGAGACTTTTAGAAGTGACAGCCATATATCCAGTATTACCTTAGATGGCTTTACACATAAGATCGGATTGTCTGCCGATGATTTTTTGCTTACATTGACAAAGTCCAGTCTCTTCTCTGACAGTCCAGTTCCTGCTTGATCCATTTGGTTCATCATGAATTTTCTTTGTTTTTTTGCCTCATCTATGGCCTGCTTAAAAGTGGACCTTCCCTGCTTCTAAAAGCACGACAAATCAAAAAAACACACTATTTAATATGTTTACTATTCGAAGCAAACTCCCCCACCCATCCATGTCTCCATTTTTATTTGGTTAAAAAGTCACTGTGGTCTCATTGCTCTAGGTCTTACCTAGAGCACTGGCTGGTACAACTACAGACATTGGGTTGATGTGTGCCACGCTAATCAAAATAGTCAAGAAAAATGGCATTCCTGATTAGCAGATCATGGTGAACCACAATAAAATCGCAGATCATGAAGAGAATACAACCAAAAAGAATTATAAACTGGCCCAACAGTACAGATGACGTGTTCACGGGAGTGCTGAAGGACTACACAAAAAGATAGGTGACTCCTATCAACGTCCTGGTGGTTCTGAGCGGTGACAATAAGGCGTCAAGGGAAAATAATCTGGGAAGGTAATTAAGATTGGACCTAATGACCATATCTTTTTCTGCTTCACTGATCGGAGCTATGGGTCAGCTTGCCTTTTCAAGTGATGACCTCCCTGTGGAGAAACTGAACAAAGACCACTGAGTACATGTATGACAAGACTTAGAAAAAGATGGTTCTATACAAATCGAGGACTGTGAATCTGGCTCCTTGAGGAAACCTACCCAAGAAAAAGATGGTTCTATACAAATCGAGGACTGTGAATCTGGCTCCTTGAGGAAACCTACCCAACAAAAATTGACGTTTACGCCACCACAGCCGCCAACCTCTGAAGGCCTCTTATGCCTGATGAGAAGCAGGACATTCCTCTGATCTTAACAGCATCAGCTGGATGGGAGGACCATTAGACACTGCAAAAACAGATTTTTACTGGTCAAGCAGCACACCGATACCAGTCATATGATGCAGTATGGGAACAGGACTATTTGCAAGATGAAAACAATTCCAGGGTAGTGCTAAAATCAGTGACCTCGCTTGACCCTGGAGCCGGTACACAATATGAACCCGATTCCCAGACCAGAGGAGCCCATGACCGTTCTAAAGAGAAAGTTCCTGGATACCAACAATGCTAGTGAGGGCCAGGATGTACTGACCATGATAAAGGCCCTACAGGAGGCCAAAGCGTTGATCAATAAAAAGTCGGTGATAAGGATTGTTTCTGTGGTGACAGAATCTGATGAGTCGGCAGGAGATTCTCACCGATCAAACTGAAATTAATTATCACTCGTGTTACTGCGTAGCAGCCGAGTACTTCTAGCACAACCTACTGTATGAATACTCCATGAGACAGTTGTACACAATAGTGAACCTCTCAATCCAGATACCCACTAGAGCATCACCCATGCTATGGACAATATCTGCCAAGATCTGCACTGACAGCTGGCAACACCAAGTCTTCCAGTAGAGGGGGACATGGGTGATGATTAACCCTCCCTGAGATTTGTCCCCTCTGAAGCCTCAAATTTAATCTCTATTCTATGATTGTTTATTTGCCTTCAACGTCACAAATCCTCATTACAAACCCCAACCTTCACTTACACAGCCAAATCCATCTACATTGGTTCAAATCCCAATCACGACCCTAGCTGTCTGGAGTTTACATGCCCTCCCTGTGCGGGTCTCCTCGGGGTACTCTGGTTACCTCCCACACTTCAAATACATGCTGGTAAGTTAATTGGCTCCCGTTTAAAAATCGTCCCTAGTATGTGTATGTATGAATGTGAGTTAGGGACCTTAGACTGAAGTGAATGTACAATATGTAAAGTATTGCATAAACTGAGCACTTTATAGGTACTTGTAAGAAATGAAAAATAGAATCTTGAAAAACAATACCCTAGCATTTCTGGTTGTGGCCAGCTAGAGTAAGGGCAGTTGATTCATGTGGCATTTACTGTCGAATCCATCTGCCCTTAGCTCAAGCATGCATGGAGAGAGTGCCTAATTTCCTTCCCCAAGGACACTTAGGGATAAAATCAATCTTCTTACTACCAGTTACTGAGAGGCCCCCCCCCCACACAACTGAACTGGTAACTATCGGATATGTGTCCTGACACTTATGTATTGCTATAGGTCCTGGTTTTACATTTTTGTACTTTATCACGTTATAGGTCCTTTAACTGTACTTCATACATTTGTTGTGTTCAAGTTCTCACTTTAATGACTGAACCTTATTCCCAAGTCATATAAAATCATGATGTGAAGGTCTATTGAGCATTGGATGTTTTAGGTATATAACTGGGAGGTAACATTATTTGGCAGTTTTCTGTAGTTAACATTTTTCTGATTCATAATGTAACTATTTTCCTCTTTTTGCTCTCCAGGACACTTATGGCCTCCGTTGCTCATGATGTTGAAGTTCTTCTGGATAGAATGGTCTCCTGCTATTCAAGGACTACAGAAGGTAGACATACAGAAGCACGTCCTCAATGTAAAGGAACTTGGAGAAGGTGGGTTTGGAAAAATATTCTTGACAGAAAAGGATATGAAAACAGGACAGTGAGTGAATCCAACGACCATTCCAATATCCTCTACAAATATGTATGTCTATGCATGTAACTTTGGCCTGCAAGACATTGACTTCTTCCAAGGTCATCACTAATCTAAAATAAAACCATAAAGCAGAATCCCCATGCAACACTAACTGAAGTATAGCAGTTATATGCAGTGTTCAAATATGACCCAATGGAAGCATTCATTACAATTGCTGTAAATGCTTTATCATTTCTTTAGGAAATTGTCATACAAAGCAAGGAGAACCAATGAGGGTTCACCAAGATAAATATGTAACAGTACAGGTATGTTGTCAGTGAAAATTAAACAAGACATAAAACATGGTACTTACAAATAGGTTGAGGTATAAGGAACCATATAGAGACCTTCTAAACGTATCTAGGAAACATGAATGCTAAGTCTTTGTTTCTAGACACAATTGTCTAGTTACTAAGTATGATCATTTCAAAAATACCGTCCAAGTAAGAAAAAACTTAGATAGTGGGGTTAATTGCCAAGATTATGGCCCAACAAGTAGCAAAAGAAAAAAGGAAGCCGAGGGAAGTGATAAAAGGAGAGGGGAAGCCAAGTGAGGGGACCGTCCAAATGACAGAGGAAATAAATGTAGGTGCACATGAAAGGATTGAGCTAAAAAGCAAGGTATGAAAAACGGGAGGGGGGGGGAGTGAATGGAGTACAGAGGACTGAAGGGTCACCTTTCAGATCTAGTCAACTCTGATCTTAAGCGATCACTAGTGCGAGCAATTTCAGTCAAATAAGCATCTGTAAAGACAAAATAGTCAGGGATACCAAGTATCCCAAAAAACCTCCTCTGTTAATGGATTGCCTTTACGTCCACCATGTACCTAATCTCATTCACCTTATACCATATAGAGAGGGTGGGAGGGTGGTCTTCCTTCCAACATACAGGGATGCAAGCCTTAGCCGCGTTCAGCAGCTGTATAGTAAGGAAAATACTTTTTGATGGCTCTGAGAGGTGCAACAGAGAGCCTGCAGGGTCATCCCATAAATCCACAGAGGTGAGGTATTTAAATCATGTCAGTCATCCTCACACCAAAAAGATTGAAGCCTTGGACACTGAAAAAAATATGGAGGGTGCCCCCAGCTGCCCCTCAGTGCCAGCATACATTGGGAAGGTTAGAAGAGATATGATTGAGAGTAGATAGTCTCCCGTACTTAGGTGGCTAAAAAAGACTTCTGGGCAGAGCGTAGAATCTTTTCCTTTTGTGTCATAGTAAAAAGGTCATACCCAAGTCAGATTCCCATTTTGAGATAAAAAGGCGGGTCCAAGAGCAGATTCTGGATGGATAAACTATGTGACAGATCGGTTCTCCTTTGTGGCAAAGTTGTTCAAAAGCAGTTAAATTCTGAGAAAATCCTGGGTTACGCAAGAGTGAATGTAAGAACAAAGCTGCAGCCCACTCTAGAAGCTCAACAGAGGGTCCACCAGACCTGTCCAGTCAGCCATAAGGCCTCCAGAGGAATCAAGAAAATCCACGAGGAAAAGAGCCCGAAGTAGAGAGGCGGGAGAATTGAGGATCATCTCTTCCTGGTGGGATGTTGGGATTTCCTCGTATTGGGATCATTGGGGAAAGGCTCGGGGAAATGGTAGTGCAAAACATTTCATGCATCATCACTAGTGTGGTGCCAAGAGTCGGATGAGCAACTAATTCTGGCGGTAAATGGATCACGCAGTCACTGCTAACTTAGAGCTGTGTTTCCAGAGTTCTCCAATTCCATTGCCACCCAGTGTTTAGCTACTCTGACAATGCCAGTCCACCAGACGTGTGAGATGAGCGGCTCTATAGTAGTAACGATTATCCGGTAAACCAACTCCCCCTTAGTCTTAGGCAGGGTCAGAGTATGAAAGGCCAGATGGGGGCTTCCCCGGGATCAGATGTAAGTGCAGAATGGAGGCATTGATCTTCCGAAAGAAGGATGTCTCTATAAACGTTTAACATATGAATTTATGTTGGTAAAATTATTTTGTGAACAAAGCGTTGGACTTGGGAGCAGGTAAATAGCAAAATGTCTTGATGGGTACATATCTGTCTGGAAGAGTGGGAGTTCCTAGACAGGCTGTATTTGCCTGCAGACCACCCTAGATAATGATTACGTGATGCAGAGTCTATATGATTAAAAGAACAGAAATCCCATAATTGAAAAGAACAGGTGAGGGACAGTCAGGCTGGGGAGCATATGATGCTAATAATCCTGGACATCCTCCAGCCAGGAAATGAGGCGGAGCTCTGACTTGCTGAACCTGCAAATGCACATTGTAAGAATCTCACACAGTGTGCAGAGAAAGCAGAATAGAATAATATAACTGCAGGAACCTCTCGTACTGTCTGCTGACTGCTTGTAAGGCTGAAGTTTAGCTTTAAATAAAGCATTATACATTCTCAATTGGGGAGCAGATCTTATTAAAATTATACAGAAACTGGTTGAATAGTTCAAAATTCTTGATCCAAGTTAAATGTTCTTTGACCTGTGAAAAAATATAAGGCCATGGATAACAATAGAATCAGTCAGCCATCTTTCCTTCAGGAGTTCAACATTTCAGGTTTACTTTCATTTCATTTGGTGTCATCTACATTCTGTTCACAGGAACGTTTCCATGGCAGGACGCTACTCCTGATGAAGAGTATACAAGTTGTTGGCGGTAAAAACTTTTCAGGTGGATAATCCTCCTTTGCTTGGAAAAAAATGTTTAGTAATCTTTTGCCCATTGACAACACTAAAAGAAGTCAAACTACAGAAGTCGTTCTATACATGAGCGAAATCTAGAAGAAGCCCCGGATCCAGCCACAAGACAAGAGGATCCCATAGACAGCAGTTCTGTTCAGTCTGAGGAATCTGAGGCTTCCCCCCTGAACACCTCACAGAGCAGGGTTTCCATCCTGTCCAATTTCAGATCCACATCTTGCCGTTTGCCACATCTTGCCGTCTGGAAGCTGAAAAGTAGAAAATTTGAGAGGAGAGTTAAAAACAGTAGTTGTGGTTTTGACTGCTGGTGATGGTTTGTGGTTGCAATTGTTTTCTTTTCTGGGATTTTTGCAAACAGCTTTTAAAACCCCTTTGTCACTTTTTTCAACAGCATTTTGTTTCCTTTCCTTCATTTAGTCTAATTAAAGGTAATGGTTAATTGTTCACAGGTGCTACTGTATATAAACCTCTCTGTAGAACTCACATTGAGCTTGCCCACATTTTTGCTTGCTGGAACTTCGACTAAGCTCGGGTTCACACCAGTGCGACTTGTCATATGACCTGACAGTTCAAACTCGATGACAAGTCACACCCCATTTCTGGCAATGGGACCGACTCAGTCTCAGTGACTTTGAAAAAAAGGTTCCTGCACAATTTCAGTGCAACTTGCATTGGCTGTTGGGAGATCTATTGTTTGTTTATGGGTCTCATATTGCTGGAGGGTCAGTTGCTACTAGGAGAGATTTATCATTGAGGGAGGGGTCTATTGATGCTGATTGCTGGGAGATCCATTGTTGCCATGGGTCTATTGTTTGAGCGGTATTTTTTGCAGGTGATTAATTGTGGCTGGAGGAGGGGGTGATCTACTGTCACTGGGGTGGGAGTATTGTTGCTGGCTGCAGGTGGATATCTCCTACTGCTCTTCTTACCATCATTAATTTCCATACAAATCACTTAGCACCACAAAATGATACTTGGTTTTGTATACCTTAAAAAGGGTGGTATTGGGAGGTGGGTAGAAGGTGGAACCAAGGAATGGTCTTAAGGAAGTGGGTACAAGGCAGAGATAAGGGGTGACTCAGAAAGAGCGAGTTCCACCATCTATTATGGAGGGAAAAAAAGCCCAATATACAGTTGTATGGTGGGACCTGGAGAATTGTTGTAGATATAAAAAGGTTCATGTCAGTCCTGGGCAAACAATGCAGGTTAACAAACTGAGTGAGTTGGGTTCTACAAATCAAACTTGACTATTCTTAATACTCATGCTGCAAGCATTAGTAAAAAACAGAATAATCTCTTTACTTTTTTTTTCAGTTACTTCCTGGTTTCCATGCCTAGGCAAATAATGTAAAACATCCCAGGAGTCTTCAGCAGTTCTCAGTTAAGCATACCAACTGCATCTGTGCCTGAGCAAAGGGCAGGTGGATGCCAGGAAGTAAATGCTACACATCATTTTCCCCTCTTCAAGATTGTCATGGACACTTAGAAAAAAAACATTGATGAATTTTTGAATTTGCTTTGAATATTTAAAATTAAAATAGTGCTTTTGGTTTGCGGTGCTCAGATACAGGTAGTTCCACTTTGATTCCTGCAAAGAAATCACTTTTACAGTATCAGTGTTGCTTTTAAACTGACAAAACTAAAGTACAAAACAGATAAAGCTAGCAGGTAAAGTTTCGGATAGAAGAGACTTGTCTTCTGGATGAAAAAGAAAAGCCCAGCATTGGTAATATACGGAGGATGAAGCAGTTATAATGTGCATGTGCAGGATTGACATCAGTGGCCATGTAATGGCTGGAAGAAGACCAGAGGAGAAGGTTGTGGTGACAGAGCAACATGGAGGATTGCAGACCTTACATTGCTGGAGGAGAGCAAACTGTAGTGAGCAAGTCTGCCGTAATGTGCTAGTACAATATCTACAGGTTATGGTCAATGCTCTGGGGGCCCTCTACAGATTTAGTTCTGTTTTGAGTTCACAATGATAGCAATTTCCCATTGTCTCTTTGACCGATCAGTTAGTGGCCGTGAAACTGTAAAGACATGGATTTCAATGGACACCTTGTTGGAATATGGAATGTCCCTCAGCTGCCATCCACACATCATAATGATCCAGGAAATCACCTCTCATATTAGCAGTGACTGTTTATCCTGAAGGTGGCACCAGCTGGAAACCTTCAATCCATTACGAAGACAAATTGGTGGAATATTGAATGTCTCAGCCTGGTGGGACGTATGAATGAAATGTGTTTTTAGGTGTGCGACTTGTTCACTTGGAAAATTAAAATGGATCAAGATGGTTTAAGTTGGATCTGGTGACATCTAATATCCAATTCTGTGTGCTTTGCATATTCCTCCTGTATTCAGCTTATGTATTTTAGGTTTCCATATGCAAAGGCTGCTATGGGTTTCTTACGTCGGGTAACATTTTACCATATCGGTGTCGAATGATTCATTGTCATTTATACAGGCTGGTTTAATTGGGTTATTGTATCATATTGTAAGACCTTGTTCCACCAATAGTGAATGCATCGGGCTTCATGCATAGCAAAGGAATGATCCATCAGGGCATCCAAGCTGGGCAAAATTCTGCTGATGGACTTTGAATGCAATGTGATCAAATTGGCAGTTTTTGGACTCAAGGCTTCGGGGTCCTCACCCATAAGGGTCCTTAAACCATAAACTCACCTGTGCCTGAGCTTGCCACATGACCTGCAGATGAGAGCACAAGACCTGCAGATGAGAGCACAAGACCTGCAGATGAGAGCACAAGACCTGCAGATGAGAGCACAAGACCTGCAGATGAGAGCACAAGACCTGCAGATGAGAGCACAAGACCTGCAGATGAGAGCACAAGACCTGCAGATGAGAGCACAAGACCTGCAGATGAGAGCACAAGACCTGCAGATGAGAGCACAAGACCTGCAGATGAGAGCACAAGACCTGCAGATGAGAGCACAAGACCTGCAGCAAATACATGCTTGTTACTACTGGGAATGATAAGCTCAAAGCAACATGGAATCTTCTGTGGCTGTGCAGTGTTATATGCTGGGCTGCCCATCAAGGTTGAACTATGGCAACACTGTTGGAGACTGAACAGAGAAGAAATTAGAGTCCCTTTGACTCCTGTGGTTGAGCTATCTTCCCCAGATTAAAGATACACGCACCACCCACCACTGGTACTGAGAGGATGGATGATTAACCTTTAAGTGGCTTCTCTACTCCTGCACCCAGATGTGACAGATTGTAACCAATGCTTGTATACATCAAAGTTCTGGTGAGTGCACACCATCAGAAGTGGTGGATTACCTTTAAAGATATACGCACATCTGCACTTCGGTCACAAGGATATATCGTGTCTTAATTTTTCTATTGAAATTAGGATTCATATGGACATTTATTCACTTAATGGACTAAAGACGTTGTATATTCTGAATGGGTAACTTTATGAATTGAGTAGAATATATAGAATTTTTTATCGCCGCACTGTTTATTATATTTTGTTTTAAGGTTTTATCTGGTTACCTATTGTGCATAGCTGCTGCTTCTTTTAGTGCACTTACATACCTTATACCTTTTGGCAGCAAAGCCTACATGGCCCCAGAAATGTGTGACATGACCATTTCAGATGGACTGGTGGTAGATGGCAGCCTCGGTGTCTGTGCGTTTGGTGTCATCGTCTACATTCTTACAGGGGAGTTTCCATGGACTGTGGTCATCCTTGATGGATATAAATGCTTTGACTGGCAAAACAATTTCAAGATGGTTAATGCTCCTGAAGCATGGAGAAAGATTCCCACTGGGATATGAAGGATGTTTAGTGCTCTTGGCAATTGATGGCACTAAAAAGGAATCAAAGTACCGAAGTCCTCAAATACATGAGGAAAACCTGGAAAGAAGAAACTCCAGATTCTACTGAAAGACAAGAGGATGAGGATTTCATAGAAAGTAGTTCAGTACAACCTGAGGAATCATTGGCTTCTCTTCTGACCACCTCACAGAGCTGTGTTTCCATCAGGTCAACTCTCAGCTCTTCTTCCCTTTTGACCACAGACATCTGGATCTCAGTCTGAGATGACTCTAGAGGGACAAAAGCACAACATGGAAGACGAACTAATCGTGTTTGATGATGAATTTTCTTTACACATTGGTGCTGAGGTGGAAATTGGGTAAAGAAGAATTGGTGAGTGATGAAGCATCTGAAAAAATATCACATATGGACAATTTTCTCAGGTAAGTGACTGAGGAAATAAAAAGGGGTCATAATTAGATATCATATATTTGGCAGTAATCAACTCCACAGTTCCAACCATTAGGACCATGTCACACTAGCAGTTCTGCACTGCAGCCATCACTTTTGGCCCACCACATCCACCACTGATTTTACTAGAGATATACACAGAAAAGGTTGATTCATATTCATTTAAGTTAATTGTTTTGTCATGCTTAGGATTCATTTTCGAAATTTTGTATATTCAGATTCATGTCATTTTCAGTATACTCAAAATTCAAAAAACTTGAAATTAAAATTTCAGAAAATTGCTATATTCATTATTTTTATTTAATTATATTCCTTTATTTTCTAATTTTGTATTTTTTCTATTTTCTTTTCTATTAATTTTATTCCCTTTCTAATTTTTTTTATATTCTATTTTTCAATTATTTTCTATAAAATAGCCTAAGTAGGAATCATGTTATTTTACTTTACACCTTACTGTATTTATTACAATGATTTCCATGTTGAAATTGAGATCATTGTCAGTCAGAAAGTAAAAGCTGTGTAAATTCCATTATCTACCATAGTTTGTAGACGTTATAACTTTCACACAAAGCAAATCAATATACACTTATTGGGATTTTGTTTCTAAAAACATGTAGCAGAATACATTTTGGCCTAAATTTATGATGAAATTAGTTTTGGATATTTTTTACTGACAAATTAGAAAATGTTTTTTTTCCAGAAATTGATTTTTTTTTTTTATAGCACAAATAAAAGCGCACGTGATCAAATACCACCAAAAGAAAGCTCTATTTGTATGAAAAAAGACAATTTGATGTACAGCATTGCATGATCGCGCAATTGTCAGTTTAACTAGTACAGCGCTGTTTAGCAAAAAATGGCATAAATTGCAGTATCTATACCAAATTTTGTAAACTAACTTTCACACAAAGCAATCAATATACACTTATTGTGATTTTCTTTTTACCAAAAACATGGAGCAGAATACATTTTCGCCTAAATTTATGACTTTGAGTTTACTATGTATTTTTGTAGCCGAAAGTAAAAAAAAGTTCTCAGTTTTCTGTCTGTAAAAACGCAAAAAATAAAAAGCGCACAGGTGACCAAATACCACAGAAAGAAAGCTCCATTTGTGTGAAAAGGACAAATGTCGTTTGGGTGCAGCATTGCATGACCGTGCAATTACCAGTTGAAATAGTACAGCGCCGAATAGGAGAAAAAAAAAAAAAGGCCTGGTTATTAAAGGGGGTAAATACTCTGGAGGGCAAGTGCTTTATGTCCAAACCGTATTCCCCGAGTCATGTACATACAAATGTGGAGGTCTATTTAGCATTTCATATTAGGTATATAACTGAGGTTAACAGTATTCATGTTTTCTGCCCAACAAGATTTCTTTTTTGCTCTTCAGGACACTATGGCCTCTGTTGCTCATGATGTGGAACATCTTCGGGATAGAAGATTCTATTCTTCTATTCGAGGATCAAAGAAGGTAGACTCAGAAGTGTTTCCTCCGGGAGTTCAGTATTTCATGCTTACTTTCAATTCATCCCAACATCATTCAAACGCCTTCACCACTACTGATCGCTTGGTATTTGTCCAAGAACTGGCACCTCTTTGTTCATCTGCATGTTTATTATTCAATTATTTTTCATATTTTAGTATTGTTTATGTATGGCATATGATTTTATTTTATATTATGAGCGCCACACTAAATATTTGCACACTTATAAAAAAAAGTTAGTGTTAGCCGCTTATTTACATATTGATCACCATATAGAAGAGCAGGAGAAACCCTTTACCTACAGGTGATCAAATACCACCAAAAGAAAGCTCTATTTGTGTGAAAAAAACCAAAAATGTTTGGGTGCAGCATTGCATGACCGTGCAATTATCAGTTGAAAAAGTGCAGCACTGAATAGCAAAAAAAAAAAAAAAAAAAAAGGCCTGGTCATTAAGGGGGGTAAATCCTCTGAAGGCAAGTGGTTTATGTCCAAACCGTATTCCGAGTCATGTACATACAAATGTGGAGGTCTATTTAGCATTTCATATTAGGTATATAACTGAGGTTAACAGTATTCATGTTTTCCGCCTAACAAGATTTCTTTTTTGCTCTTCAGGACACTATGGCCTCTGTTGCTCATGATGTGGAACATCTTTGGGATAGAATGGCCTCCTATTCATGAGGATCAAAGAAGGTAGACTCAGAAGTCTTCCCTCCGGGAGTTCAGTATTTCGTGCTTACATTCAATTCATCCCAACATCATTCAACGCCTTCACCACTACTGACCAAGGAGAACGGCCCTCCTAACCCTCTTGTATTGAACTGTATCGTTGCTGTATTGTCTCCCTTTATATTGTAAAGAGCTGAGCAAACTGTTGGCACTATATAAATCCTGTATAATCTATGAAAAAGGTAAACATCTGGATGCAACAGATTAGAATATTCAGATATTACCTTAGATCAAGAATTGGACATTTTAAGCTGGTAGAAATTTTTTTTTTCTTTTTTTGCACAGGTGGAACAATGGTGTTGAAGGTTATGGAAAAACCAGAACCACTTACTCAGAAGTCTTTCCTCCAGGAGTTCAGTATTTCATGCTTACTTTCAGCCTAAACATCATTCAATGCCTTCACCACTACTGACCGCTTTGTCTTTGTTCAAGAACTGGCACCTCTTGGTGATCTGCTCTCCATGATTATACCAAATCTAAGATTAAGATTTAAGTACGGAGAACGGTTTCTTAGGTTTGGCTAACATTAAGAAGAGTTAAGATGCAACAGGAATTAAGGAAACTCTTAGCTGACATTAGTAGAGGTGTCCATGTTGAAAGATTTACACTTTCCTTTTGTTCTGACTACTCGTACTTGTTCTGAGCACGTAGATACATATGGTAAAATAATCCATCCCTAGTCTAAAACTAAAAAAAAAAAAAAAAAAGTTATGGTTATACATATTTAATTGTTTCTGGATAAATATTCTGATTTTTTTCATTTATAGATAAGTATTCTGAATTTGCTTTATTTTTTTTGGTGGGAATTCCAGAAGACGCAGTGAAGAAGTGTGCAAGTGCTCTTGAATTCATTGTGGAGAAAGGACTGGTGGTATACATGGATGTGAAGCCAGATAATGTTTTAGTGAACTGCTATTCCATCAAGCTCACAGACTTTGGCCTGGCTAAGGTCAAAAGGCACAGTGATTAGAGGCAAGTGTGGCACCACGTCCTACATGGCTCCAGAAAATGTTCAAAATTGACACTTCAGATGGCCTGGTTGTGGATGGCAGCCTTGATGTGTGGGTGTTTGGAGTAGTCATCTATTGTTTACTTACAGGAGAGCGTCCATGGGAGGATGCCATTCTCGACAATGAAAAATGTAAAGGTTTTGTTGACTGGCAAAACAATGTCCAGAGTGATAATCCTCCTGAAGCATTGACCAAGGTTGCCTCTGAGATATGAAGGATCTTTACTGATCTTTTGACCATTGATCATACTAAAAGAAGATGACTACAGAAGTGCTGAAATACACAATGGAAAAGCTGGAAAGTAGAAATCCCAGATTCAGCCACAAGGCAAGAGGATGAGGATACCATAGAAAGCTATTCTTCTGTGGAATCTGATGAACCCTTGTGTGAAGCTTCCAACATGAACGCCTCACAGAGCAGCAAATCCATGTCAAGTTTCAGATCCACATTTGACCAGTTGATCATAGACACTTCTGTATCCCAGTCGGAGATGACTCCAGAGCCACCCAAGGATGACATGGCAGAGGCACGAATTGTGCTTGGCGATTCATTTTCTTTACATGTTGGTGCAGAGGTAGATATTGGGTAAAGAAGAATGAGTGATGGCGCATCTAACAGATCTATGGTCAACCTTGTCAGGTATGTGGCTCTTAAAAATAAATAAAAAAGGCATCATAAGATCCTGTATGTTTTTTGTAGTAGTCAGCTCAGCAAGTCAAACTTTTCAGAACATGTCACACTTCTGCACTAAGTGTGTAGGCATTACTTTTCATCCCACCATAGCACTGATTTTTTTTTCCCCAACTTAAAAAAAAAAAGGCATGGCATCTACGTCCAGAGCATAGCTCCCAGCTTTCCAAATTTTGGATTACCCCCCATTTTTTTTTTTTTTTTTAAAACTAAATCCCTCTGTCCTGTTTTCAATCGTCTCTAATCTGATGTTCAGATCTCTTTAAAAAATGTACTAATTACCTCAAATGTTGTAACACTAAAGCTGGCCATACACAGATTTTCATTTAAGAATTTTCATTTCAAGAATATTCATTTGATTTTCTAATAGTGGGGTCAAAATCGAAGTTTGTTTTCGACAGCAATGACGAGAAAATTTAAAGGGGCAGGAAGGAAAAAACTTACGATCAAACAAATCTTTGACCAGTATATGTGGTCATCGTTCAGAAATTACATTCATTTTAAACTCAAAATGTTAAAAGCAAATATTCAAATGTCATTCACCGAATGTTCAAAATTTTCGTACGAATATTCTTGGCTGAAAAACTACATGTGTATGGCCAGCTTAAACCTTTCAAACCTCTATATTATTGCAAGTGTGGCAGGGGGGTGTTCTATGCCTACGTACTTTTTGCTATGTGTCCCCCTTTCATCTCAGAAAGTTGGGAGGTATACCAATGATGGAACTCGTTACTCTCAGACTGGTGGGGTTAGGCCTTGTAGTTACACGTATTAAGGTGAAATCAGAATTTAAGAGTCCGATATAAAAACGTTCTATTGAACAATGATTATTATACAGTATATAACGCTAAAAGATTTGCTCAGCGCTGTACATTATAGTGGGGGACAGAACATGAGAATACAGTAACACGAGGGGTTCAAGGGCCCTGCTCTTTCGAGCTTCCAATCTAGGAGGGAGGGGATAGTGGTACAGGAGGAAGTGGCTGGGGGGGATGGAGTGGTAGGAGGAGATCAGCTGTTAGGGGAGGGTGGGGTAGGCTTCCCTGAAGAGATGGGTTTTCAGGGTGCGGATAATAGGAGTCTTGTTTTGTACACTTAACATTTCACTAATATTTTAATCGGGTGACAGATCCATTGTGATGCCATTGCCAAGTCAAATTATTATAGGTTTAGTAACTTGTAGGAACCCGAGTTAGTTTCTTTTTTTTTTTACCAATCTATAGCAGTGAAATCAATTGAAGGATGGTTACTTCTTGGTTGGTGTAGGTCTCTATCCCTTTATATATTGACTAGGATGTTGTATTCTAAGGCAATTTTCTGAATTACAAAAATACCTATAAAGCCCGTGTCTGTGACCTTATTTATTAGCATTTCATATAATCAACATAACATTTACTGCAGGATATTCAATTGGACCCCAGGTCTGAAGGAGCCTATTGAGCATGCTCCGAAAACGCATTACCGCCCCTTTCACTTGCTACATCTGACTCTGCTCTCCAAGCTTCATTTTTGATGCACAGCACATCCTGGACTCTACTTCCTGATCCTATAGGCATAGTTTGCTGCTGGACGGCTGGATGTCCCATCTGGATCTAATTACCACACGATGAGTCTTTAACAGTTTAAGTGCAAATTTTCCATTGTCTACTAATAAATTGTTAATACTGCACTTAGGAGGCGCCTTCCTCTCTTTTTCTTGTTACTGCATTAGAGCCTTGCTTCCACTCTAAGAAGAGCTGCCTCAGTGTTACTGCTTCCATCTATCCATCCCTGATATCCATCTGGCACCTTTATCTTACAGCTACAGAGGTTGGGGTCAAACAAGCGCGCCCTATATAAAATATACAGTTCCTCCTGTGTTAGCAGTGGTTCCCTTTTTGTGGCTGAAAAGGTTCTCAGCAGCAAAAAAAAAAAAAAAAATATTGTAATCCATAATTGCGGTTCCTCCCAAGTTGTAGGTTTTCTTCCTTCTGCGTCACCAGTATGGTTTTTTTAGGCTTTACTTTTTTTTTTTTACATTAATTTTTTTTTTTTAAAGCAGCAAAAAAATTCTCCATAATAGCTGTACTTCCCAATTTCTTTATTTAAAAATATAATGGTTTATAGCACACCAAGCTCAAAACATATTGCACCCAAGCACCAAATTTCCATCCCACACGCAAAAACAAAAAAAAGTTTTAAAAATCCCTATCGTGTCCAAAAGGCCAAGGAGAGGCAGATGCTCATGGACAGATGAGGGCAAGCAGCCTGTCCACAGTGAAAAAGTGGTGGTCATGGACAAGGTGTATCCTCTGCAGGCAGGGCACGCTTGTCCTTTTTTCTGGTACTGGCCATGTTATTGAGCCACAGCATGCAGAAAAGGTGGTGGAGTGGATAACTCAGCCATCCTCATCCTCCTTCACTCAGGCTCCTAATAGTTTGTGACAAGGAGCCCACTTTGGCAGCTGCGGTGGCAAAAAACTTTCAAACTCATATAGGAACAGTCACCCCATTGTAGCCAGTAAAACCAGAACACACCTATAATGGTTTGTGTCATCTTACAACCCTCATAGAACCTCTGATAATAGATATAGCTGCAGCTCTGTGTACATCAGTGTGATGGTCAGTGGGAAGAATGTTCCTTACATTTGTTGTCAATGGAAAAAAATCCCCCCCCAACAGATAGCTTAAAAATATCATTGGTGTCCGTGGTAGAAATAGCTTCTCTCTCAAGGAACCCTTAGCAGCCTCTTGAGGAACATTAGGGTTCCATGGAGCCTGGATGAGAGGCTGATCTAGACACTCTTCTCTTGGGGACTTACATTTTCCAGCAGTAAAAAAGGAATATCTAGTTTTGGCCAATTGGGAAATTCTTCAGTGGTTTTCCATTTATTGTACTGAGATTAAGGTTTCTTTATACCATTACAAAATCTAGTGCTGTGCTTAGAATTAATTATATCTAACCCAGTTCTACTGTACAGAACACAGAAGCAGCAGTTTTGAAAGAAATTTGCTCTTGAAGGTGCAAGTTATAGATCTGGGTTCCTTTCATCAATACTTGGGTTTATCATTCACCCAGATCATATCAGTATATTTTCCATTACTTGATATACCCATGGCTTGTTCTAGGTCACCAAGTAGTGAAGAAATGGTCAGAATGTTTGGAGATGAATCTCTAGAAATATGTCCAGATATGGCAGCTCCAACATTCCTATCCTGACAGGTCCTATTAATCCTGAAAAATACTTTTATAGTCATTTTTTATTTTCAATAAAGTTCATCCTTATGGCAGGTTTAGTCTTCTCATGGCAGTATCTGCTAGAAATATTGGGGGTCTCAAAGATGCTTATATAACTATTGGATATATCCTGGAACTTATGTATTGCCATATGTCTTGGCTTTTCCATTTTTGTACTTGATCAAGTTATAACCTTTGCTTGGTAATTTTCTTGTATATAGAGAGCTGGCTTTCCATATTCAGGTCCTTTAAAATTAATAAATACAATTTGTTGAGTATGAACTTCACTTTAATGTTAAAACCATATTCCATATTTTTAGGTATAACACTGGAGGTGAACATTATTCAGATTTGGTGACATTTCTATAGTTTAAGATTTTTTTTTCCACCTAACAAGATTTGTTTTTTGCTCTTCAGGACACTATGTCCTCTGTTGCTCATGATGTGGAACATCTTCTGGATAGAATGGTCTCCTATTCACAAGGATTACAGAAGGTAGACTTACAGGAGTAGATCCTCATTGTGATGAAACTTGGAGAAGGTGGATTTGGGAAAGTATTCTTGGCAAACGACAGGAAAGCAGATCAGTGAATAATTCTATCCATTTCAATATCCTTCATGTACTGCATTAGGCATGTAAATATGATCTGCAAAACAGACTACTTTCAAGACGTCACTAAATCGTAGAGTTACTCTAAAATAAAAAAAAAGGATCAGTAAAGTAGAATCCCCATAAAAACGGAAAATAGCAGGAATATGGAGTGAACGCATATGGCCCAATTATAAAATGTATTACATCTCTATGAAAGGTAAACATCTGGGTGCAACATTAGAAATATTCAGAAATTACCTTAGATCAAGAATTAGACATTTTAAGCTAATAAACTTTTTTTGCACAGGTGGAACAATGGCGTTGAAGGTTATGGAAAAGAAAAAAAAAAAAAAAAAAAAAAAAAAAAAAAAGGAAGAAACGAACCACTCAGAAGTCTTTCCTCCGGGAGTTCAGTATTTCATGCTTACTTTCAATTCATCCCAACATCATTTAATGCCTTCACCACTGACCGCTTTGTATTTGTTCAAGAACTGGCACCTCTGGGTGATCTGCTCTCCATGATTATACCAAGTGTAAGTACATTAAGATTTAAGTATGGAGAATTGTTTTCCTTAGTTTTGGATAGAGTTAAGAGTTACAACGCTTGTCAATTTATTTTATGTTGTCTGTATCCTTTTGGAAAGATTTCCTTTTGCTTCCTCTCCTAGAGATGCAACAGGAATTGAGGAAACTCTTAGCTGACATTAGTAGGTGGTGTCCATGTTGAAATATTTACACTTGCCTTTTGTTCTGACTACTCGTACTTGTTCTGAGCACGTAGATACATATGGTAAAAGAATCCATCCCTAGTCTAAAACTAAAAAGTTATAGCTATGTATATAAAAATTTGTTTCTGGATAAATATTCTAAAATTACTCTTTTTGGTGGAAATTCCAGAAAACGCAGTGAAGATATGTGCTGTGCAGATCTCAAATGCCCTTGAATTCATTGCAGAGAAAGGACTGGTGTACATGGATGTGAAGCCAGATAATGTTTTAATGTTTAACCGGGACTGCTATTCCATCAAGCTCAGACTTTGGCCTTGCTAAGGTCAAAAAATACAGTGGATTAGAGGCAAGTGTGGCACCGTGTCCTACATGGCTCCAGAAATGTGAAAGAATTGACACTTCAGATGGCCTGGTTGTGGATGGCAGCCTTGATGTGTGGGCATTTGAAGTAGTCATCTATTGTTTATTTACAGGAGAGCTTCCATGGGAGGATGCCATTCAGGACGATGAAAAAATATTAAAGCTTTGTTGACTGGCAAAACAATGTCCAGGATACTAACATTTATACCAGTAGGTAAAGTTGAACAAGGGATTATCAGATTGCCTCTCCATTATGGTCATAAAAAAGTGGTACCACATGGATTGAACAGTCCATTTAAACGGTGAGCAATGTGGCAAGAAGTGAAAAGGTTGAAAGGGGTTATATTATGAGCTCAAGAAACAAAAGCAACCTAAATGTACAAATAAATAATTGCAACGCATTTTCACTGCCAGTGCATCCATTATAAAAAAAGTTTAATAGCAATTAACTAAATCGGTGGCTTTGCAACTCCATGAGGCAATTTGAGATACATTATCTTAATCTGTGACTCAAACAATGTTACCTATACATTAGTCAATATCTACTTTCCAAATTCTGGTCAATGATCTTTCTTGCTATCCCTCAAGAGATTAGACAAGGTCCTCCAGGGCTCTTTATTAATATATAGTGGATAAGACCATGGACTGCTCCAATCCTTCACACCCATCTCGCTGTGAATTACATCTTTTTTTTTTTTCATTCAGCCGACTTGTGACACCTGGGAGGTGTATAAACTCTAGACTATAGAAAGACTATACATATATTTCTCATTTCCACATAAGTCATACTTCGGAATTGATTTGATCCTATCTTAGCTTTCTCTAGTACAAAAAGGACTGTCAGTCAAAATCCCTCCAATCCCATGGTCAGACCATGCTCCAATGACTTAAAATTCAGGAAAAACAAAAAACAAACAAACATTCTACAAGTTCTACTTATTTTATGGTGTAACAATACTGAGTTATTAGCTAAAGCATAGCATGGGGAAAAAACCCTCAAAATTATGGAGTATTTTGATATGAACTCTCCTGATGTGGGGTATTTTTCACTTTGGTGTGCTCAAAGTCTACAGCACAGGCCTTCTTATACAAGCAGCAGGCAAAGAAAAGGAGGTGAAAAGCACCGATCCTTAAAAAAAAAAAAAAAAAAAAAAAACCACTACTCAACCCTCCAATTTCTGATACAGAAATATTGGACACAATGAATTCTCTCCCTGCACACAAGTCACCAGAAGCAGACGGATTATCCACAGAATACTATAAATCATTTGTATCTCATGAGGCTTCTGCCTCTTTTCCTGAGGAAATGCTTCAGGCTACCATTACTGCATTGCCTAAACTAGGGGAAAAAAAAAAAAAAAAAACAAAACCCACAAAATTTTAGACTGTTGAAGAGTTGAAGATATATGCAAACATAGTTGCAAATAGATTAGCAAAATTTAATTTAGTTAAAAAGTAGGACAAGGGTAACGCAAGGATAATATAACCCAATTTAATGAAGGCACTGAAGGATTATGGGGAGCTGTCTAATTTAAAAAAATCAATCCAAAACTAAATACGGAAATCTTGAACATAAATCTTCGGAGGAGAGAGGCTTTTTTCCTCGTGGAAGGAAAAAAACTAAAATATTTAGGAATAAAGTTAACATCCCTAAAAAAAAATAAAAAAAAATAAATAAATATAAAATATAAGAAACTATATTCCATTATTAAATGCAATCAAATAAGAAATGAGAACATTTGGGATAGGTGGTATATCTTGGCTGGGAAGAATAAATAAAATGTTAATTGTTCCAAAAATTTTATAGAAAATTTCACATGATTCCAATAAAGCTTCCAGAACAGTATTTTAAGATAATGAAAAAAATGATAATGTTTATATGGAGGAATAGAAAACCTACAATAAAGTTATGAAGTTTTAACTAGAGAAAGAAAATGGGGGATTGGGTGGTCCTTATTTTAAAAGATATTATAACTCAGTATTAATAGCACAGATTTGAGATTGGATACATAATTCACAGGGGAAAAGTTGGATAAATATTGAAAACATTAAAGTACATTTGAGTAAGATAATATGGTTACCACCTCACTGTCGTGGAATGATAGGACAAGGATACGCACAAGAATGGTTATGAGGGTTTGGGCCATAATGCACAAACAGATGGGGTGGGAATTTAACTCAATGTTAATGCCTATCGTAAAACACAGATTTCTTCCTGCCAGGGAATGATAAGATTTCAGGGAGATGCACAATTAGAAGATCTAATGAATGGTGAGAAAATCTGCCCCTTGGGGGAAATGAAAAAAGTTGTTTATTAAAGTAGATGAGTGGCGATATTTACAAAATTAATCATTTACAAGAGCTCCCGAGGCCCCTAAGGAAGAAAAAAGTGGAATCCATTTGAACTTGTTTAGTACATGGGGAGATGGGAAACACGAAACTTCAAAAATATATAAAATTCTTACTAAATTAATAACAAGCACGGCACATATGGGGAAATAGGAAAGAATTAGGAGTTAAGATAGAAGATAAACAAAGATTTATAAGTTAACACATGGTAAAGTATGAAAGATGTAGAGATGTACTATAAATGTTTGGCGAGGTGGTATATGACACCAAATATAGTACACAAAAGAGATAAAAATCACCTTTATGTTGGCGGGATGTGGGGAACAGGGTATGGTAGGTCACATTTGGTGGGAATGTTATAAAATTGAAGAATATTGGGAAGAAATAATCCAGCAGATACAAGAAATAACAGGGATAAAAATATTAAAGGACCCGGGGATAATGTCTTTTGCATGCAACAGAATTACCAGTAGAAAAAATATAGACACTCTGGGTTATTGCACTATATGAACGCAGCAAAAAAGTTTCATTCCTCAATTTTGGATGGAAAAGGGAGTACCAAATATAATGGACTGGATTAAGAGTAGATCAGATATATAGAATGGAGGAATTATACCATTTAGATGAAGACAAAAATGGAAGGTTTACGTGAGAAGTGGAAAAAGTGGAAGGAGTTTAAGAAGGTTAGATTAATTGAAAGTGTATAGAAAACCCTAGGGCTCCAAAAGAGGATTGGTGCTGAGTGGAGGGGAGGGAAGGGGAAGGAGGGGAAGATATGGATTGGGAGAGGGTGGGGGGAGGGGGAGGTATATATTTTGGGTGAAAATATTTTAAGTGATATTGAATTTTTACATTGGAAAGAAAAAGATGAAATTTAAAATGTAACTAAAAAAAAGCAGGACAAGTGGGATTTGTCAAGGACAGAGGCTCCACATGGCACATGGAAAAATGTTTAAAATTTATTGAAAATAGTGGAAACCCAAAGAATGCCCACAGTGTTCCTTATGTAAGATGCTGGGGGAAAAAAAAAAAAAAAAAAAAAAAGCATTCAACAGGGTCCACTGGGGGTACCTGCAAACAACTTCAGAAATTTTGATTCCAGGGATTTATATCTTCAGCAATATCTGCATTATATACAAACCCCTCGGCAAGTGTTTATACCTCTGTTATGTCAGACATTCTATATCACATATGGAACTCGCCAGGGTTGTCCTTTATCTTCATTTATATTTACTCTCATGATGGAAACCCTGGTGGAGACTTTTAGAAGTGACAGCCATATATCCAGTATTACCTTAGATGGCTTTACACATAAGATCGGATTGTCTGCCGATGATTTTTTGCTTACATTGACAAAGTCCAGTCTCTTCTCTGACAGTCCAGTTCCTGCTTGATCCATTTGGTTCATCATGAATTTTCTTTGTTTTTTTGCCTCATCTATGGCCTGCTTAAAAGTGGACCTTCCCTGCTTCTAAAAGCACGACAAATCAAAAAAACACACTATTTAATATGTTTACTATTCGAAGCAAACTCCCCCACCCATCCATGTCTCCATTTTTATTTGGTTAAAAAGTCACTGTGGTCTCATTGCTCTAGGTCTTACCTAGAGCACTGGCTGGTACAACTACAGACATTGGGTTGATGTGTGCCACGCTAATCAAAATAGTCAAGAAAAATGGCATTCCTGATTAGCAGATCATGGTGAACCACAATAAAATCGCAGATCATGAAGAGAATACAACCAAAAAGAATTATAAACTGGCCCAACAGTACAGATGACGTGTTCACGGGAGTGCTGAAGGACTACACAAAAAGATAGGTGACTCCTATCAACGTCCTGGTGGTTCTGAGCGGTGACAATAAGGCGTCAAGGGAAAATAATCTGGGAAGGTAATTAAGATTGGACCTAATGACCATATCTTTTTCTGCTTCACTGATCGGAGCTATGGGTCAGCTTGCCTTTTCAAGTGATGACCTCCCTGTGGAGAAACTGAACAAAGACCACTGAGTACATGTATGACAAGACTTAGAAAAAGATGGTTCTATACAAAATCGAGGACTGTGAATCTGGCTCCTTGAGGAAACCTACCCAACAAAAATTGACGTTTACGCCACCACAGCCGCCAACCTCTGAAGGCCTCTTATGCCTGATGAGAAGCAGGACATTCCTCTGATCTTAACAGCATCAGCTGGATGGGAGGACCATTAGACACTGCAAAAACAGATTTTTACTGGTCAAGCAGCATACCAATACCAGTCATATGATGCAGTATGGGAACAGGACTATTTGCAAGATGAAAACAATTCCAGGGTAGTGCTAAAATCAGTGACCTCGCTTGACCCTGGAGCCGGTACACAATATGAACCCGATTCCCAGACCAGAGGAGCCCATGACCGTTCTAAAGAGAAAGTTCCTGGATACCAACAATGCTAGTGAGGGCCAGGATGTACTGACCAGGATAAAGGCCCTACAGGAGGCCAAAGCGTTGATCAATAAAAAGTCGGTGATAAGGATTGTTTCTGTGGTGACAGAATCTGATGAGTCGGCAGGAGATTCTCACCGATCAAACTGAAATTAATTATCACTCGTGTTACTGCGTAGCAGCCGAGTACTTCTAGCACAACCTACTGTATGAATACTCCATGAGACAGTTGTACACAATAGTGAACCTCTCAATCCAGATACCCACTAGAGCATCACCCATGCTATGGATAATATCTGCCAAGATCTGCACTGACAGCTGGCAACACCAAGTCTTCCAGTAGAGGGGGACATGGGTGATGATTAATCCTCCCTGAGATTTGTCCCCTCTGAAGCCTCAAATTTAATCTCTATTCTATGATTATTTGCCTTCAACGTCACAAATCCTCATTACAAACCCCAACCTTCACTTACACAGCCAAATCCATCTACATTGGTTCAAATCCCAATCACGACCCTAGCTGTCTGGAGTTTACATGCCCTCCCTGTGCGGGTCTCCTCGGGGTACTCTGGTTACCTCCCACACTTCAAATACATGCTGGTAAGTTAATTGGCTCCCGTTTAAAAATCGTCCCTAGTATGTGTATGTATGAATGTGAGTTAGGGACCTTAGACTGAAATGAATGTACAATATGTAAAGTATTGCATAAACTGAGCACTATATAGGTACTTGTAAGAAATGAAAAATAGAATCTTGAAAAACAATACCCTAGCATTTCTGGTTGTGGCCAGCTAGAGTAAGGGCAGTTGATTCATGTGGCATTTACTGTCGAATCCATCTGCCCTTAGCTCAAGCATGCATGGAGAGTGTGCCTAATTTCCTTCCCCAAGGACACTTAGGGATAAAATCAATCTTCTTACTACCAGTTACTGAGAGGCCCCCCCCCCACACAACTGAACTGGTAACTATCGGATATGTGTCCTGACACTTATGTATTGCTATAGGTCCTGGTTTTACATTTTTGTACTTTATCACGTTATAGGTCCTTTAACTGTACTTCATACATTTGTTGTGTTCAAGTTCTCACTTTAATGACTGAACCTTATTCCCAAGTCATATAAAATCATGATGTGAAGGTCTATTGAGCATTGGATGTTTTAGGTATATAACTGGGAGGTAACATTATTTGGCAGTTTTCTGTAGTTAACATTTTTCTGATTCATAATGTAACTATTTTCCTCTTTTTGCTCTCCAGGACACTTATGGCCTCCGTTGCTCATGATGTTGAAGTTCTTCTGGATAGAATGGTCTCCTGCTATTCAAGGACTACAGAAGGTAGACATACAGAAGCACGTCCTCAATGTAAAGGAACTTGGAGAAGGTGGGTTTGGAAAAATATTCTTGACAGAAAAGGATATGAAAACAGGACAGTGAGTGAATCCAACGACCATTCCAATATCCTCTACAAATATGTATGTCTATGCATGTAACTTTGGCCTGCAAGACATTGACTTCTTCCAAGGTCATCACTAATCTAAAATAAAACCATAAAGCAGAATCCCCATGCAACACTAACTGAAGTATAGCAGTTATATGCAGTGTTCAAATATGACCCAATGGAAGCATTCATTACAATTGCTGTAAATGCTTTATCATTTCTTTAGGAAATTGTCATACAAAGCAAGGAGAACCAATGAGGGTTCACCAAGATAAATATGTAACAGTACAGGTATGTTGTCAGTGAAAATTAAACAAGACATAAAACATGGTACTTACAAATAGGTTGAGGTATAAGGAACCATATAGAGACCTTCTAAACGTATCTAGGAAACATGAATGCCAAGTCTTTGTTTCTAGACACAATTGTCTAGTTACTAAGTATGATCATTTCAAAAATACCGTCCAAGTAAGAAAAAACTTAGATAGTGGGGTTAATTGCCAAGATGATGGCCCAACAAGTAGCAAAAGAAAAAAGGAAGCTGAGGGAAGTGATAAAAGGAGAGGGGAAGCCAAGTGAGGGGACCGTCCAAATGACAGAGGAAATAAATGTAGGTGCACATGAAAGGATTGAGCTAAAAAGCAAGGTATGAAAAACGGGAGGGGGGGGGGAGTGAATGGAGTACAGAGGACTGCTGAAGGGTCACCTTTCAGATCTAGTCAACTCTGATCTTAAGCGATCACTAGTGCGAGCAATTTCAGTCAAATAAGCATCTGTAAAGACAAAATAGTCAGGGATACCAAGTATCCCAAAAAACCTCCTCTCTGTTAATGGATTGCCTTTACGTCCACCATGTACCTAATCTCATTCACCTTATACCATATAGAGAGGGTGGGAGGGTGGTCTTCCTTCCAACATACAGGGATGCAAGCCTTAGCCGCGTTCAGCAGCTGTATAGTAAGGAAAATACTTTTTGATGGCTCTGAGAGGTGCAACAGAGAGCCTGCAGGGTCGTCCCGTAAATCCACAGAGGTGAGGTATTTAAATCATGTCAGTCATCCTCAAACCAAAAAGATTGAAGCCTTGGACACTGAAAAAAATATGGAGGGTGCCCCCAGCTGCCCCTCAGTGCCAGCATACATTGGGAAGGTTAGAAGAGATATGATTGAGAGTAGATAGTCTCCCGTACTTAGGTGGCTAAAAAAGACTTATGGGCAGAGCGTAGAATCTTTTCCTTTTGTGTCATAGTAAAAAGGTCATACCCAAGTCAGATTCCCATTTTGAGATAAAAAGGCGGGTCCAAGAGCAGATTCTGGATGGATAAACTATGTGACAGATCGGTTCTCCTTTGTGGCAAAGTTGTTCAAAAGCAGTTAAATTCTGAGAAAATCCTGGGTTACGCAAGAGTGAATGTAAGAACAAAGCTGCAGCCCACTCTAGAAGCTCAACAGAGGGTCCACCAGACCTGTCCAGTCAGCCATAAGGCCTCCAGAGGAATCAAGAAAATCCACGAGGAAAAGAGCCCGAAGTAGAGAGGCGGGAGAATTGAGGATCATCTCTTCCTGGTGGGATGTTGGGATTTCCTCGTATTGGGATCATTGGGGAAAGGCTCGGGGAAATGGTAGTGCAAAACATTTCATGCATCATCACTAGTGTGGTGCCAAGAGTCGGATGAGCAACTAATTCTGGCGGTAAATGGATCACGCAGTCACTGCTAACTTAGAGCTGTGTTTCCAGAGTTCTCCAATTCCATTGCCACCCAGTGTTTAGCCACTCTGACAATGCCAGTCCACCAGATGTGTGAGATGAGCGGCTCTATAGTAGTAACGATTATCCGGTAAACCAACTCCCCCTTAGTCTTAGGCAGGGTCAGAGTATGAAAGGCCAGATGGGGGCTTCCCCGGGATCAGATGTAAGTGCAGAATGGAGGCATTGATCTTCCGAAAGAAGGATGTCTCTATAAACGTTTAACATGTGAATTTATGTTGGTAAAATTATTTTGTGAACAAAGCGTTGGACTTGGGAGCAGGTAAATAGCAAAATGTCTTGATGGGTACATATCTGTCTGGAAGAGCGGGAGTTCCTAGACAGGCTGTATTTGCCTGCAGACCACCCTAGATAATGATTACGTGATGCAGAGTCTATATGATTAAAAGAACAGAAATCCCATAATTGAAAAGAACAGGTGAGGGACAGTCAGGCTGGGGAGCATATGATGCTAATAATCCTGGACATCCTCCAGCCAGGAAATGAGGCGGAGCTCTGACTTGCTGAACCTTCAAATGCACATTGTAAGAATCTCACAGTGTGCAGAGAAAGCAGAATAGAATAAAATAACTGCAGGAACCTCTCGTACTGTCTGCTGACTGCTTGTAAGGCTGAAGTTTAGCTTTAAATAAAGCATTATACATTCTCAATTGGGGAGCAGATCTTATTAAAATTATACAGAAACTGGTTGAATAGTTCAAAATTCTTGATCCAAGTTAAATGTTCTTTGACCTGTGAAAAAATATAAGGCCATGGATAACAATAGAATCAGTCAGCCATCTTTCCTTCAGGAGTTCAACATTTCAGGTTTACTTTCATTTCATTTGGTGTCATCTACATTCTGTTCACAGGAAAGTTTCCATGGCAGGACACTACTCCTGACGAAGAGTATACAAGTTGTTGGCAGTAAAAACTTTTCAGGTGGATAATCCTCCTTTGCTTGGAAAAATGTTTAGTAATCTTTTGCCCATTGACAACACTAAAAGAAGTCAAACTACAGAAGTCGTTCTATACATGAGCGAAATCTAGAAGAAGCCCCGGATCCAGCCACAAGACAAGAGGATCCCATAGACAGCAGTTCTGTTCAGTCTGAGGAATCTGAGGCTTCCCCCCTGAACACCTCACAGAGCAGGGTTTCCATCCTGTCCAATTTCAGATCCACATCTTGCCGTCTGGAAGCTGAAAAGTAGAAAATTTGAGAGGAGAGTTAAAAACAGTAGTTGTGGTTTTGACTGCTGGTGATGGTTTGTGGTTGCAATTGTTTTCTTTTCTGGGATTTTTGCAAACAGCTTTTAAAACCCCTTTGTCACTTTTTTCAACAGCATTTGGTTTCCTTTCCATTTAGTTTAAAGGTAATGGTTAATTGTTCACAGGTGCTACTGTATATAAACCTCTCTGTAGAACTCACATTGAGCTTGCCCACATTTTTGCTTGCTGGAACTTCGACTAAGCTCGGGTTCACACCAGTGCGACTTGTCATATGACCTGACAGTTCAAACTCGCATGACAAGTCACACCCCATTTCTGGCAATGGGACCGACTCAGTCTCAGTGACTTTGAAAAAAAGGTTCCTGCACAATTTCAGTGCAACTTGCATTGGCTGTTGGGAGATCTATTGTTTGTTTATGGGTCTCATATTGCTGGAGGGTCAATTGCTACTAGGAGAGATCTATCATTGAGGGAGGGGTCTATTGATGCTGATTGCTGGGAGATCCATTCTTGCCATGGGTCTATTGTTTCTGAGCGGTATTTTTTGCAGGTGATTAATTGTGGCTGGGGGAGGCAATGATCTACTGTCACTGGGGTGGGAGTATTGTTGCTGGCTGCAGGTGGATATCTCCTACTGCTCTTCTTACCATCATTAATTTCCATACAAATCACTTAGCACCACAAAATGATACTTGGTTCTGTATACCTTAAAAAGGGTGGTATTGGGAGGTGGGTAGAAGGTGGAAGCAAGGAATGGTCTTAAGGAAGTGGGTACAAGGCAGAGATAAGGGGTGACTCAGAAAGAGCGAGTTCCACCATCTATTATGGAGGGAAAAAAAGCCCAATATACAGTTATATGGTGGGACCTGGAGAATTGTTGTAGATATAAAAAAGGTTCATGTCAGTCCTGGCCAAACAATGCAGGTTAACAAACTGAGTGAGTTGGGTTCTACAAATCAAACTTGACTATTCTTAATACTCATGCTGCAAGCATTAGTAAAAACAGAAAGAAAGATATTACACTTTACTTTTTCAGTTACTTCCTGGTTTCCATGCCTAGGCAAATAATGTAACACATCAGGGCAGGTGGATGCCAGGAAGTAAATGCTACACACAATTTTCCCCTCCTCAAGATGGTCATGGACACTTAGAAAAAAACATTGAGGAATTTGTGAATTTGCTTTGAATATTAAAAATTAAATAGTGCTTTTGGTTTGTGGTGCTCAGATACAGGTAGTTCCGCTTTGATTCCTGCAAAGAAATCACTTACAGTATCAGTGTTGCTTTTAAACTGACAAAACTAAATACAAAACAGATAAAGCTAGCAGGTAAAGTTTCGGATAGAAGAGACTCGTCTTCTGGATGAAAAAGAAAAGCCCAGCATTGGTAATATACTGAGGATGAAGCAGTTATAATGTGCATGTGCAGGACTGACATCAGTGGCCACATAATGGCTGGAAGAAGACCAGAGGAGAAGGTTGTGGTGACAGAGCAACATGGAGGATTGCAGACCTTACATTGCTGGAGGAGAGCAAACTGTAGTGAGCAAGTCTGCCGTAATGTGCTAGTACAATATCTACAGGTTATGGTCAATGCTCTGGGGGCCCTCTACAGATTTAGTTCTGTTTTGAGTTCACAATGATAGCAATTTCCCATTATCTCTCTCTCTGACAAATCAGTTAGGGGCTGTGAAAACTGTTAAGACGTGGATTTCAATGGACACGTTCATGTTGGGCTATCCCTGCCATTCACACATCATAATGACCCAGGAAATCACCTTTCATATTAGCAGTGACTGAGTTTATCCTGAAGGTGGCACCAGCTGGAAGCCTTCAATCCATTAAGACAAATTGGTGAAATATTGAATGTCTCAGCCTGGTGGGACGTATGAATGAAATGTGTTTTTAGGTGTGTGACTTGTTCAGTTGGAAAATTAAAATGGATCAAGATGGATCTGGTGACATCTAATATCCAATTCTGTGTGCTTTGCATATTCCTACTGTATTCAGCTTATGTATATTTTAGGTTTCCATATGCAAAGGCTGCTATGGGTTTCTTACATCGGGTAACATTTTACCATATCTGTGTGGAATGATTCATTGTCATTTATACAGGCTGGTTTAATTGGGTTATTGTATCATATTGTAAGACCTTGTTCCACCAATAGTGAATGCATCGGGCTTCATGCATAGCAAAGGAATGATCCATCAGGGCATCCAAGCTGGGCAATATTCTGCTGATGGACTTTGAATGCAATGTGATCAAATTGGCAGTTTTTGGACTCAAGGCTTCAGGGTCCTCACCCATAAGGGTCCTTAAACCATAAATTCTCACCTGTGCCTGAGCTTGCCACATGACCTGCAGATGAGAGCACATGACCTGCAGATGAGAGCACATGACCTGCAGATGAGAGCACATGACCTGCAGATGAGAGCACATGACCTGCAGATGAGAGCACATGACCTGCAGATGAGAGCACATGACCTGCAGATGAGAGCACATGACCTGCTGCAACCACATGCTTGTTACGACTGGGAATGATAAGCTCAAAGCAACATGGAATCTTCTGTGGCTGTGCAGTGTTATTTGCTGGGGTGTCCATCAAGGTTGAACTATGGCAACACTGTGGTTGAGCCATCTTCCCCAGATTAAAGATACACGCACCACCCACCACCGGTACTGAGAGGATGATGGATGATTAACCTTTAAGTGGCTTCTCTACTCCTGCACCCAGATGTGACAGATTGTATTCAAACTTCTGGTGAGTGCACACCATCAGAAGTGGTGGATTACCTTTAAAGATGCACATCTGCACTTCGGTCACAAGGATATCGTGTCTTAATTTGAAGACTATTTCTGCTGAATATTTCTATTGAAATTAGGATTCATATGGACATTTATTCACTTAATGGACTAAAGACTTTGTATATTCTGAATGGGTAACTTTATGAATTGAGTATAACATATAGAATTTTTTAGCGCCGCACTGTTTTTATTATATTTTGTTTTACGGTTTTATCTGGTTACCTATTGTGCATAGCTGCTGCTTCTTTTAGTGCACTCACATACCTTATACCTTTTGGCAGCAAATCCTACATGGCCCCAGAAATGTGTGACATGACCATTTCAGATGGACTGGTGGTAGATGGCAGCCTCGATGTCTGAGTTTGGTGTCATCGTCTACATTCTTACAGGGGAGTTTCCATGGACTGTGGTCATCCTTGATATAAATGCTTTGTTGACTGGCAAAACCATTTCAAGATGGTTAATGCTCCTGAAGCACGGAGAAAGATTCCCACTGGGATATGAAGGATGTTTAGTGCTCTTGGCAATTGATGGCACTAAAAAGGAATCAAAGTACCGAAGTCCTCAAATATATGAGGAAAACCTGGAAAGAAGAAACTCCAGATTCTACTGAAAGACAAGAGGATGAGGATTTCATAGAAAGTAGTTCAGTACAACCCGAGGAATCATTGGCTTCTCTTCTGACCACCTCACAGAGCCGTGTTTCCATCAGGTCAACTCTCAGTCCTTCTTCCCTTTTGACCAGACATCTGGATCTCAGTCTGAGATGACTCTAGAGGGACAGAAGCACAACATGGAAGAGGAACTAATTGTGTTTGATGATGAATTTTCTTTACACATTGGTGCAGAGGTGGAAATTGGGTAAAGAATTGGTGAGTAATGAAGCATCTGAAAAAATATCACATATGGCCAATTTTCTCAGGTAAGTGACTGAGGAAATAAAAAGGGGTCATAATTATATATCTATCATATATTTGGCAGTAATCAACTCCACAGTTCCAACCATTAGGACCATGTCACACTAGCAGTTCTGCACTGCAGTGTGTAGCCATCACTTTTGGCCCACCACATCCACCACTGATTTTATTAGAGATACACAAACAGAAAAGGTTGTTTCATATTCATTTACGTTGTTTTGTCATTCTTATGATTCATTTTTGGAATTTATTTTGTATATTCAGATTCATGTCATTCAGTATACTCCAAATCAAAATTCAAACTTGAAATTAAAATTTCAGAAAATTGCTATATTCATTCTTTATTTCAATTGTATTATATTCCTTTATTTTCTAATCTAATTTTGTATTTTTTCTATTTTCTTTTCTATTAATTTTATTCCTTCTATTTTTTTCTATTCTATTTTTTTCAATTCTTTTCTATAAAATAGCCTAAGTAGGAATCATGTTATTTCACTTTTACACCTTACTGTATTACAATGATTTCCATGTTGAAATTGAGATCATTGTCAGTCAAAGTAAAAGCTGTGTAAATTCCATTATCTATACCATAGTTTGTAGACGCTATAACGTCACACAAAAGCAAATCAATATACACTTATTGGGATTTTGTTTCTAAAAACATGTAGCAGAATACATTTTGGCCTAAATTTATGATGAAATTAGTTTTGGATATTTTTTAAATGACAAAGTAGAAAATATGGTTTTTTTCCAGAAATTTGATTTTTTTTGTTTATAGCACAAAAAATAAGTGCACATGATCAAAATACCACCAAAAGAAAGCTCTATTTGTATGAAAAAAAAAAACAACAAAATTTGATTTATGTACAGCATTGCATGACTGCGCAATTGTCAGTTTAACTAGTACAGCGCTGTTTAGCAAAAAATGGCATAAATTCCATTATCTATACCAAAGTTTGTAGACGCTATAACTTTCACACAAAATATACACTTATTGCGATTTTCTTTTTACCAAAAACATTGAGAATACATTTTCGCCTAAATTTATGACTTTGAGTTTACTATGTATTTTTGTAGCCGAAAGTAAAAAAAAAAAAAAAAGTTCTCAATTTTCTGTCTATAAAAACGCAAAAAATAAAAGCGCACAGGTGACCAAATACCACAAAGAAAGCTCTATTTGTGTGAAAAGGACATAAATGTTTGGGTACAGCATTGCATAACCGTGCAATTACCAGTTGAAATAGTACAGTGCCGAATAGGAGAAGAGAAAAAAAAATGGCCTGGTCATTAAGGGGGGTAAATCCTCTGGAGGACAAGTGGTTAATGTCCAAACCGTATTCCCCGAGTCATGTACATACAAATGTGGAGGTCTATTTAGCATTTCATATTAGGTATATAACTGAGGATAACAGTATTCATGTTTTCTGCCTAACAAGATTTCTTTTTTGCTCTTCAGGACACTATGGCTTCTGTTGCTCATGATGTGAAACATCTTCGGGATAGAAGATTCTATTCTTCTATTCACGAGGATCAAAGAAGGTAGACTCAGAAGTCTTCCCTCCGGGAGTTCAGTATTTCGTGCTTACTTTCAATTCATCCCAACATCATTCAATGCCTTCACCACTAATGACCGCTTGGTATTTGTTCAAGAACTGGCACCTCTTTGTTCATCTGCATGTTTATTCAATTTTTTTCATATTTTAGTATTGTTTATGTATGGCATATGATTTTATTTTATATTATGAGCACACTAAATATCATTTGCACACTTATAAAAAAAAAAAAAAAAAAAGGTAGAGTGTTAGCCGCTTACTTACATATTGATCACCATATAGAAGAGCAGGAGAAACCCTTTACCTACAGGTGATCAAATACCACCAAAAGAAAGCTCTATTTGTGTGAAAAAAACACAAATTGTTTGGGTACAGCATTGCATGACCGTGCAATTATCAGTTGAAAAAGTGCAGCACCGAATAGCAAAAAAAAAAAAAAAAAAAAAAAAAAAGGCCTGGTCATTAAGGGGGGAAAAGCCTCTGGAGGGTAAGTGGTTAATGTCCAAACCGTATTCCGAGTCATGTACATACAAATGTGGAGGTCTATTTAGCATTTCATATTAGGTATATAACTGAGGTTAACAGTATTCATGTTTTCCGCCTAACAAGATTTCTTTTTGCTCTTCAGGACACTATGGCCTCTGTTGCTCATGATGTGGAACATCTTGGGGATAGAATGGCCTCCTATTCACGAGGATCAAAGAAGGTAGACTCAGAAGTCTTCCATTCGGGAGTTCAGTATTTCGTGCTTACATTCAATTCATCCCAACATCATTCAACGCCTTCACCACTACTGACCAAGGAGAATGGCCCTCCTAACCCTCTTGTATTGAACTGTATCATTGCTGTATTGTCTCCCTTTATATTGTAAAGAGCTGAGCAAACTGTTGGCACTATATAAATCCTGTATAATCTATGAAAAAGGTAAACATCTGGATGCAACAGATTAGAATTGAATATTCAGATATTACCTTAGATCAAGAATTGGACATTTTAAGCTGGTAGAAAAAAAAAATATTTTTTTTTTGCACAGGTGGAACAATGGTGTTGAAGGTTATGGAAAAATCAGAACCACCCACTCAGAAGTCTTTCCTCCAGGAGTTCAGTATTTCATGCTTACTTTCAGCCTAACATTCAATGCCTTCACCACTACTGACCACTTTGTATTTGTTCAAGAACTGGCACCTCTTGGTGATCTGCTCTCCATGATACCAAATTTAAGATTTAAGTATGGAGAATTGTTTCTTAGGTTTGGCTAACATTAAGAAGAGTTAATATGCAACAGGAATTAAGGAAACTTTGTTGACATTAGTAGAGGTGTCCATGTTGAAAGATGTACTCTTGCCTTTTGTTCTGACTACTCATACTTGTTCTGAACACGTAGATACATATGGTAAAGGAATTCATCCCTAGTCTAAAACTAAAAAAAAAAAAGTTATGGCTATACATTTGTTTCTGAATATTCTGATTTTTTTCATTTATAGATAAGTATTCTGAATTTCTGCTTTATTTCCAGAAGACGCAGTGAACAGGGTGTGCTGTGCAGATCTCAAGTGCCCTTGAATTCATGTCAGAAAAAGGACTGGTGTACATGGATGTGAAGCCAGATAATGTTTGTGTGTTTAGCCGGGACTGCTATTCCGTCAAGCTCAGACTTTGGCCTTGCTAAGATTAAAAGGCACAGTGATTAAAAAGGAAAGTGTGGCTCCGTGTCCTACATGGCTCCAGAAATGTTCAAAATTGACACTTCATGGCCTGGTTGTGGATGGCAGCCTTGATGTGTGGGCGTTTGGAGTAGTCATCTATTGTTTACTTACAGGAGAGCTTCCATGGGAGGATGCCATTCCCGACAATGAAAAAATATAAAGGTTTTGTTGACTGGCAAAACAATGTCCAGAGTGATAATCCTCCTGAAGCATTGACCAAGGTTGCCTCTGAGATATGAAGGATCTTTACTGATCTTTTGACCATTGATCATACTAAAAGAAGATGACTACAGAAGTGCTGAAATACACAATGGAAAAGCTGGAAAGTAGAAATCCCAGATTCAGCCACAAGGCAAGAGGATGAGGATACCATAGAAAGCTATTTTTCTGTGGAATCTGATGAACCCTTGTGTGAAGCTTCCAACATGAACGCCTCACAGAGCAGCAAATCCATGTCAAGTTTCAGCTCCACATCTGACCAGTTGATCATAGACACTTCTGTATCCCAGTCGGAGATGACTCCAGAGCCACCCAAGGATGACATGGCAGAGACACTAATTGTATTTGGTGATTCATTTTCTTTACATGTTGGTGCAGAGGTAGATATTGGGCAAAGAAGAATTGGTGAGCGATGGCGCATCTGAAAGATCATCACCTATGGTCAACCTTGTCAGGCATGTGGCTTTCTTAAAAAAAAAAAATAAGGCATCATAAAGATCCTATATGTATTTTGTAGTAGTCCGCTCCACAATTCAAACTTTTCGGGACGTCACACTAGCATTTCTGCACTAAGTGTGTAGGCATTACTCCATCCCACCATATCACTGATTTTTTTTTTCCCAACTAAAAAGGCATGGCATGTACATCCAGAGCATAGCTCTCAGCTTTCCAAGTTTAGGATTACCCCCCATTTTTTTTTTTTTTATTTTTTTTTTTTTTTACACTAAATCCCTCTGTCCTTCTGTTTTCAATAGTCTCTAATCTGATGTTCAGATCGCTTTAAAAATGTACTAATTACCTCAAAATGTTGTAACACAAATGCTGGCCATACACAGATTTTCATTTAAGAATTTTCATTTCAAGAATATTCATTTGATTTTCTAATAGTGGGGTCAAAATCGAAGTTTGTTTTCGACAGCAATGACGAGAAAATTTGAAGGGACAGGAAGGAAAAAACTTACGATCAAACAAATCTTTGACCAGTATATGTGGTCATCGTTCAGAAATTATTCATTTTAATCTCAAAATGTTAAAAGCAAATATTCAAATGTCATTCACCGAATGTTCAAAATTTTCGTACGAATATTCTTGGCTGAAAAGCTACATGTGTATGGCCAGCTTAAACCTTTCAAACCTCTATATTATTCCAAGTGTGGCAGGGGGGTGTTCTATGCCTACGTACTTTGTGCTGTGTGTCCTCCTTTCATCTCAAAAAGTTGGGAGGTATACCAATGATGGAACTCGTTACTCTCAGACTGGTGGGGTTAGGCCTTGTAGTTACACGTATTAAGGTGAAATCAGAATTTAAAAGCCCAATATAAACGTCCTAGTGAACAATGATTATTATACAGTATTTATATAGTGCTAGGTTTGCTCAGCTCTGTACATTATAGTGGGGGACAGAACATGAGACAATACAGTAACAAAAACATGAGGGGTTCAAGGGCCCTGCTCTTTCGAGCTCACAATCTAGGAGGGAGGGGATAGTAGTACAGGAGGAAGTGGCTGTGGGGGATGGACTGGTAGGAGGAGTGGAGATCGGCTGTTAGGGGAGGGTGGGGTAGGCTTCCCTGAAGAGATGGGTTTTCAGGGTGCGGATAATAGGAGTATGTTTTGTACACTTAGCATTTCACTAATATTTTAAATCGGTTGTCAGATCCATTGTGCTATGACATTGCCAAGTCCAATTATATATAGGTTTACTGCATTGACTGGTAGGAACCCGAGTTAGTTTCTTTTTTTTTTACCAATCTATAGTAGTGAATCAGTTGAAGGATGGTTACTTCTTGGTTGGTGTAGGTCTCTATCCCTTTATATATTGAACAGGATGTTGTATTCTAAGGCAATTTTCTGAATTACAAAAATACCTATAAAGCCCGTGTCTGTGACCTTATTTATTAGCATTTCATATATCAACATAACATTTACTGCAGGATATTCAATTGGACCCTAGGTCTGAAGGAGCCTATTGAGCATGCTCCGAAATGCATTACCGCCCCTTTCACCTGCTACATCTGACTCTGCTCTCCAAGCTTCATTTCTGATGCACAGCACATCCTGGACTCTACTTTCTGATCCTATAGACAGTCTGCTGCTGGACGGCTGGATGTCCCACCTGGATCCAATTACCACACGATGAGTCTTTTTAACAGTTTCTTGTAAGTGCAAATTTTCCATTGTCTAATAAATTGTTAATACTGCACTTAGGAGGCACCTTCCTCTCTCTCTTGTTACTGCATTAGAGCCTTGCTTCCACTCTAAGAAGAGCTGCCTCAGTGTTACCGCTTCCATCCATCCATCCTTGATATCCATCTGGCACCTTTATCTTACAGCTACAGAGGTTGGGCTCCAACAAGCGCACCCTATATAATACAGTTCCTCCTGTGTTAGCAGTGGTTCCCTTTTTGTGGCTGAAAATGTTTTTCCCAGCAGCAGCAAAAAAATGTAATCCATAATTGCTGTTCCTCCCGAGTCGTAGGTTTTCTTCCTTCTGCGTCACCAATATGGTTTTTTAGGCTTTACTTTTTTTTAACATTTTAATTTTTTTTTTTTTTAAAAGCAGCATAAAAAATTCTCCATAATAGCTGTGCTTCCCAATTTCTTTATTTAAAAATATAATGGTTTATAGCACACCAAGCTCAAAACATATTGCACCCAAGCACCAAATTTCCATCCCACACGCAAAAATAAAGTTTTAAAAATCCCTAAAAAGGCCAAGGAGAGGTAGATGCTCATGGACAGATGAGACGAAAAGCAGCCTGTCCACAGTGAAAAAGTGGTGGTCATGGACAAAATGTATCTTCTGCAGGCAGGGCACGCTTTTCCTTTTTTCTAGTACTGGCCATGTTATTGAGCCACAGCATGCAGAAAAGGTGGTGGAGTGGATAACTCAGCCATCCTCATCCTCCTTCACTCGGGCTCATAATAGTTTGTGACAAGGAGCCCACTTTGGCAGCTGCGGTGGCAAAAAACATTCACAAACTCATATAGGAACAGTCACCCCATTGTAGCCAGTAAAACCAGAACACACCTATAATGGTTTGTCTCATCTCTTACAACCCTCATAGAACCTCTAATAGATATAGCTGCAGCTCCGTGTACATCAGTGTGATGGTCAGTGGGAAGAATGTTCCTTACATTTGTTGTCAATGGAAAAAAATCCCCCCCAACAGATAGCTTAAAAATATCATTGGTGTTGGTGGTAGAATCAGCTTCTACCTCAAGGAACCCTTAGCAGCCTCTTGAGGAACATTAGGGTTCCATGGAGCCTGGATGAGAGGCTGATTTAGACACTCTTCTCTTGGGGACTTACATTTTCCAGCAGTAAAAAGGAATATCTAGTTTTGGCCAATTGGGAAATTCTTCAGAGGTTTTCCATTTATTGTACTGAGATTAAGGTTTCTTTATACCATTCCAAAATCTAGTGCTATGCTTAGAATCAATTATATCTAACCCAGTTTTACTGTACAGAACACCTTAGCAGTTTTGAAAGAAATTTGCTCTTGAAGGTGTAAGTTATGGATCTGGGTTCCTTGCATCAATACTTGGGTTTATCATTCACCCAGATCATATCCGTATATTTTCCATTACTTGATATACACATGGCTTGTTCTAGGTCACCAAGTAGTGAAGAAATGGTCAGAATGTTTGGAGATGAATCTCTAGAAATATGTCCAGACATGGCAGCTCCAATATTCCTATCCTGACAGGTCCTATTAATCCTGAATAATATTTTTATAGTCATTTTTTATTTTCAATAAAGTTCATCCTTATGGCATGTTTAGTCTTCTCATGGCAGTATCTGCTAGAAATATTGGGGGTCACAAAGACGCTTATATAAACTATTGGATATATCCTGGAACTTATGTATTGCTATATGTCTTGGCTTTTCCATTTGTTTTTGTACTTGATCAAGTTATAACCTTGCTTGGTAATATTCTTGTTGATAGCTGGCTTTCCATATTCAGGTCCTTTAAATACTTACAAAATTTCTGTTGCGTATGAACTCACTTTAATGTTCAAACCGTATTCCCCCCCCCCCCCCCCCCCCCGAGTCATGTATTTACAAATGTGGAGGTCTATTTAGCATTTCATATTTTAGGTATATAACTGAGGTGAACATTCAGATTTGACAAAAAACTTCTATAGTTTGTCTAAGATTTCTTTTTCCACCTAACAAGATTTGTTTTTTGCTCTTCAGGACACTATGTCCTCTGTTGCTCATGATGTGGAACATCTTCTAGATAGAATGGTCTCCTATTCACAAGGATTACAGAAGGTAGACTTACAGGAGTAGATCCTCATTGTGAAGAAACTTGGAGAAGGTGGATTTGGGAAAGTATTCTTGGCAAACGACAGGAAAACAGATCAGTGAATAATTCTATCCATTTCAATATCCTTCATGTACTGCATAGGCATGTAAATATGATCTGCAAGACAGACTACTTTCAAGACATCACTAAATCGTAGAGTTACTCTAAAATAAAAAAAAAGGGATCAGTAAAGTAGAATCCCCATAAAAACGGAAAATAGCAGGAATATGGAGTGAACGCATATGGCCCAATTATAAAATGTATTACATCTCTATGAAAGGTAAACATCTGGGTGCAACATTAGAATTAAATATTCAAAAATTAGATCAAGAATTAGACATTTTAAGCTAATAAACTTTTTTTGCACAGGTGGAACAATGGGGAAGAGGAAGAAGAGGAAGAAGAGGAAGAAGAGGAAGAAGAGGAAGAAGAGGAAGAAGAGGAAGAAGAGGAAGAAGAGGAAGAAGAGGAAGAAGAGGAAGAAGAGGAAGAAGAGGAAGAAGAGGAAGAAGAGGAAGAAGAGGAAGAAGAGGAAGAAGAGGAAGAAGAGGAAGAAGAGGAAGAAGAGGAAGAAGAGGAAGAAGAGGAAGAAGAGGAAGAAGAGGAAGAAGAGGAAGAAGAGGAAGAAGAGGAAGAAGAGGAAGAAGAGGAAGAAGAGGAAGAAGAGGAAGAAGAGGAAGAAGAGGAAGAAGAGGAAGAAGAGGAAGAAGACAACCATGGAGTGAAGTTCACCACCCATTTTCACGACCAGTATGGTAAGATGGAAGGTATTCTATCCAAACACTGGTGTATTTACAGCAGGACCCCCATTTACAGTCTATTACCCAAAATATGGCTCAAGTAAAACAAAAAAGCACTGAATCTTAAAAATATAAATTGCCTCCAGCAAACCGAAACCCTCTGTTCCCGACAAACATGGTAACCAACTTTATTCCCTCTGACAGGCATGTACCAATGCCGAATGATCTTTAACACCGCGCTCCACACATAGCAGGTGTCTAGAAATTCACCCACAACCGAGGAATGGTCCAATCAGGACATCCAAGCTGGACAATATTCTGCTGATGGACTTTAAATGCAATGTGATCAAACTGGCAGATTTTGGACTACCAAGGCTTCAGAGTCCTCAAGCACCATCTATGTCCGGGTCATTCCATACACAGCTCCTGAACTGGGCATCCTAAAACAAAAAAGGGAACAATTTCTGCTGCCCCCAAGCACTGATGTGTGGGCCTTTGGTGTCCTGGTGTACACTGCTAGCACTGGGCCCTTTCCTTCTAGAAAAAGCAGGAGGGTCATGACCAACTGTATGGGGACTTATGATGGCAAATGAAAAAAGGATCTTCATAAAAATTATATTGCCCTCCCTATTGATGCCCCAATTTTAATTTTCTTTATTGTATTAAGGTGAGCTGTTGAAAAAAGAAAAAAGAAAAAAAAAAAAAAGTTTTAATCTAAGTTTGAGTTTCCACATAAACATGGTCGAGTTTTTTTTTTTTTTTTTCTTCAGGAATTGACACCCAGTGTGCATCCACTTCACAGAGAAATGATTCGGGGAAGCGCTCTCACCTCATTATACGAGAAGCCCAGTCCTCTACAGCAGTATACAGAAATTGGATCGTGCTTTGCTGGGTTTTTTGCTTTCCTCTGGATCAACTGTAGGTGTAGGATTATACCTATTTTTGGTTGATCTAGATGGACTTGTCTTTTTTTTCAGCCAGACTATGTAACATCCCCTGCTGGAGGACAGAGGGGGGTGAGAAACCCATGTGAAATCACATGTTCAGCTCAGACAGACAAAAAAAAAAAAAAAAAAAGGCAGATTTATGGAAAATGGGGAAAAAAAAAAAATAGGTGGATCAAAGACTAGAATTGGACTTTAGGAGCACATTGAACTATTGTGTTGCCATACTGCAGTGCATGGCAACATGCATTAAGTTAGTGCAGTGCCATTCATTTAAATGCCACAACAGACGTACATTACAATGTGCTTCCAGATATCTTGGCACAAAATGTTATGCTTTTTACTTATTTGCTGGTTCTTTTCTTTTTATTCATTGCCAAGTGTGAATTGAACAAACTGGACAACTTACCACCAATCCCCACTTCCACCATCATATGACAGACCATAGTTGTCAGATTCAAAAAGTTCATCCAAATATCAGTGTTGACCAACCAACCACCTCCTCTAAAAGCAGCTACTTCCGTGAACCTCCACCGCACCAGAGTCCAGGCAGTGACGTTAATCGCCATGACCACAGTCCGGAGTGGAGTGCGCCATTTGAATAGTTATATCAATTCTCAGCTAAGTGCGCAGTCTCGGTTTTGTTACATTTAAGGATTCAAGCATCTTTTTCTTTCCTGTGTGAATGTGGTTGTGGCTTGCTGTGCGGACACCCCGGCTGATACTGGAGTGACTGTTTTGGAGGTCTGAATTTTTAGTTTATCTTCATCAGTGGATTGGCGTTGCCAGGAGGATTAAAACAAGTGTGTTTTAGGCCTTGCTGGTGGCCAAACCATATGCCAAGTGGCCTGTTCACTGGTGCAGTGGGAGTTCCAAAGTAGTTGCTGAGAGGTGGTGGTTTGTCAGCACTGATATTTGGATGAACTTTTTGAATCGAACTATGGTCAGACGCACAAGTCACTTTTAGGATGATTGAAGTAAAGTGGCGGTGAAGGGGGTTGTATTAAATCTGCTACCTTTCACTTCTATGAACTTTTAGTAATAATTTTGCACTTTATCTCATATTGTGCAGAAAATATATAACAGGGTTGTGTTTGTTGTACATTTATATATGGATTTTGTTTGTTCTTTTTTTAGTAACAGGTTGAAGGAGACTTTCTTCACTCACAAATGTGTATGTATAAAAAAAACTTTGTATATGATTTAGGGTCCATTCACATGGACGTTTCATTTGTGTTTTTTTCACTTTAATCAGAGCTAAAAAACGGATCAGGACTTCACTTTTTACCTCCGTCTTCATCCATTGTTGATCCAATTAATTACATCCATAAAATTTTCAAAGACACTTTACTCTAACCCAGCATGCATTGTGCTTCCCATGCTGCTTTGCAGTCCCAGTGAATGACTGTTCAGTGTGTAAATAAAAATTTAAAAAAAAAAAAAGCTAAAATTTGCAGAAATAAATGTTAGCGAATGTCATCTGCCAACATCCATTTTTCGTCCATTGAGGTTTTTTGTTATGGAATAAAAATAGGGATTTCTTCCGTTCAAAAAACAGATGGCCACGGATGCAGACATTGGATGTGGTACATAGTGGAGGAGTATCTCAGAAGTCACCGTTGTTACTGGTCACTATTGGTTCACACAACACAGAATTTTATTTCTGGTCATCATTGGCACACAAGAATATTGTATGATGGTGAATTCTATTCACATATTTGCCATTTGTATTTTGCAATATGTTGGACATTCCATTCCTGGTAATTATCCATACATAGATTTGGGCACCCGGCAATACTGCATGGTAGTTTATAATGTTCACACTTTTGTATTAGTGCTGCACCTTTATGTATCCTACACGTCTGCCAACCAGTGTCTTGAATGAATTATCCCAAATATACCCGTCAATCATCTACTTCTACAGAACGAGGGTAGGTTTCCCTACGCACCAAAGGCCAACGGTGAAAAAATCATCCTGCACTAAAGCAGATCACGGCAATATGTAGTTCAGTGCACACGTTTCCTAAATAAATACACTACTGAAAATGGCAATTCACTATTCCGTCTTGTGGTATTTACCTCAATCAAAAAAGGCTCGGTAAATAAACGCCATTAAAGTCAGTTCACAAAAGGAAATTGCCACATGCATTTATGCGAGTAGCGGTCCAGGCATGCGGTAATTCAAGAATATAAAAAATATATTTGAACACCTGTCAGGTTTTTATTGCCGTCTGTGACCTTCGTTAGGGAGATCACCCTCTTTATTTGTCCTGTTTACTGTCCTATCGGATCCAAAATGTTTACAGAAATATTAGGCCAACAATTTTGATCTGAAGGTTATTTTTGCATCTCTGTATCTCAATCAAAAAGGTGACTCCTTGAGAACTAGAACCTTTAGAAAAAAAAAAAAAAAAGGATTGTGTCAAAATAACCTCTGACTAGCTTCTAGCCACCACCCTAGGTCACTTTTAAAAGGGTGTGCCTACAAGGCAGTTCCTGTGTATACGCAGAAACTGCTCCTACGATGATGAGTAGACGGGAAGCGGATGACCTATACAAAAGATTCAGGGATAGGAGGATACCCCCATAAAGGTAATTAGATGCTCCAGGAGAAAGGCCTCAGCACAATAGCGCAGAGAGTCCTTAGTACCACAGGAGAAGGGTGAACCCCAATTATAATCAAACCCAGCGAGACTCATTACCCATTATGATGATCAAGGGGGTGGGGGTTGGGGGGAGTATGTGCAATTCTATCAAAACACTGACATATTCAAACTCGTTCATATGAAGTATCTAAGTGAGCCAAAAAGACTCCTCTTGATAGCAAAAAGGGGGCAAGGAACCTAAGGGACAAGGTATTGCAGTTGGAATTTGCATGTACACCCCCAAAAACTGGCTTACTGATCTACCCCCCATGAAGAGGATGTTCCCATGTGGACTATATTACAGTTTATTAACTGTGGAATCACAAAAAATGTTCTTTATATTCTGGAATGCCCCTTTAAGAAACTATGTTGTCAAAACAAAAAACCGCCAACTACAGTTGCAAGAAAAAGTATGTGAACCCCTTGGGATTACGTGGAGTTTTGCATGAATTGGGCATAAAATGTGCTCTGAACGTCATCTAAGTCACAACAATAGCAGAACACAGTCTGCTGAACATAATACTACAAACATTAGATGTTGCCATGGTTTAATTGCACATAACATGTAAACATTCACATTGCAGGGAGGAAAAAGTATGTGAGGCCCTAGCTTAATGACTTCTCCCAGAGCTAATTGGAGCCAGGAGTGAGCCAACCTTGACTCCAATCAGTGTGATGATATTGGATGTGTTGCTGACAGCTGTCCTGCCCTTAAAAAACAAACACACACCTGTTTTGGGTTTACTGGTTTCAGGAAGCACTGTCTGATGTGAACCATGCCTCGCAGAAAAGAGCTCTCAGAAGACCTACGATCAAGAATTGTTGACTTGCATGAAGATGGAAAGGGTTACAAAAGTATCTCCAAAAGCCTTGATGTTCATGTATCCATGGTAAGACAGACTGTCTACAAATGGAGAAAGTTTAGCACTGTTGCTACTCTCCCTAGGCGTGGTCGTCCTGTAAAAATGACTGCAAGAGCACAGCGCAGAATGCTGCATGAGGTAAAGAAGAATCCCAGAGTGTCAGCTAAAGACCTACAGAAATCTCTGGCACATGCGAACATTTTTGTTGACACATCTACAATAAGGAAAACATTAAAGAATGGAGTACATGCTGAGGACACCACAGAGGAAGTCATTGCTGTCCAAAAAGAATATTGCAGCACGTTTGTAGTTTGCAAAAGAGCACCTGGATGTTCCACAGCACTACTGGCAACATATACTGTGGACAGATGAAACCAAGATTGAGTTGTTTGGGAAGAACACACAACACTATGTGTGGAGAAAAAAAGGCACAGCACACCAACATCAAAACCTCATCCCCACTGAAATATGGCGGAGGGAGCATCATGGTTTGGGGCTGCTTTGCTGCCTCAGGGCCTGGACGGATTGTTGTCCTTGATGGGAAAATGAATTCCAGAGTTTATCAAGACATTTTGCAGGAAAACCTACGACCATCTGTCTGCCAACTGAAGCTCCGCAGAGGATGGGTGATGCAACAGGACAATGACCCAAAGCATACAAGTAATTCAACAAAACAATGGCTGCAACAGCACAGAACACGCCTTCTGGAGTGGCCCAGTCAGAGTCCTGACCTCAACCCGATTGAAATGCTGTGGCATGACCTTAAGAGAGCGATTCACACCAGACATCCCAAGAATATTGCTACACTGAAACAGTTTTGTGAAGAGGAGTGGTCCAAAATGACTCCAGATCGTTGTGCAAGTCTGATCTGCAACTACAGGAATCGTTTGGTTGAGGTTATTGCTGCCAAAGGAGGGTCAACCAGTTATTAAGTCCAAAGGTTCACATACTTTTTCCTCCCTGCACTGTGAATGTTTACATGTTATGTGCAATTAAACCATGGCAACATCTAATGATTGTGTAGTATTATGTTCAGCAGACTGTGTTCTTCTATTGTGACTTAGATGACTTTCAGAGCACATTTGATGCCCAATTCATTCAAAACTCCACGTAATCCCAAGGGGTTCACATACTTTTTCTTGCAACTGTATGTGTCTGCATAGGGGGATACTTAGGTAGTGTTAGGAATGCCAAGACCAGACAGGACAAAAGCCCTATAGCAGAACACTTTGCAATTTTTCATGATAGAAAACTTGATGGCCTTAGGGTGAAGGAGTGGAAGAAGCTCTAGTGAACTCCATGCCCAAGGAGGGTCAAGGCAGTGCTGTAAAAATCATGGTTACCACACAAAATATTGACACTTTGGGCCCAATTTGGACCTTGTCACTTAGGGGTGGAGTCACTTTTGTTCCCAGCGGTTTAGACATTAATGGCGGTGTGTTGAGTTATTTTGAGGGGACAGCAAATTTCCATGTTATACAAGCTGTACACTGACTACGTCACATTGTAGCAAAGTATCATTTCTTCAGTGTTATCACATGAAAAGAGAATGAAATATTTACAAAAATGTGAGGGGGGACTCACTTCTGTGGGATACTGTAAAATATATATTTTACAAAATGGCAAATTATATTTACAAAATACTGTAACACACACACAATTTATTACATCGCCTTCCCATAAATGAGTCTTTTGACCCCCAGTTACTAAGAGCCCCCACACACAACTGAACTAGTAACTATTGGATACATCCTGGCACTTATTTACGTATAGCTATATGTCTCGGCTTTTCCATTTGTTTTTGTACTTGATCAAGTTATAACCTTGCTTGATAATATTCTTGTTTATAGATTGCTGACTTTCCATATTTAGGTCCTTTAAATATATTCCATTGGTTTCTGTTGTGTTGAAGCTCTCACTTTAGTGTCCAAACCTTATTCCTGAATCATATACATATAGATGAAGAGCTCTATGGAGTATTTCATATTTATAGCTATATAACTGAGGGTAACAGTATTCAGATTTTATACATTTCTGTAGTTTCTCTTCAAAAAAGTTTTCTGCCTAAAAATGTCACAAGTTCTCTTTTTTTTGCTCTCCAGGACACGATGGCCTCAGTTAACCATGATGTGGAACATCTTCTAGATAGAATGGTCTCCTTCTATTCACAAGAACTACAACAGGTAGACATACAGAAGTCTTTCCTCATGGTGAAGAAGCTTGGAAAAGGTAGATTTGAAAGAGTATTTATGGCAAACAGGAAAACAGGTCAGGGAATTAATGTGATCATTTCAGTATCTAAAACAAATACTTATGTATGTACATGGGAATTTGATTTGCACGATATACTAAGAGGTCCCGAAGTTTAAACTTACTCTAAAATGAAAGGAGCAGTAAAGTAGAATCCCTGAGCAACACTCTTAATGAATAGCAGGAATATGGAGTGTGAGAATACGATCCAATGCCAGAATTTTACATTACATATGTAGATTGTATAATACAGTAACACGTGCCGGTAAGAAATTTTAGGGAACTAAGCATTGGGCTGACTCTTGGGAGCAGTTATGCAAATATCAAAATGTCTTGATGGGTACACATCTGTCTGGAGGAGTGGGCGTTCCCAGACAGGCCGTGTTTGCATTCAGACTGTCCTGGGTAATGATCACAGGTGATGCAGAGTCTACATGATGAACAAAAATAGAAATTCAAAGAATACAAGGAACCAACTAGGAACAATCAGGAGTCTTTTCTCCAGGGGTTCAGCATTTCATTCTTGCTTTCTTCTCATCCCATCATTGGATGCCATGATATTGTCTTCAAAACCGCCTGTAACTTTGTGTTTGCCCAAGAACTGACTCCTGTTGGTGATCTATTCTCTCCGATTATACCATATGTAAGTACATTGAGATATACGTATGGCCATATTTGTTTCCCTTAGTGTTGGATAGAGTCACAGTTTGAGATGTTAAGAGTTAAAATTCCCATCAGTCCTTTTGGGGAAATTTCTCCCTTCATTTCCTCTCTCAGAAACACAATAAGTGAGAGGAAGCTCTGTTGGAAATGGATTCATTCAGGTGGCATTGTGGCTCCCAAACCTTTGAGGCTGCAGTTCTGCAGTCCACCAGTGGGTGTCGTAGCAGCCAAAAGCTCATTGAAAAATAGGTAATCTGATGCTCATTGTAGAGAGTATTTAATCTCTGCCTGTATTACTCCTCTTTGCCTTGGTGTTTGTCCATGTGCCCCCAACCTGTGATACTGCATTCTGATCCTAACCCCTGCAGCCTGATCCCTTGCCTGCCTTCTTGTTCCTTCCCCATTCACCCTCTCCCTGTCCTGCATGTATGGCCCTGGCTTTGACACCGATTACGCTTCTTGTATCCTGATATCTGTATATATTTGGTTTGGGCAGTCCATTGTTCACACTTAAATTATCTGCTTCAATTTGATTCACTTATTCTTAATAAATTATATTTTACATTATAGTTGTGCCTGATGTTCTCTGTCCACACACTTCTGGTCTCATCTGTTTTACAGGAGACCACTCAGGATCAGTGTTGGTAATCAGTATTTTTACTGGCAGCCAGTGAAAAATGGGCTCTTTTCTCCTGCCAATAGACGCCAGTAACAGGAAAAGGTTGCCAGTTAAAAATATTGTGCTGCTTGGCATGCGCAGTTACTGTCCGGAGCTGACTGAGACCATCGAGTGCCCGCTACAGTGTGTTTGGCCTGTGCCAGTGGAGGGGGGGCAGGTTTGGTGGAGGCAGTGCGAGTGAGCTGAGCGGTCGGAGCCTCCTATGCAGGTCTGCGGTAAGGGAGCAAGGCAAACCAGGAGCGGGACTGTCCGTGCTGTTTTGGCTGGAGTGGACTGAAGGGACCACCTGGTGTGGAGAGAGACTGTCACTATGTGACACCATCATCTGTGCTGCTACAAACTGCTGTCGGTGTCACTCAGTTTCATGTGTGTGCCTGCCCATTCGCTCCTTGCTATATTGAAAATAAAAATGATTCAAGAATTCATCTCTAGTCTAAATCTAAGATAAGTTATGGCTACAAATACACTTTACCTCTGAGTATTCTGATTGTCTCATGTTCACCCTACTGTATTGAACATCTACTTTATTTTGATTTCACTTTTTTTTTAGGTGGGAATTCCGGAAGACGCAGTGAAGAGGTGCTGTTCAGATCTCCAATACTCTTGAATGCATGTCTGAGAAAAGGACTTCTACACATGGATATGAAGCCAAAAAATGTTTGTGTGTATTGCACAAGATGGTCTGGTCAGGAAGGGGGGGAATCCTCTGGAGGGCAAGTGGTTAAAGAGGTGAATGACATTTTCACAACTTAAGCGACACCTCACTTTATTCAAGTAAATCCTATGTGATAACTTGTTTAGCAAAAGTAAAAAATGTCAGTTATTTTGTATTTATTTTTTTTTTCAGAGCTTTCAGAAAAAAAAAAAAAAAAAAAAAAACTTAAAATGTATCTAAAGTAAAATGTGAAACAAGATACCACCCAAATCAACTTGACGGTGTCATGTGGGGTTTTTGTTTGCACGGTATTATATTTAATAAACTAAAAATATTAATGCTGTTTAGAGTGAAAAATACTGCTAAAAAAAAGGAAAACAATTATATAGATATAGGTTTTTTTTGTTTTAAAAATTGGATTAAAAAAAAGTATTCCCATTGTGATGAACATCTTTAAATTTTATTTAGTTAAAATTCTCAAACGCTATCTGCACTGCAAACTGAATAAAATTTGCTTTGAGATAGAAAAAGCCATTCTTCAAGAAAGTGGTCTGTAATAATTAATTTGATTATAAAAGTATCTATAGGTGTTTTGTAGAGATGACAAAGATACACAAAATAGAGATGTACACTCACCGACCACTTTATTAGGTCCACTTTACTAGTGCAAAGAAAATCTCCCCCACACTATTACACCACCAATTTCAGAATTCATTTCTAGTCTAAATCTAAAATCAGTTCTGGCTATACATACACTTTACCTGTTTCTGGGTAAGTATGCCATTTTTCCCCCTTCTATTCACCGTACTGTATTGAAAATATATTGTAGTTTGAGCTTACATTATTTTACTTTAGGTGGGAATTCCAGAAGATGCGGTGAAGTAGTACGTTGTTCAGATCGCCAATGCTCTTGCATTCATGTCCGAGAAAGAACTGGTACACGTGGATTTGAAGCCAGAAAATGTTTTGGTGTTCTACAAGGAGTGCCATTGCATCAAGATCACAGACTTTGGCCTTGCTAAGGTCAGAGGGACAGTGGTAACATCCAGGTGTGGCAGCAAATCCTACATGGCCCCAGAAATGTGTGACGTGACCATTTCAGATGGACTGGTGATAGATGGCAGCCTTGATGTCTGGGCATTTGGTGTCATCGTCTACATTCTTCTTACAGGGGAGTTTCCATGGAGAGTGGCCATCCTTGATGAAGGATATAAATGCTTTGTTGACTGGCAAACCATTTCAAGATGGCTAATCTTCCTGAAGCATGGAGAAAGATTCCCACCAAGATACGAAGGCTGTTTACTGCTCTCTTGGCAACTGAGGACACTAAGACGTCAAAGCACCAAAGTCCTCAAATACATGAGGAAAAGCTGGAAAGAAGAAACTTCAGATTCTACTGAAAGACAAGATGAGGATCTCATAGGAAGTAATTATTCAGTACAATCCGAGGAATCATTGGCTTCTCGTCTGATTACCTCACAAAGCCATGTCTCCATCACATCAACTCTTAGCTCCTTTTCTGCCCTTTTGACCACAGAGTCTTCTGGATCTCAGTCTCAGATGGCTCCATGTAAGAGGAACTAAATTGTGTTTGATCATTAATTGTCTTTACACATTGGTGCAGGAGGTGGAGATTGGGTAAAGAAGAATTGTTGAGTGGAGCGTCTAAAAGAATATCACATATGGCAAATTTCTCAGGTATGTGACTGTGGAAATAAATGGGTCATAATATTATATTAATTTGGCAGTAGTCAACTCCACAGTCCAACCATTAGGGCCATGTCACACTAGCAGTGCAGTGTGTAGCCATCACGTTCGGCTGACCACATTCACCACTGATTTTACTAGAGATATACACAACAGAAGGTTGTTTCATATTGATTTAAAAAGTTAATGGTTGTCATATTCTTATGGATTCACTTTTCTAATCTTTGAAAATACTTAACATATGAAAAAAAATCTGTATATACAAATTAAAATTTGATTTACGAAATTCAAATTTCAGAAAATTGCTATATTCTTTCTATTCTATTTTTTTCTATTCTATTTTATTCCCCTCATTTTTTTTCTATTCTATTTTTTTTCAATTCTATAAAAATAGCCTAAGTAGGAATCATGTTATTTCACTTATACCTTACTGTATTACAATATGGTTTCCATGTTGAAAATCAAATTCATTGTCAAATTCAGATATTTTTCAGATTTGTAGAAATTCATTACTCTTGGGAATCAGATTTGGATACATTTGAATCTCCAAATAACAAAAATTTCATCTGAATTTTAATTTGTAATGCAAAAAAAAAAAACACACATCTTTGTTACGAAAAGGCATGGCAAAGCATATAGAGAGATTACCCTTTTGGAACTAAATCCTTCTGTCCCTTTTTTCTCTTTATTCATCCTCTTCTGATGTACAGATCTTTATAAAAATTTTCTATGTCACTTCCCAGAATGTTGTAACTCACTAAACCTTTCATCCAACCTCTAAAATTACTGCAAGCATGGCAGGGTGTGTTCTGAGCCTGCATACTTTGTGCTATGTGTCCTTCTCTTTCATCTCAGAAGGTTGAGAGGTATGCCAATGGTATAATGTTTGTCAGCCAATTCCCAAGCAGTGTTGTCAGGTTTAGAAGGACATATTGCACTGAAAGCCAGGTATATGCTGATAAACCACTTTTCCAAATGACTTAATTGTTTTGGGTTGATTGTTGATGCAAATTTCATCTTCCAAGCAAACTCATGCTTGGAGCAAACCCACCAGACCTGTATAGCATAGCCAGGTACGTAGCATCTTCAGGTTTTCATTTTCTACTCACTGTGTGAATTGGCCTCAAAGTTTATTTCACAATGAAAAAAAAAAAAAAAAAAACACACTCACTTCCTTATAAAATGGCAATAAGAACAGTCAAGCTCCCACTTTTACATTGGACCATTTCAGACCATGTCCAACCCTTAGTTTTCACCCAACTTAAAGTTCAGAGGGTTCGGCAGGGTGTTGTACAAAGCTTCAAACATCACAGGACCCTGTCTCGGTATTCCTCTCAGGAGCCCTCATCTCTGATGCAGGCAGTGGGAGAGCTCTTGGGGGGAGTTATGTGAATATCAAAATGGCTTGATGGGTACATCTGTCTGGAGTAGTGGGCATAATTACATTAATTCTTCAAAATGTAAAAATTGTGAAGGTAGTGTTTCATTTCACATTTCCTTTCCTCCCTCTTCTATATTAAATCATTTTATTGTCCAGTGAATGGTATTATAAAAACCTTCTAGCTAAAAATACAGAGGTCCTTCAAGGCCTATATGAAAATCTACAATGCTTGTTGATTTGAATAAAATGAAACAACTAATTCTACTTGAAAAACAAACAATAGTGCGGGTTAGATAAGAATTCTATAGGGAGGTCAAATAAAACACATGAGGCGGCAAGAACTGAAATCCCAGTCTATGGCATGCTGTAAGAAAAATGGACATATAGCAGCTCTGTATCCAGATTACCACGCAGAGTCCAAAAAAGAAAAAAACAATGTAAAAAAAGACTAAGGGTGGTGGGTAATGAGCCAACCACACCAGGGTTCCATTTGAACAGGGACAAGAACACAAGTTTCATGTGCCTAATCCAAACCCCATTGGAGCCAAAATGTTAGGACTATTTGTGGAGCCAATTGGTGTCAGAACAAAAATGTGAAATAAACATGACATAAGATTTCTGAATTTAACCCTGAACTGGTCTAGATATCAATTAGGCTGAAGTCTTATAGGGTCACGTTAAGGTTTCCCATTGAGTCGGAGTTATATCACAGTCACGGGTTTTACAACTTTTTCTGTGAAGTGTCAAGGACCCTTTTAGTGTCTCAACAATGGGCCATGTTGATACTACGCCTTCGGTGTTATGTCAGAAAATACTTTAGTTCATATTTGGAGCATGGGCAAAGAATCTCAGAAATAGGCGGCAATTGACAAAACAAAATCTATTTCAAAAAGGAACATCACAGGTAACACTGGGATACTGACACAAGACACAGGTGAAACTGTCTTTATAAATACCCATCAGTAATATCTCCCCCTGGGAAAGCTACCATTTTCACGATACAACACTCTTGGATGTATGGATGGAGCTTTCCTACTAAGGCTCCATTCACACTTTAGTGGTTTTTGCAGTCCTATGGAACATGTTTTCAAAAATGCAGCAGCTCAAAAAAGCATAGATGTAATGGATCTTTTTTTAAAAAGCAGCACTTTTGCTACAATAGAGTTCAATGAAGATTCTGGTATAATACATGGTAGGGTGTTTTTGCATTTTTAGTCTACCCAGGAAAAAAAAAAAAACTGAAAAAAAAGCACAGTAAAAATACAGGTAGAAAAATGCAAAAAACTGAAAAAAGTGCAAAAAACAGACAAATCAAACTGCATAGGTGTGAACGGAGCCTTAAAGAATTACAGAAAATTGCCAAAAATAAATACTGTTACCTCCAGTTATATACCTATAAACATCAAACTCGATAGACCTCCACATCATTATTTATATGACTTGGGAATAAGGTTTGGTCATTAAAGTGAGCTTTAACACAACAGAAATGTATGGAGTACAGAAAAAAAGGACCTAAATATGGAAAGCCAATAATCTATATGCAAGAAAATCAAAGGTTATACCTTTATCAAGTATAAAATACCGGGTCCAACGCTTCCATCTCACCCTTTGTTTGCACATGGGAAAGTACCGACATTATGAAATCTGTTAGCTCCAGGAGTTTTGGAACCGCCCTTTAGTAAACAGGAGGGAACGTTGACCCCATGGTTAGCCATTCGTCCTCCTGAGGTTTAGCCCCCTTAATGACCACGCCTCTTTTTGCTGCTCGACGCTGGACTAATTCACCTGATAATTGCGCGGTCATGCAATGCTGTACCCAAAAGAAATTTGTCCTTTGTCACAAAAATAGAGCTTTTTGGTGGTATTTGATAACCTGTTTTATTTTTTGCGCTATGAAACAAAAAAAACCCGAACATTTAAGGAAACCAATTTTTACTTCCGGCTATAAAAAAATATATAGTAAATGCAAAGTTAGTTATAAGTTTAGGCCAAAATGTATTCTGCTCCATGTTTTTGGTAAAAAAATCCCAATAAGTATATTGCTTTGTGTGAACATTATAGCGTCTACAAACTATGGTATAGATACTGCAATTTACGCTTTTTTGCTATACAGCGCTGCACTAATTTAACTGAATTGCATGGTCATGCAATACAGTAAATTAAATATGTCCTTTTTTCACACAAATAGTTTTCTTTTGGTGGTATTTGATCACCCGTGCATTTGTTGGCGCTATAAAAAAAATTTATGAAAAAAAGATACTAATTTGTCATAAAAAAAATATCCAAAAAACTAAAATGGTCATAAATTTAGGTCAGAAATGTATTCTACTCATGTTGTTGGTTAAAAAAAAAAAATCCCAATAAGTGTATATTGATTGCTTTGTGTAAAGTTATAGCGTCTACAAACTATGGTATAGATAATGGAATTTACACAGCTTTTTACTTTGACTGCCCATCACATTTCTTGAGGTGCTAAAATACCAAGATAGAACACCCCCAAGTGACCCCTTTTCAGAAAGTAGACACCCTAAGCTATCTGCTGAGAGGCATATTGAGTCCATGGAAGATTTTTTTTCTTCCACAAGTTTCTGGAAAATGACACTGTTTTTGTACACAAAGTTGTCATTAAATGATTTATTTCCTCACACAAGTCATATGTATATGTGGAATTACACCCCAAAATACATTCTGCTGCTTCTACCGAGTATGGGGGTACCACATGTGAGCCTAGCCACATACAGGGGCCTGGAATCCAATAACCACTTTGAAAGCCTGAAGGTGCGTAACTTCCTCATTTCACTTCCTGGTGGTTCTGAAAAGGTGACGCAGAGGTGGTAAAAGGTGAGCAGGATCTGGGTGATTAAGAGTGGAGCTAATGACCATATCTTTATCAACTTCACTGATCACAGAGCTCCGGTTCTGCTGGTCTTTCCAAGCGATGACCTCCAGGTCAATGAGCTCAAAAAGACATGTACGACAACACGACTTAAAAAAAAAATATGGTTCTATACATAGAGGCCTGTGAATTGGGCTCCATGGTGAACCTTCTACCTAACATTGATGTTTATGCCACCACAGCTGCCAACCCTCGAGTTATCTTATGCTTGTTATGACAAGTGAGACATACTTCGGTGATCATTACTGCATCAGCTGGATGGAGGACCTGTCCAAAGGAGGACACGCTACACAAACAGTTTTTACTGGTCAAGAAACACATCAATACCAGTCATGTGCAGAGGCTGAACTGACAAGAGGGCTTCCCGAGAGGGAAGAGCCTGAACATGGCAGCAAGGGAGAGCGTGGAGTAAACACTCCACGACAACCCGCCCGCCTTATCCTCCTTTAGTGACCCTGAAGCTGCAGAGTAGCAATGCCGGAGACCTACCTATGAGATTGGAAGGTCACAACAGAGGTGGATGCCCGGTGGGGAGAGGTGACGGTGAGATCCTGCGAGCGGGACCGTGGTCGGCTAGAAGGTCTGGATGGACTGCTGGGTTCCCGGAGGAAAGTGTGACGTGGTGACTACCACGTGATCAGCCGCAGAGCAGTACTGGGAGGAGGAAAAGCCGGCCAGCATTCTCGAAGGGAGAGAGAAGTAGCGGTTAACTGCCGGCTAGACCCGCGGCCCCTGTGGATGCTGAGGCTTAGGAAGAGACGACCCCGGAGGAGTCCCCCCCGCCCCCAAGAAGTGGACATGGTAAGATACATCTAAATGCCCCATAAGGATAGTCATTAGCCTGCCTTAACAGAAGACAGAAGAGTAAAAGGAGGAAGATGAATGAAAGCTGACAGGCTGGATGAGATTAGGGTTGTTAGTTATTGGGAGTGTGGAGCAGTGCGGGGAGACTCCTAGGGGACTTGAATGTGCGGAAAGCAAAGAAAATAAAAATGGGAAGCAAGTGTTTTTGAAGATTAGACCAGCGCTCAAACCAATCTAATTTAACTTGAGCAAGTTTAACAAATTGAAGAAATAAGAAAAGCAAGTTATATTGGTGACATGAAGAACAAAACTATTAAGAGTAGTGGGCCGAAGGGATCCCAAGCAGGTACAATTAAGAAATACACCTCAAGGAAATGTGACCCTAGAGAGACTCCAGGGTGTAAGTGAAAGGAGTGAAATGGAAAGTAGTATGGAAAAAAAAAACCCTAGAATGTCCCTGGGAATGGTGAATAGCAGCCAGAAAAAGAGAAAGAATGGAGGGAAGAGAACAAGAAGAACTACAAATGCCAAATAAAAAGAAAAATCAGAAAATAAGACAGAAAGAAAGGATCAGGGGCAATTGCTATCCAGAGTGGAGGAGACGGTGGAAAAAGTTAAACCAAGCCCAGATCAACTCGAAGTTGGAAAAATGGACAATTGAAATGAGGAAAAAACAAAAGAAAGCTGCTTTACAAGTTGGATAAAGAAAACAGGGATAGGAGATGCAATTTAAGAATATGGGGAATACCAGAAAATATCACAAGGGGAAGATCTAAGGGAAATAACATGTAAAATGTTAAATATAATGGAGAAATCGGCTCTAGAGACTCTTAATTTAGATGCTGTATATAGAACAGGAAAATTTCAACCAGAAAGTAAGAAAAGCCGAGAGATACAAATGTAAAATTTCACAATTATGGGGACAAAGATATGGAAGATCAAAGGAAACGCAAACATTAAGTGTGGCGAAGTAGATATCCAGATTTTTTTTTAGATCTAGCAGCTGGGACTTTGCAGAGAAAGATTGTTAAAACCATTAATAGAACAGATGAAGACACAATGTGTATTATAGATGGGAAACCCCGGCATTTCTAATCGGATGGAAAAATGGAATTACAGCAAAAAGAGATTTCCTGATGAAATCAGTGACTTGTGTTAGACTTGATTTGTAGACAGTGGTGCTACCTGGCTAGGAAGAAGAACTTGGAGAGACTGGGGGTATGGGCAAAGAGGACTGTTAGCTAACTAGAAGGAAAAAAAAGATTAAAAAAGATAAAATGGGAGGGTCACGGGGGGGAGCTGCATGTGGGCGGAGTTACACCTCTGGGTTCGAATCAAAAGTGGGCGTAGACTCACAAATTATTCATAGGCAAAGTAGAAGCCTATGGGGTGGGGGGGGAAGAGGGGGATTGGAGAGGGGAAGTTGTATTAAAGGTGTAAGGGATGGTAGGGGTATGAGGGGGGTAGAAATGTCACCACTCTGCGTGGAGGGAGGAGTTATAAAATTAAAAGAAAAAGGGAGGGGATGGAGAAGGAAAATAGAAGAAAGATGGAAGGAATACAATTTATATAAAAAAAAAAAAACTTACAATGTAAATGGGTTAAATTGTTCTGGGAAAAGACTATTTAAGGAGTTACAACATAGAGCATCTTCAGTGGTATTCTTGCAGGAGACACAAAAGTCAGGCTGAAATCTAGGTATTACCCAACATGGTACTATGCAGATTCAAGAGATCAAAGGGAATAGCAATAGGGTTCGTGAAGAACAAGGTTTGAGCTGGAGGGTAGAGAAAAAAAAAAAAAAAGACCCTGGAGGGAAGATTTATGTTTTTAAGGGGTAAACTGCAAGAGAGTGTACCGTAGCTATTTACTGTCCAAATAAGAAACCGGAGATATTTTTGAAGGGTATTTTTAAAAAGTTGGATTTTAAAAAAAGGTTGATAGTGGCTGGAGATTTTATTGTATGTATGGACCCACAGATGGATACATCTTCTAGTGTGCAGAGAGAGGGGTAGGTCTCAGACAATCCAGGAGTGCCAATTGGTGAATACCTGGAGAATAAAGCACTTGAAAAGATAGAGATTATACCTTCTTCTCAAATGCACACAAGATGTATTCGAGATTGGATTATATATTAATAGAGCACAGACTTATTGAATCTGCGGTTAAAGTAAATATAGAAGTTGGGTTGATTTCGGATCATGCTCCTGTCATAATGAAATTAGGATGGGGTAGGCGGAAGACAGGAGGTCTGACTTCGAGATTGAATGAAGCACTTCTCCTGGATCAAGAGACCGAAAAGAAGATAGGAGGAAGAGATTCTTTGGAGGAGAATTATACTGGAGAAGTGTCGGTTGCTACAGTATGGGAGGCACATAAGGCTTACATAAGAGGTATACTTATCATGATAGGGGCTAGAAAGAAAAAAAAGAAAGGAGAGAGAAAATGAATGGACTCTTAAAAAGGAATTTGATCTTGAACAGATACATAATAGAACAAAGGAGATAAATCAGAAAATTAAAAAAAAGAATTGAAGTTGGAGGAAAAGAGAAGAAGAGTTTAATAAATTTCTAAGCGGAGGTACAAATGGGGAGAGAAACCAGGAAAGTACCTAATGAGAGCTTGAGGAAAAAAGAAAATTATATCGAACCCCAAAGGATTGTTTATTCAACTAAAGATATTCTTAATGTGTTTAGAGATTATTATAGTAAGCTGTATAATATCACCCCACATGACACTATAAATAAATTTAGAAAGTCGAACAGAGAAAAGACAGACATCTAAAAAAATGCAGGTTTACCAAAGATGTAATGAAGTACATATGAATTTTTTAGACTCCGATTACACAGGAATACAAAAAACTCAGTCTGGGAAAAGCCCAGGGCCAGATTGATACACTGAGATACTATGAAAAAAATAATGAATTGTTAATCCCCAAATTGATGATATACATGAATGCCTTGGATGGAGAGATGGAGATGAGGCAGGAGTCTACAGGCTCATGTGGTATTGATTCATAAAGAAGGAAAAGATGACTCCCAGTGTGCAAGTTATAGATCTCATTGTTGAATACAGATACCAAGCTATATGCAAAAGGTTTTGGCAAATAGGTTGAAGGATTTAAAGCCTGACTGGATCCAAGGAGATCAGGTGGGCTTTCTCCCAGGAAGGGAGGGCAGGGATAATGGGTTGAGATCCTTGTTACCCATCCAGAATAGTAGAGAAAAAAAAAAAAAAAAAAAAGGGAAAAACCCGGTAGTGGTGCTGTCAATTGATGCCAAAACTGCATTTGACAGAGTTAACTGGGGCTTTATGATGGACACTTTGGAAGTCCTGGGGATAGGCGTCAGGATGAGAGAGTAGATAAGAAAGTTGTATAGTGGGCCTTCTGCAGTAATTAATGGTAAATGGTGAGAGGTCTGATCCTTTGGGGATGTCAAATGGTACAAGGCAGGGGTGCCTGTTGTCTCCATTGTTGTATGTCTTGTCTTTGGAGTCTGTTGTCTACAATAAGGATGAATGTGGACATCAAGGGAATCCAGATAGGTGATAGAGAACATAAGGTGGCTGCATTTGCGGATGATCTCTCATTCTATGTGGGGAATCCCAGGATAACACTCCCAAATTTAATGAAGAATTTGAAGGAATACAAAGAGAATTTCCCTTTTAAATGGAAGGAAGGAGTTAAAGTATTTAGGAATAAAACTTACGACCTCATATCAGAACTTGTATAAATTAAATTATATTGCATTATTAAATGAGATCAGGGAGAAATTGAGGAAAATGGGGAGGAGGAATCCCGACCTGTTTAGGACGCATAAATTTGATAAAAAATGATAATCATACCTAAAATCCTTTACAAATTTCAAATGGTCCCTATCAAGCTCCCTGAGGCATATTTTAAGATAATTAAAAAACAATAAGATATACTGTATATGGAGGAATAAAAAACCTAGAATATCTTACAAAGTTTTAACCAGAACTAAAGAACGATATTACAAAGCAGTAATTCTGACAAGAATATCTGATTGGACACAACCCAGGAGAGAAAGTTGGGTCAAAATTGAAAATACACTGAGTGGAAGGATACTGAGTGAAATTGTATGGGTGCCAGCACAATATAGAGAATTAGATAACACTAATTTGTACGCACTTTGAATGTTTTGAGAGTTTGGGATGTAATGCACAGATGAGATGGGATTTTAATTCACAATTAATGCCGCTGAGGAACACAATTTTTTCCCCCAAGTCGGGAGAAGATTGCGGGAAGATGGATTAAGGAGAGAGTGCTCAGTTGAGACACAATGGTGGGGGGGGATTGAAATCACTTAAGGATTTGGAAAAGGAGGGTGGAAAAGTTTTCACTAAGATAGATGAATGGAGGTATCACCAATTGAAACACTTAGGAACCTCCCAAAACCCCTGAGACCTAGAAAAGAGTGGAATCTGTTTGAGAGACTGCTTGAATCAAGGGGAGATGGGAAACACGACAGCAAAAATATAAGATTCTCACTGATTTAGACACAAATACAAAGCCAAAGTATATAGTTAATTGGGAAATAGATTTGGGGTGGAGATTGATGAGGACAAAACAGAAGAAAATATTTAGATTAATTCACAAGAATGTATCTATGAGAGGAGGTGGAAATGAATTACAAGTGTTTGATAAGATGGCATATTACACCAGAAATGGAAAATAAGATGAGTGGTGAGAAAGCAATTTGTGTTGGAGAAGATGTGGTGAGAGGCACAGTATATCATATATGGTGGGGGTGCCCAAAATTTCAAGTATTCTGGAAGGAGATAGTGAATTTAATTAGGAGGATAACTAAAATTGATGTTGGTTTGGATCCAGAGACTTCTCTTCCATTGTACAGAGTATTCTGTGAATATAAGGAAACTGGTATTTGATATTATCTAATTGCAGCAAAAAGGATTGATACTAAAGTTCTGGCGGAAAATAGAAGTGCCGAGGGAGGAGGATTGGATGGAGAGAGTTGACCAGATCTGTAGGATAATAATTTATATGCAAGAAGACAGGATGGGATCATATCTGAGATGGGACAAATGGGAGGAGTTTAAGTTAAAGTTGAAATAGAAGTGGACAGTGTATAGCAAGAATATCTTTTTTCTAATTGGAAGTGGTGAAAATATTGTAGAGTAGGTGATGGGAAGGGAGGGGGAGGAGGGATGGGGAAGGGAGGGGGAGGAGGGATGGGGAAGGGAGGGGGAGGAGGGATGGGGAAGGGAGGGGGAGGAGGGATGGGGAAGGGAGGGGGAGGAGGGATGGGGAAGGGGGAGGAGGGAAGGGGGAGGAGGGATGGGGGAGGGGGGGGATAGGAGAGATTGGGAAAGGAGATTAGTAAGGAATACAAGTTATGTTGGTTTTATGTGATAAGTGCAATATTTGAAAAATTTAATAAATATTTAAGAAAAAGAAAAAAAAAAACACCAGTCATGTGATGCAGTATGGGAACTGGACTATTTCCAAGATGAAGAAGGTGAGCTGGTTCCAGGGTAGAGCTAAAAATCAGTGGCCCCTCGCATGACCCTGGAGCAGGTACACATTATGGACCTGATCCCCAGCCCAGGAGGAGCTCATGGCCATCCTAAAAAAAAAAAAAGAGGAGGTTCCCGGCTACCAATGATGCTATCAAAGCCTGGGGTGTACTGACCAGGAGAAAGGCCCTAAAAAAGGAGGCCAAAGCCTTGATCAAGAAAAAAATCGATCAGGAAGAGGATTTCTGTGGTGACAGATTCTGATAAGTAGGCAGAAGATATTCTCACCAGACTGAAATTAATGATCACTTATGTTACTGCACAGCAGCCGAGCACTTCAAGAATCAGTGCTCCAAATTGCTCCCAGCAAGTTAAAACCTAGTCTACCTTCTCCAGAACCGTCTGTTTTCCACACCCATCATTGTTATATATCAATGTTGGAAGTCTCTATACAGAACCTGTAATGAAAACTTTAGTGCAGCTCTATTAACCCTAAAACCCCACAAATACACATCCAATAAAAAAAAAAAAAAACAACCTGCAAGCAAACACACACACACACACACACACGTGCCACCAAAATATATACGCATGACTTAGAGTCACCTTAGTGCCCTATATTCAGTGAACACAGCAAAGCAAATAAATGTGACAACTTAAAACAAAAACACAAGGACCCCTATATCAGGGGAAAAAAAGTGAAAAATGTGATCACACACTGAACTCTACATAAATATAATGTCCATATACTTCAAAAACCATGCAACACAGTGTGGTGATGGCAGCTGTGAATGTGTCAGCACACTCAAATCCTCAATGGCTAGATTGCCTCCTCACCTCCTTTAGGCGACCTAACGGGCCACTTCACTTTCAGAATCTCCCTGGATCCTACTCCAACTGTGGCAGGTGGTTCTGGGACCTGTAGTTCCTCTCCAACTTAATCCATGGGATAAACCAGACCTCACAGGAAGAATTTGTGAAGTATCTCACACCCCACAGGGTGAGAAAAAGATCCTCCATAGTGTAGTAGGTGAAAAGAAATCCTTTTATCTTATTTCCAAAAAAGAGGTGTTTATTGAAAACAAAACACACAGATTGATACAAGACAGAATAAAATTTCAAACGGGTTGAACATAGGTCATGTGGCAAAACATATATCATACAGAAGAGCATGAAATCCAAAGCAGAAATGAACAAATTGGATGAGTAAAACCACGACAAGGTTGTGCCTGCAATATTCCAGTGTGCTTGTCAAACGAATAGAGCAAGAAGGCACCAGGCATTCTACAGTAATGTCTCAAAGTATGGTGCTATGGAGGAAAGGAAGGTGCGTACAATATCTAAGCAGAAGTCCAAACTACAGGTTTGAGATAGTGGAGGTGGCGGAGAGCGTATATGGGAGTAGATAGTCATGGAAATCGCTAATGGGAAAGGAGATAAGATGTTGACATCATGCCTAATGCTCTGCGGAATAATTATCTGGAGCTTGTACAAGCATAAGAGAGGAGAAAAAAAAGAGGAAGGAGAGAAGCGCGAAGGAAAGAAAGAGAAAGAAAAGGGGAAGAGAAGAAAAAAAAAAAAAAAAAAAAAAAAAAAGGGGGGGGGGGGGGAGGGAAACATATGGGTAGAAGGGAGTGAGGGAGGGGGTGACTGCAAAAAATTATTGGATCATCAATACGGGTCATATCAGGTGCGGTAGAAGTCTAAATTAACCTTAGTTGCAAATAAATGTGGGATGTACACGAAGGAGGAGGAGTATGTTGACCACCATCGGGTCAAATACAACTGAGTTACAACAGTAGGGAACCTAAGTCAAGTCAAACAGGTTGGTCCATAAGAGACTGATATGCAGGGGTGGTCAGGAAATGAGTCCAACAGGCCCAAGTGTGGGAAAATTTCGTAGGGGTATCAAGTGCAGTCGCAATCAGTTCTTCCATAACTGCCGTTTTACCCACTCGGGTGAGCCAATCGCGTATAGAAGGAGGGCGTGTGGAACCCCACAGAACAGGGATGCAGAGTCTGGCTGCATTGATCATGTGCATAGCTAAGGATTTGAAATACTGCCCCCCGGAAAGGGAAGAGTGATGAAGGAGGAATTGAGCCGGAGAGAAATCCACAGGCAAGGTAGTTACAGACACCACTAGCCTGTGTACTTCTTGCCAAAACGGTTGCAGAACAGAGCAAGACCACCAGATGTGAAGGAATGATCCATCTGAGGTCCCACATCTCCAACAACTGTTGGGGAAAGCGGGGTTGAACCGATGAATTTTCCAAGGGGTTCGGTACCATCTCGAGGCTATTTTGTAGCCATTTTCCTGAGTCGAGACGTTGAGGGAGCATTTATGGGAATGCTTAAATACCCGGTCCCAGTCTAAGTCCAATAGGTTAGTTTCAAGATCTCTATTCCACGCTCGACATGATGGGAGGGAGTCATAAGTCCGATTCTCCAGTAGGAGGGGATAGATCTCCGAGATCAGGTGCTTTCGTGGTTCAGCTTTAGCGCAGATAGTTTCAAAAGGGGTAAGAGAACGGCCCCAGTCGAACGGGGGTTTCTGTGAAAGCAGATAGTGTCTAATCTGAAAATATACCCAAAAAGGGAAATCGCGGACACCTAGACTTTCAGTCAGTTCTCTGAGTGTTTTCACCTTGCCTTTGTGGAGAAAATGTTTCACCAAGATCTGTTTATGCGGCCAAAATTTCAGTAAGAAGTCCTTGTGCATTCCTGGAGGGAAAGCAGGATTGAGACGAATAGAGGTTAACGGGTTGGGTGTTTCGGAGATGGATGCAAATTTACAAGCCAAGCGAAAAGTTTTTAAGGTAGGCCCCACTAAAGGGTGAGTGAGAAGGGTATGAGGCGTGTGCTGCGGCAGAAGCCAAGGAATCGATGCCAGGGGTAAGGGTGAGCACGCATCTTCTATATATATCCAGTCCTTGGAGGCAGTGTGAACGTGCCAATCAACTACCCGGGAAAGGTGACATGCCCAGTAGTAGCGGTGAAGGTCAGGGAAGCCAATTCCACCTCTAAGCTTAGGAAGGGTCATTTGGGAGAAAGCAATGCGCGGACGCTTATGATGCCAAAGGAATGATGAGCAAAGTCTTTTGCACGATATAAAAAAGACAAGGGGCAAATGAATTGGCAATGTTTGGAAGAGATATAGAAGGCGAGGAAGTATATTCATTTTGATTATTGCTGCCCTTCCAAACCAAGAGAAGGAAGGACGATGCCATTTATTAAGGTCTTCCTGCAGAGAGCGCAGAGCGGGAAGGAAATTTTTCACATAGAGGTCGTCCAGATTACGGGTAAGCTGAATACCGAGATAGGTTAAGGATTCCTTTTCCCAATGGAATGGGAATTGGAGCTCACAGGAGGAGACAAGCTCAGCAGGCAGGGTAATGTTAAGGGCAGCCGACTTGGAGAAGTTAATTTTAAAATTCGATAAGAATCTGAAGAGGGCAAAATCCTTCAGTAGGTTGGGCAAGGTGATGTGAGGATCAGCAAGAAATAGGAGATCGTCTGCGTAGGCTGCGAGCTTGTAGTCTTTGTCCGCTACCCTAATCCCCTTGATATCGGAATTCGAGCGAATTTTCCGTAGCAAAGGTTCAAGGGAGAGGACAAACAGGAGCGGAGAGAGGGGGCATCCTTGCCGTGTGCCATTCCTTAGATGAAAGGAATTCGATAAATGACCGTTCACCCTCACTCGAGCTGTCGGATCGGAGTATAGGGCCATTATGAAGTTAAGCATCTTCTCACCTAAACCCAGTGCTACTAGAGATGCCTTCAAGAAGTCCCACGCAATCCTATCGAAGGCCTTTTCTGCATCCAGGGAGAGAAAAAAACCAGGAGAGTTAGACTTATGGAGCCAATGATTAAGGTTAAGGGCCTTAATGGTATTGTCCCTTGCTTCTCTCCCAGGGACAAAACCCACTTGGTCTAGGTCAATCAGGGAGGGGAGCAGGGGAAGAAGACGATTAGCGATGATCTTCGCAAATAACTTGATGTCCACATTCAGCAAGGAAATGGGTCTGTAATTAGAGACCTGTGTGGTATCTTTCCCACTCTTAGGGATAACTGTGATGTGAGCCTCCAAAAGGCGGTTTTGCGATCGGGAAGGATGAGAGAGAGTATTGAAAGCCAAAAGAAATGGGACACTCAGGATATCCAGGAAAGATTTATAGTAAGCTACTGTAAAACCATCAGGGCCCGGACTCTTACCCGGTTTCATCTGTTTTGTCGCGGACTGAAGCTCAGTTAGGGTCAGGTCCCCTTCCATAGCCTGAACCAGATCTTCGGAGAGGGCCGCAGGACCGTAAAGGCGAAGGAATTCGGAGATCAAGGAGGTTCTGGACCTGTCTGTATGTATAGGGGGACGTTCCGGAGAAAGATTGTATAAATCTCTATAGAAGCGTTCAAAGTGGGAGGCAATATCGGGGTCAGATGTAGCCTCGGTGCCATCAGAGCCCCTGATTTTATGTACCGTCATGCTGGCTCGTTTCTCACGAAGCGCTCTAGCTAGAAATTTCCCGCTCTTATTTGCGAATTCGTAGTACAGTTTTTGAGAAAGAATGTATTTTTTCCTAACAACCTTACCCAATTCCGTAAGAAGTTGTGAGCGAGTATTTGTAAGGTCTGCAAGGGTCGACGCAGCCAGAGTCCGCTTATGTGCTCTCTCCAAGGAGTGAATCCTGTCTGTGAGGAGTCTCAGGCGCTCCTGCTTGGCTCTCTTACGTCTCGACGCAGTAGCCATGAGGATACCCCGTATAACACACTTATGAGCTTCCCACTGCGTGAGGGGAGAGGTGTCCGATGAGCTATTCAAAGAGAAATATTCAATCAACTGAGAGCGGATCTCTTGTTCAATAGCAGCGTCCGCTAGAAGGGAAGCATCCAGACGCCAATATGTTGAGCGTGAGTGAGCAGTGGGGAACCGGAGAGACATAGTGATGGGATGGTGATCTGAGAGAGTCATCGGTTCTATGGTAGCAGCATGGAGGAATGGAAGATCTGATTGCGACAGAAAAAAGTAGTCTATCCTAGAGTATTTGTTGTGTGGCGGAGAGAAAAAAGTGTAGTCTTTGACGGTAGGGTTGAGGATACGCCAGGAGTCGTGTAGTTGCAAGAGCTGAAGTTGTATGCGTATTTGCTTCAGAGCCTTGTAAGGCAAAAAAGAACATCCCGAAGAGGAATCTATCAGGGGGCTCAAAGGTACATTCAAATCACCTCCCAATATCAGCATCCCTGATTGAAAAGCAGCTAAAGTGGAGGTAAGTGAACGCATAAAAGGGACCTGTTTAATATTGGGCGCATATACGTTAGCAAGTGTGATTGGTCTGTTGGCAAAGACTCCCTTTATAAGCAAATATCTACCTTCGGGGTCCGCCAGGGAATCTGCTATTTGGAACGGAAGGTGCCTGGCGAACAATATGGCCACCCCCTTTGATTTAGCTAGAGGGTTAGTGGCATGGAGGACCGTAGGAAAGTGGAAATTATATAACTTGGGAATGGAGTCTTGTCGAAAGTGCGTCTCTTGCAGAAAGACCACATCTGCTTTCTGTTTATGTAAATAGGAGAGAAGCATGGAACGTTTTTCCGGTGCGTTCAATCCCTTTACATTTAGTGAGAGGATTTTCAAAGACAAATGACCCGCCATTGAGGTGGAAGAGAGCATGATTGCTATCTAGTGTCGTCTAAGTCAGATGTAACGGTGTACTACGGATCAGGAGGGGGGGGGAAGGAGGAGGGGAGAAGGGGAAAAAAAAAAAAAAAAAAAAAAAAAAAAAAAAGGGGGGGGGGGGGGAAGTAGAAGGAGAAAGAAAAAGAAAACAGACGTATGAGAACAAGAAAAGGAAAAAGAGGAAAGTAGGTAATAGACGGCTTGGGGAACAGACCCGCTGTTCCACGTGAGAAAAAAAAAAAAAAAAAAAAAAAAAAAAAAAAAGGGAAAGGAAGTTCAGGAAGAAAAAGAGAGAAGCGCGAGAAAAAAAAAAGGGAGAGAGACCAGAAAAGATATAATAATCGTAGCCGAATAGAGGAATCAGTATAAGCTCACTGAGCTCACTGTGTGGGGGTCAAAGTCGACGTAGAACTAGGAAGTGAACCATTGCCGGCCGGCATCCCTCTGTGAGCAATGATGTAGAGGGAAAAAGGAAGGATGCGGGGTACGAAGGGTGCAAATAGTGTCGGGAGTCCTATAGATTAAATAACCAGAAAATGACCACCTGTCCTCTGCGGGGAAAGAAATGTAACGTAACGCTCAAAGGGTGAGAACTGGGAGAAGGGGCATAGGCGCAATATGACTGGGGGGGTCGCAAAACGAGGAGCAACAGTACACTATGTGTAGAAAAAGTGCGCGGACGCTTACAAACCAGGATAGCGGATACTAGTGTGAGATCAAGACCGGTTAGGGACTCAGCAATATGAGTAGAGTAGTGAGGGGCCCTCACAAATATTACAGGCAAACCGTATCATAAGGCGTAAGGAAAATTAGACATCAACAGCAAAACATGTGAAATCGTGTCATAACAGGCTTAACACACAGAAACCCCTAAGCAACCACCGGTGAGCGACTAAGCTTCTTAGGATCAAAACCAGGCATGCAAGCTTATAATCTGAAATGAGCTAGCTGATATGCATATATATATATATACACATATACATACATGTACACATACACCTACAAGAACATATAAAAAAAAAAAAAAAAAAAAAAAAAAAAAAAAAAAAAAAAAAAAAAAAAAAACCCACACACCCATAGAACAAAATGACCTCTGAATCCTCCGAGTAGCAGGGGGGGCGGGCATCACCTCTCCCAGTTCAGCATAGTAAAGGGGACGAGGAGGCGAAAGGGGGATGTGTACGAGGGTAATCGAGGGCGTGATAGTCCTCAGGTTAACCTCGTCAGTCAAAGTAGTAGGTAAGGACAACCCGGAGAGAAAAAAGGAGGACTCAAATCCGGGTGAACTATCTAGTGGCAGAGGGAGGCGATGCTCATCCACACAGCCAAACTCCATGTACAGTAATTGCCGCTACCAACCCCTATAACGCTACTGCCCATCCCAGCATACAGTAACCATATCCCCTCAAACCGCCCCCCAAGAGAGAAATTAGGTCACTGACACAATCCCACAAAGAGAATACATTACAGATCAGGCAGAGGCGTCATCCGAAGGACCAAGATGTGCCGGGCAGTCCAAGGTGTAGGGGGAGCGAACAGCGTAATACTGAGCAGTCTCTTGCAGGCCGCAGGACATCTTCAGGGACGTAAGATTGAAGCTCATTTAATACCATAAGGACGGAGCTGAAGGATGGAAGTCTTCCAGAATGCAGACGGATGGTCAGAGGGCCCAGGAGGCTGTGAAGAGGCGCAGGTCAAGAAACAGCGGGGGGCGGAGAGACTGCCAAAGGAAGCTGAGTGTGTTTGAGCGATGACCTGGATGGATCCAAAAAAAAAAACTGTTCCCCAATGTGGGGGGTGAAACCGGTTTGCATACGGTCAATGTCCGTTCCCATATCATGTAGGGAGAAGTGAGGAGGCCCTTTAAGTGTATACAGGGCCATAACTGTATGTAAGTTCTGTAGAGCAGAGGATGTCATCCTGGTGGAGAAGAGGTATGTGTCGCAAAGTGTAAGTTCAACAGGCATTGATCAGTGCACAAAGAGGTAACTGGAACTTTCGTGGCAAAACTGTAAGAAAGCGTTCGTGGAATTGGCCAAATATAGAAACCTGGCGAAAACATGCGCCGGAAAGGTATTGCTGTATGTGGATTCCGGACTATTAGATTTCGCGCCGCGGCTTCCTATGTGCAGGAGAGGCCGTCGGGCTGAGGATGGCTGTTGCGCCCCCTGTGGGGAGTCTCGGAGGAGTCGTCGGAGGCATCCGACCTCTACGGTTAGATTGAGCATGCCAATCCATAGCACTGTCCACCGATCCCGGGCCCTGAACTGGTGGCAATCTTATGGAGCTGTACCAGTCAGGTAGGTCAATCAAAGGTATGTCCAGGGAGGAACAAAACAATGGCAATTCTTCAGGGGATCTCAGGTTGCATGATTGTCCGTTAGCTTGTACAGAGAGGCAGAACGGGAACCTCCATCTATAAGTGATGTTACGTGATCGGAGCACGTCCAGAAGGGGACGTAATGCACGGCGTTGTTGTAGGGTAATGCTGGATAAGTCTTGAAACAGTTGTAAGTCTGCGCCTTCATATGAAAGATGCCTTCTGCCTCTAGCACATCTGAGGATATCCTCTTTGAGCGGGAAACTTACAAGGCAACAAATGACATCCCTGGGTGGGTCTGCGTCTCCCCTCCTAGGGCGGGTCGCTCTGTGTACACGTTCGATGTCAATTGGGGTTGCTGGCGGGCGACCAAGGAGGTCATTAAATATGGCCATTACCGCATTGGGGATATCGTTAGTTTCCACTGATTCTGGGAGACCACGTATTCTAATGTTATGTCTGCGGCCACGGTTGTCTAGATCCTCAACATGTCTGCAAAGTTCTCTGATAGTAGAAGTGTGCCTCACTGATTTTTGGTGTATGTCTAAAATGGCAGATTTGTTTTGCCTGGAGGTGGATTCCACCTGCTCCATGCGTGAGCCCATGGCCCTTATATCCTCCCTTAAATCTCCTAGGGCATTAGTGAGCGTGGCAGACAGGGTGGCCTTGATGTCTGCTGCCACTGCATGAAGATCCCTTAAGGACAGGGATTGGGATGCAGGATGGATGTCATGGTGTGGCACTGTGTCCGGAGCAGCCGACAAGGCAGAGCAGGAGGGAGCTGTTACATCAGCGGCAGCAGAGGGAGGGGGCGAGGGGGATGCAGAGGGAGAAGGAGATGACTGCGGCCTTTCCCTCTGCTGCTGGGAGCGGAAGAGCTCCTGTATATGCCGCCCCTGCATTCCCTGGCTCCGTGGGGATCGTGATCGGGCACCGGCTGATGTCCGGTCCGACTTCCCCATAGTGAGACAGCACTCACTCACCCCGCTCCTCCGTAAGGCGGTGTAGAGGGATCCGGCCGGCGGGAGCTCTCACTCTAAGCGGCCATCATCCAGCCGCGGCAGACCACGCCCCCGAAATCCTTTTATCTTAAACAAAAATGCCCACTCACTTTTTTTTCCTTAAAAATGTAACTTTATCATTACTATAGGGAGCTGTCATCCACCGTGGCTTTATAATATACACAAGCGTCAATAGAATTAGGAGGAATTGTACTATTAAAGATGTCCATCTTGAACAAGCTAAACTTTTGGGTAACAGGTTTGTAGATAAAGGGTATCCACAGGAGGAGATAGATCAATTGATAGAGGAAATAGGCAATACAGATAGGATACTTGGAAAATAAGAGTGATAATGAGGCCTACAATGAACAGGTAGCCGTTGTGTTAGATTATAACGTGCATTACAAGAAAATTGAAGGTATTTAAAAAAAAAAAAAAAAAAACACAACCAACAACATTGGAACATTTTAAAATTAGATCCCCTTTTAAAGAATATTTTATCAGAAAACACGAGATATTTATAGGAAGGCACCCAATGTTAGAACAAGAGTAGTAAAAAAAGTGTGATGGATCCGCCTATTAGGAATAATATGACATTTCATGATAAAGGATTTTATCCATGTAGGAGTTGTTTTGCATGCCTAGATACAAAAAACACAGAATGTGAAACGTAACATTTGTTGCCAATACCACTGGGAGAGAATATGATAAAAGGATTTTATTTCATGTCAAACTGAAGGGGTGATATATTGTCTGGAATGTGAGTGTGGCCTTCAGTATGTGGGAAGAACCAAAAAGGCCATTATGGAAAAGATTAAGGGAACACATACAAAATATCAGGAAAGGTTTCCTCAAACATGACATGTCCAGACATTTTGCCATACACAATAAAAGACCCCTTGAAGATGTTATAAAAAAAATATAAAAAGATATTGGCGAGGGAACAAAATTAGATCCTTAAGCAAAGCCAAGTCTACATGGATTTACCATATGGGTACACAAGTCCCTAAAAGGATTAAACATGGAGTTTGACCTAAACTGTTTTATTAGTGATTTGACTTTATAGATTGACTTTGTATGGGTTTTATATTTTGATTCTTTACTTTGCTAGAAATATATTTATGTTTTATCTATATATTATCGTAATTATGATTATATAATGTTAATGTGTGCGTATATTACATGAATGGGGCATTTTTTATCCCCTTGAATAAATTTTATGGGATTATCCCGTTAAAAATATGTTTTGGTATTAGGTGACTTATTGTAATTTAGTTTCTAAGTGATGCCCAATATTCACACACTAAAATAATTTTTATAAATTGGCATATAATTCTCATTCATCTATTTTTTGCCAATTTTTTTATCAGGGTGAGGATAAGTAGGGAGTTTAAGGCATATAGCATTGATACGCTGTGCTGTACCTTTGTCCATGGAGTTTAGTATTGGTGTAATGAGGGTACAAGCATTAGCTATATGTCCGCGATGTAGGACTCCAGGAATATGGCCGCTGGCAATATTAGCGCTATGAGGAGGAGCTGTTACCGTGGAGACAGGAAATAGACTGGAGTATAAAGCGAGAGCTGCACACCAATAGCGATACCCCGAGGAAGTCAGGAGGTTGGTGATGTAACGTGTCGGTACGCCATGATGCAGCTTCCAGAGCGCGGTGACGCACTTCCGCCATTTTTTGGAACATTCACTGAAGTTTTAGATTGCATTTTCTATATGTAAGCACTTGTCAGTCGCTTTGTTTAGGAGATTAATCCCCTGTTTTTGGGACTCACGGATGTTTTGCACTAGTCTGTATTTATCCGTTGATCCCTGGTAGGGATGTTTTTGGGAGGTTGCCATTGATGTAATTTTGTTTTTTCACTGCACAGAGTCCAAATACAGGACCAGGTTTGTTATTTCACATTATTTTGAACCACGTGTATTTCTGGCACTAATTAGATCTTTACTGGATCAGATAACTTTAGATTTGTTCATCTGCATGTTTATTATTCAATTATTTCATATTTTAGTATTGTTTATGTATGGCATATGATTTTATTTTATATTATGAGCGCTACACTATATATCAATCATTTGCACACTTATAAAAAAGGTAGAGTGTTAGCCGCTTATTTACATATTGATCACCATATAGAAGAGCAGGAGAAACCCTTTATCTACAGGTGATCAAATACCACCAAAAGAAAGCTCTATTTGTGTGGAAAAACACATTGTTTGGGTGCAGCATTGCATGACCGTGCAATCAGTTGAAAAAGTGCAGCACCGAATAGCAAAAAAAGGCCTGGTCATTAAGGGGGGTAAATCCTCTGGAGGGCAAGTGGTTTATGTCCAAACCGTATTCCCCGAGTCATGTACATACAAATGTGGAGGTCTATTTAGCATTTCATATTAGGTATATAACTGAGGTTAACAATATTCATGTTTTCTGCCCAACAAGATTTCTTTTTGCTCTTCAGGACACTATGGCCTCTGTTGCTCATGATGTGGAACATCTTTGGGATAGAATGGTCTCCTATTCATGAGGATCAAAGAAGGTAGACTCCCAAGTCTTCCCTCCAGGGAGTTCAGTATTTCGTGCTTACATTCAATTCATCCCAACATCATTCAACGCCTTCACCACTACTGACCAAGGAGAACGGCCCTCCTAACCCTCTTGTATTGAACTGTATCGTTGCTGTATTGTCTCCCTTTATATTGTAAAGAGCTGAGCAAACTGTTGGCGCTATATAAATCCTGTATAATAAATAATCTATGAAAAAGGTAAAGATCTGAGTGCAACAGATTAGAATTAAATATTCAGATATTACCTTAGATCAAGAAGACATTTTAAGCTGGTAGAAAACTTTTTTTTTTGCACAGGTGGAACAATGGTGTTATGGAAAAACCAGAACCACCCACTCAGAAGTCTTTCCTCCAGGAGTTCAGTATTTCATGCTTACTTTCAGCCTAACATCATTCAAAACGCCTTCACCACTACTGACCACTTTGTATTTGTTCAAGAACTGGCACCTCTTGGTGATCTGCTCTCCATGATTGATTATACCAAATCTAAGATTAAGATTTAAGTATGGAGAACGTTTTTTGTTAGGTTTGGATAGCATGAAGAAGAACTGTCAAATTTTTTCCTGTCTATCCTTTTGGAAAGATTTCCTTCCACTTCCTCTCCTAGAGATGCAACAGGAATTGAGGAAACTTAGTTGACATTAGTAGGGGTGTCCATGTTGAAAGAAAGACTTACACTTACCTTTTGTTCTGACTACTTGTACTTGTTCTGAGCACGTAGATACATATGGTAAAATAATCCAACCCTAGTCTAAAACTAAAAAGTTAAGGCTATACATATAATTTGTTTCAATAGTCAGAATTTATCATTTTTAGATAAAGTATTCTGAATGTCTTTTTTTTCTTTTTTTAGGTGGGAATTCCAGAAGACGCAGTGAAGAGGTGTGCTGTGCAGATCTCAAACTCTCTTGAATTCATTGTGGAGAAAGGACTGGTGTACATGGATGTGAAGCCAGATAATGTTTGTTTAACCGGGACTGCTATTCCATCAAGCTCACAAACTTTGGCCTGGCTAAAGGTCAAAAGGGACAGTGATTAAAGGCAAGTGTGGCACAGAGTCCTACATTGCTCCAGAAATGTGCAAAATTGACACTTCAGATGGCCTGGTTGTGGATGGCAGCCTTGATGTGTAGGCATTTGGAGTAGTCATCTATTGTTTACTTACAGGAGAGCTTCCATGAGAGCATGCCATTCCTGACAATGAAAAATATAAAAGCTTTGTTGACTGACAAAATAAAGTCCAGGATACTAAACATTCATACCAGTAGGTAAAGTTGATCCAGGGATTATCAGATTGCCTCTCCATTATAGTCATGAAAGTGATGCAACGTGGATTGAAGTCCATTTAAAAACGGTGAGCAATGTGGCAAGAAGTGAAAAGGTTGAAAAGGAGTTAGTTATATTATGAGCTCAAGAAACAAACCTGAATGCACAAATATATTTTTCACCCATTTTCACTGCCACTGCATCCATTATAAAAATAGCAATTCACCAAATCAGTGGCTTTACAAATTCACGAGGCAATTTGAGATACATTATCTTAATCTGTGACTCAAACGTTACCTATACATTAGTCAATATCTACTCTCCAAATTCTGGTCAATTATCTTTCTTGCTATCCCTCAAGAAGAGAGTAGACAAGGTCCTCCAGGGCTCTTTATTAATATATAGTGGATAAGACTATGGGCTGGTCCAATCCTTCCCAACCATCTGAATTACATCCTTTCCCCCCTTCAGCGGACATATGTCACCTGGGAGGTGTATAAACTCTAAGACTATACATCTCATTTCCACACAAGTCATACTTTGGAATCGATTTGATACTCTTCACTTTCTCTATTAAAAAAAAAAAAAAAAAAAAAAGAAGAAGAAGAAGGACTATGTCAGTCAAAATCCCTCCAATCCCATGGTCAGACCACGCTTCAGTGATGTTTGAAGTTCAGGAAAAACATTCTACAAGTCCTACTTATTTTATGGTGTAACAATACCGAGTTATTAGCTAAAGCACAGCATGGGGAAAAAAAAAAAAAAAAAACACCAAAAATTCTGGAGTATTTTGATATGAACACTGATGTGGGGTATTTTCACTTTGGTGTGCTCAAAGCCTACAGCACAGGCCTTCTTATACAAGCAGCAGGTAAAGAAAAGAGGCAGAAAGCACCGATCCTAACTTTTGTAAAAAGAATTTACACACATTGGAACATGAAAAGCAATCCTTCCCCTATGTTACAAGATAATCTTTTTAAAATGTAGACAGGACATGCAGTACGCCTAAATTTACTTTTGACCACCAGGAAGCTATAAAAAGGCATTGTATTCTGTTCATGGTAAAGCAGGGAAACTCCTGGTTCATTATCTTCATAAAAGACAGCAAAGAACAAAATTAAAGTGACATAATAGATCCCCAGAGTGGTAAGGAGGAATATCACCCCACTGCAATAGATACACTTTTCAGAAATGTTACCATACTCTACAACCTAAAAAATGTAGACCCAGCACATCCTAACAGAAAACAGGTCTAAAATTTTTTAATTCAGTAAATCTCCCCTGCTTAACTAAAAAGATACCTTAACACTACTCAACCCTCCAATTTCTGATACAGAAATATTGGACACAATGAATTCTCTCCCTTCACGCAAGTCACCAGAAGCAGAAGGATTATCCACAGAATACAATAAATCATTTGTATCTCATGAGGCCACTGCTTCTGCCTTTTCCCAAGGAAATGCTTCAATCTACCATTACTGGATTGCCTAAACTGGGGAAAAAAAAACCCAAACTTTGAGACTGTTAAAACACAGACTTGAAGATATATGGATTAGCAAAATGTAACTTTTAGTTAAAGCAGGACAAGTGGGATTTGTGAAGGACAGACAGGCCCCAGATGGGACACAGAAAAAAGGTTTAATTTATTGAAAAACAGTGGAAACCCACCGAGTGCCCACAGTATTCCTTATGCAAGATGCTGAAAAAAACAAAAACAAACATTCAAACAGGGTCCACTGGGGGTACCTGCAAACAACTTCAGAAATTTGTACTCTAGGGATTTATATCTTCAGCAATATCTATATTATATACAAACCCCTTGGCAAGTGTTTATACCTCTGTTATAGCAGACAGATTCTATAAATCACATATGGAACTTGCCAGGGCTGTCCTTGGTCACCACTTATATTTACTCATGATGGAACTGGCGGAGACCTTTAGAAGTGATAGCCATATATCCAGTATTACCCTAGATGGCTATACACATAAGATTAGATTGTCTGCCGATGATGCTGTGCTTACATTGACAAGTCCAGTCTGACAGTCCAGTTCCTGCTTGATCCATTTGGTTCATCATGAAATTGTTTTTTTTGCCTCACCTCTGGCCTGCTTAAAAAGGGATCCTCCCTGCATCTAACAATTGAAAAAACACATTCATTTTTAATATTTATAGCAAAAGCCCCACCCATCCATGTCTCCATTTTTATTTTGTTAAAAAGTCAGTCACTCTGCTCATTGCTGTGATAACACCTAGAGCACAGACCCCTGGAGGGAAGCAGGGTCCTGTTACCTCTTTCAAGATGCTTCCAGTTACACTAATCCTCAGCATCGCTGTCCTGGCCACATCCAAATCCATGGATGACCTAAAAGATTGGGATGGGGGGGGGGGGGGGGGGGAGAGCACTGGGTGGCCAGTTCCAATGGTTAGTACAACTACAGACATCGGGCTGATGTGTGCCACGCTTATCAAATAGTCAAGAAGGATGGCAGCCCTTATTAGCAGATCATGGTGAGCCACAATAATCACAGATAAGGAAGAGAAACCAACCAAAAAGAATTAAACTGGCCCAACAGTACAGACGTGTTCACGGGAGTGCTGAAGGACTACACAAAAGATAGTCCTATCAATTTCCTGGTGGTTCTGAACGGTGACGATAAAAGGGTGAAGGGAAAATAATCTGGGAAGGTAATTAAGATTGGACCTAATGACCATATCTTTTTCTACTTCACTGATCAGAGCTATGGGTCTGCTGGCCTTTTCAAGTGATGACCTCCACATCGAGGAACTGAAGAGCACTGAGTACATGTATGACAACAAATTGACATTTACACCACCAAAGCCGCCAACCCTCATGAGTCCTCTTATGCCTGTGATGAGAAGCAAGACATCTCTCTGATATTTACAGCATCAGCTGGATGGAGGACCATTAGACACTCCAAACAATTTTTACTGGTCAAGCAGCACACCAATACCAGTCATATGATGCAGTATGGGAACAGGACTATTTGCAAGATGAAAACAATTTCAGGGTAGTGCTAAAATCAGTGGCCCCTCACTTAACCCTGGAGCCGGTACATAATATGAAAAGATAGTTCCTGGCTACCAACAATGCTATTGAGACCCAGGATGTACTGACCAGGATAAAGGCCCTACAGGAGGCCAAAGCCTGGATCAATAAAGTTGGTGATGAAAATTGTTTGTGGTGACAGAATCTGAGTTGGAAGAGATTCTCACCGAACTGAAATTAATGATCGCTCGCGTTACTGTGTAGCAGCCGAGTACTTCAACTAGCACAACCTACTGTATGAACACTCCATGAGACAGTTGTACACAATAGTGAACCTCTGTCAATCCAGATACCCACTAGAGAGCATCACCCATGCTATGGACAATATCTGCCAAGATCTGCACTGACAGCTGGCAACACCAAGTCTTCCAGTAGAGGGACATGGGTGATTAACCCTCTCTGCGATTTGTCCCCTCTGAAGCCTCAAATCTAAAATCTCTATTCTATGATAGTTTAATTTGCCTTCAGCATCACAAATCCTCTTTACAAACCCCAACCTTCACTTGCACAGCCAAATCCATCTACATTGGTACAAATCCCAACCACAACACTAGCTGCCTGAAGTTTACATGCCCTCCCTGAGCGGGTCTTCTCTGATTACCTCCCACACTTCAAAGACATGCTGGTAAGTTAATTGGCTCCTGTTTAAAATCAGTCTTAGTATGTGTGTGTATGAATGTGAGTTAGGGACCTTAGACTGTATGATCCTTGAGGGCAGGGACTGATGTTAATGTACAATATGTAAAGTATTGCGTAAACTGACAGCACTATCGGTACCTGTAAGAAATTAAAAAAAAAAAAAAAGTCATCTTGAAAAACAACCCCCTAGCATGTCTGGTTGTGGCTATCTAGAGTAAGGGCAATTGATTTGTGTAGCATTTACTCTCTGGAATCCATCTGCCCTTAGCTCAAGCATGCATGGAGAGAGTGTGCCTAATTTCCTTCCCCTAGGACACTTAAGGATAAAATCAATCTTCTACCAGTTACTGAGAGCCACCCCCCCCCCCCCACACACACACACACACACACACCCACACACCTACCTGAATTGGTAACTATCGGATATGTCCTGACATGTATTGCTACATGTCCTGTTTTACATTTTTGTACTTGATCACGTTATAACCTTGATTGATAAATTTACCTGTATATAGATTGTTTTCTTCATATTTAGGTCCTTTAACTGTACTCCATACATCTGTGTTCAAGCTCTCACTTTAATGACCAAACCTTATTCCCAAGCAGGGGCAGACTGACCATTTGGAAACTCAGGCACTGCCCGAGGGCCCGGGGTCAGTAGGGGGCCCCATGAGATGCCCCTGGTAACTTTTTCATAGGCATTTTTGAGTTTGGGCAAGGACTCAGGGGCCCCATGATCCCCTATTGCCCGGGGGCCCCATGAGTTGTCAGTCCGCCCCTGTTTCCAAGTCAAATGTGGAGGTCATTTGAGGTTTATTTAGGTATAGAATTGAAAATAAGTGTTCATATTTGACTTTTTTGTAGTTCAACATTTTTTTCTGATTCATAAACAATTTTCCTCTTTTTGCTCTCCAGGACACTATGACCTCCGTTGCTCATGATGTGGAAGTTCTTCTGGATAGAATGGTCTCCTACTCAAGGACTACAGAAGGTAGTTCATGTAAAGAAAACCTTTACAATATCAGTTGTGCTTTTTAACTGGCAACTTAACTAGATGTAACTGCTGACTTATGGTGCAGTTCAGGGACACTTCCAGTGGGGACTATAAGTGAGCCCCCCCCCCCTGTGCCCAGTACTAGGAAATCTACATCACTTCCTGTTAGAGCCAGTTCTCATGGCAGCAGAGGATCATGGGACCTGTAGTCCTAATGCATACTGAATGAACTACACATACCAGGCGGCTAGCAAACAAGGATTCTGGGACAACACACACACCACACACACAGCAAGTGATGGGCTTGTGGTCTTAAAATTTGACCACCCTGAGGTGGCTCCAGCTGGAAACCCTCAATCCATAGTAAAGACAAAATATGAGTTTATCAATTGAATGATCTTTTAGGTTAAGTTCTGAGTTATGATCTCTGCCTTTGTTTCGTTTAAAGCTTCTGTAAGCTTTAAGTGTTCACCCCGTACATTGAGTTGGTGAGACATGAACAAAAAAAAAAAAAAAAAAAAAAAAAAAAGGTGCGACTTGCTTAGTTGGTAGATTAAAATGGATCAAATGGCTTAAGATAGGTCTGGTGACATCTAACTTCCAATTCTATGTTTTACTTGAAGCAAATTCCTACTGTATTCAGCTTATGTATTTTAGGTTTTGCTGTACAAGAGATGCGATGGGTTTCTTATGTCAGGTAACATTTTACCTTATCGGAGTCTAAATTAAATTTAAACCAACCTGTATAAAAATATGACAATCATAAAAACACTGTTCCACAAAAATGCTTTGGACTTCATGTATAGCAGAGGAATGGTCCATCGGGACATCCAAGCTGGACAATATTCTGCTGATGGACTTTGAATGCGATGTGATCAAACTGGAAGGTTTTAGACTCAAGTCTTCAGGGTCCTCAAGCACCATCTATGTTCGGGATCATTCCATACAGAGGTTGTGATCTGTGCTGCCTAAAACAAGGGGAATTGCTGCTGCACCCAAGCATTGATGTGTGGGCCTTTGGTGTCATGGTGTACATGGCTAGCACTGAGTCCTTCCCTTGGAAAGAAGGTGGTCATGACCACATGTATAGGGACTTTGCATGGTGGTAAATGAAGAAAGATCTCACCTACACACCTGGAATGTGGCTCGCTGTCAGCTAAATCCAGGTCACGGGACAGCACCAGTAAGAACACTCATGTGACCCGCGGGAGAAGTCCATCAAAAAAAAAAAATATATAAATAAAAATGAAAGCTTCAACCATACCTCTTAAAAAGCTATAAAAATTAATAAGTGCCTTCTGTGTACTAAGCTAAGAATTCATCCTCCTAGAGATTGGAGCATTGTGTTCCCAGTGTCTGTATGCTCGGTATACATTTCTTTTTAATCTGTATGAAATTGGGATTACATGGCTGCTAATTGCATTCAGATTAGTGTCAGGTGTGTAATAACAGATCTGCCAGACAGGGACCAGTGTGTGGGCAGTGGTAGAAGTGGTAACACAAGGATTCTCACAGAACAACCTGAGCAATCTCAGTAGCAGTGCACCAGATTGTATGCAAGATTTGTATCTGCAGCCAGCTAGAGTTTAGATGACTCCCCTTAGTGGCAGCCAGTGGTATTGAAGGCTGAAATAACTCACAGCTGGGTTCTCTTAACATAAGCTCTCTTCTGCAATAAACCCAGATCTTGCTTTAGTCAGCAAATACCTATCAATCCTCTTTTTGGGTCCCCCACCAAAAGATCCTGGATGCTCCCCCTCGAGCAGTGGCCCCAGAGAAAGCTGCTTTCCCTGGGTGCACCACTGCATACTTCTGAGCCACTGCTCTATGTGTCCATAAAGACACAGAGGCATAGGTAGACCAACCCCCCTGCTCTCTCTTCATTGGTTCACTGGCTGTGACCGACAGGAGCAAAAGTCAATGCTCTCTAAGCCAATGAGGGAGATTCCCCATACAACCAAGGCTATTATGCACATTGCTGGATTGGAGGGGGTTTAGGCAACGATTGGGGGCTGCTGCACACAGGTTTTTTTACCTTCATGCATAGAACGCATGAAGGTAAAAAACCTTCAGCCTTTAGAAACTTTAAAAAAAAAGTCCACAGCTGGCCATAAAATCCTGTGTACCTTATCAGAACCTGGACACATGCCCCGAGGTGTGTAGTGTCTGAAGGTAACACTGATATATATTATTGACTGGGGTCAATAAACATGGCTGTGAAACATCCTGCGCTTCCAATGTCTATCATGTCATTTCACTCCATTGGTGGTCAGTGATGGAGACATTCCTGACACTAATAACAAAAACACTGAGTATCTTTAATTTTTTATCCTGTACATTATATGGGGTTACCAAAGGAGTGAGGTCACCAAGTGTATTGGAGATGCTGGACACACTGAGATGTGGTGGTGTGATGGTGAGAAGTAGGAGGGGACAGGGAACATGAACAGCAAGGTGGCAATTAAAAGCATAAAGAGCTAAGCAGTCCATCCTCCAGCTGAAGACTAAACCCATCATTATGTGGGAAAAGCCTAAGGAGAGTGACGCTTTGTATTTACTGTTTGAAAAGGCTGCTGATACAAGAAATAACTAAATTCACAGGACAGACACCATTTTGTCACCGTTTCTAAAGACTCACCCATTTTTATATTGACCAGAGTGAGACTGTACACTGAGAAGTTTTCTGATCTTAAAATACAAAAAATGTAGTCATTCCATCCCCCCATACAAGGTGGATTTCCCTTTGAGGCTGGAACCCACCCAGAAGAGCTCTGCACACACAGTCCATAGAGCTCTAAGTACACACACACACACTGGGTGGTGGTTCCATTCACAATCCCAAAAAAAAAAAAAAAAAAAAACACATTCTTCTGGACCTCCTTTCAAATAATCCATCTTTGGTATCAGTGGCTCTACAGAAAAAAAAAAAAAAAATCCAGAAAGTTAAGTGTTCTATTTCTGATCAGAAGAGAAGTCATATTTCTGAATTTCCCTGGACTGAGCTCTCTTATATAGAAATCTCCCCGTTTGCCCTCCCCGGACTGATATACAGGTTAGTAATCTGAGAGTCATATGACCCTCCATCTCTGGGCTGACCTATGAATCAAACCTATTCCCTAGAAGCAGCTTCAAAACGTCATTGGATTTTGGTGTAATCCCCAACACACAAAATGACTGACTTCTTCTCTCCACCCAGATATGGGAGGCAGTCATGGTAACTCATCACATGACCAACACTAACCAATGAATGTGAAGGTTCTCCAAGCTGCAGCTCATTCAACTCAAATCACATGACCTCTCAAACCCAAAGTGGACTTGTCCAAAAAGGTCTGTCCTGTTCCACTAACTGATCGCATAACATCCCTCATTTATACGGATCTTTAGCTCCTCTTCAGATTAACCCTTTTATTTAATTCTCTTGGATGATTTATAAAATCTTGCTGTGAGAAAATTGCCTCCTATATCCTATTGGATGGAAAAACTCATCTTGTTTTGGTCTATTAGAAGAAACATGGAAACCTTTCCTCCAATGAGAAGTATCCTGTGCTGGTGATCTGATCCCACAGAGAAAAAGGCTCTTTTCAATATCCAAACCATGAAGTTTATAAAATAAAATTTGAACTTTTAAAGTGAGAAATCTGAGTATAAAGTCAGTAGTATTCTTTATAAGGTTTGGAAGATGATCGGACTGATGTGTAGTAAGAGTGAAATTCCACTCACCATCATTCTGCAGACAGAGCAAAAAAGTTTTGGAGCAGATTTATCTTCTCATCTGTAATCCCATGATATAGGGAACCAGGAGTGGGCAATATATAAAGTGTTACTACACCCCGGACACTGCATTCACTATATCTGATCTCCCGCAGTACACAGAACATGGTAATGCAATTACTTTAGTAAATTTAAATAACTTACCATCAGCAATATATTACAATCTTGTGACTAAGTTTCTAAAGTGTGAACACAACTTAAATTGACAGCATTGCTACAATTTTAATCCAAAATAGATGGGGAAGAGAAAAATATATTCCTCAATCCCCAACCCATATAAGGTGGATGTAATTTTCTGGACAGAACCTCATCCAACAAGAGATCTCCACTGTCCATAGAGATAGAGAGAGACACACACACACACACACACACACACACACACACACACACACACTGGGTGGTTCTATTCACAATCCCAGAACACTTATTTCAGGATCTCCTTCCATATAATCCAACTTTGGTATCAGAAGCTCCCTAAAACAGAACACTTGACTTTCCAGATCTTCTGATTTCTAGACGCTCAGAAGAGATAACCAAAGTCCTATTTCTGAATGATTTCCCTGGACTGAGCTCCATCTCTGATCTAGTAATCTCCCCGTTTGCCTTCCCTGGACTGATATACAAGTTGTTTCTCTCCCTATACTGAGATAAAAAAAAAAAAAATCATCTTTGTCCCTCTCTCTCTGGGCTCATCTATGAAATCAAACTTTTCCCTAGAAGCAGCTTAAACATCATTGGATTTTGGTATAATTTCCCCCAGCACACCATCACCACCACCTCCTCCCAAAACACACAAATGGCTAATTAATTCTAGTCTACACCCAGATATAGGTGGTGTTTGCCTCTCCCACTCATCACATGACCTCTTACAACCAATGAATGGCCATTCCCACTCATCACAACATCTCATTAGCTAATCATACTGATTTATAGTTATTTCTTTCACAAATTAATCTCATGTCATTTTCTTAGATGTTTTATAAAGTCTTGATCAACCAATATTCATTTTCACGTATGGCATGGCAACACAACCAACAAATTGTCTTTTGTCAGCAGATTTAGCCCTTCCCACTCTTATTAGCTATTCATAATGTGCTATAAATCCCTTCTCACAGATTAACTCATTTATGTCATTCCCTCACAAGAGTTATAAAATCTTGAAGAAAAAACTCCCCCATATAAAAATCTATTGGATGGAGGAACTCATCTAGTTGTCATTTAAAAAAAAGAAACATGGAAACTACTTCCTACAGACAACTCCTCACTTTTCCTCCAATGAGAGATCAAGTGCTAGTGATCTGATCCCAGAAAGGAAAGGATCTCCTCAATCAACCAAACCATGAACAGTCCCAACCATGCCAACACCTGTCCATGGCTTAGAGGGTGCAAAAAAAAAAAAAAAAAAAATTCTGTTAATAGGTTTTCCTCCCAAGTACTACCGAGCCTTCGAATGATTTCCAGAATGTACAAAAACATTCTACAAAACCATTTTACTTCACATCACTAATTTTATTCTTAAACATGAATTGTATTTAGTGTTTTGAATAGTTAACCAATACAGACAAAAAATAAAAATCTTCCCCCACCATCCAGCATCTGTAAAACAGACAGGCTGAGCTGCTGCGGCTGGGCAGTGCACCAAGCAGTACTTATGTTTGAGAAAGTGCCCAAGGATGGACGCAGGGATTATCCACACTAAAAAACACCATAAAAGATCAGAGAAACATCCACACAATGTTCTGTCTTAACTTACACTTTGATGGACCTCTGAGCTCATATCTATTAAGGAAAATCACCAGCCTCTGCTCAGGGTGAAGGTTTTGGAAGTTTATATTAAAGTTTACTTTGTTGGAATATGGAATGCCCTTCAGCCTCAGCTGTCATCCACACGACCCAGGAAAATCAACTTTAATACCAGCAGTGACTGTTTATACCGGAGGTGGCACCAGCTGGAAAACTTTGATCCATAACAGACAAAAAGGAGTTTTTAATCAACAATTAATGATCTTTAGGTTAACTTATGATCTGTCCTTGTTTTGTTCAAAAGCTTCTGTGTGGTTTAATGTTCACCCCATTGAGTTGGTGGGACATATGAATAAAATGTGTTTTTTGGTGTGCGACTTGCTCAGTTGGAAGATAAAAATTGATCAAGATGATCTTCTAACATTTTACTTCAAATTCTGTGTGCTTTGCATATTCCTGCTGTATTCAGATTATGTATTTTATGTTTCCCTGTGCAAGGGATGCGATGGGTTTATTATGCCAGGTAACATTTTACCATATTGGTGTCTAATGATTCATTGTCATTCATTCTACAGGTTGGTTTAAATGGGATATTGTAAGACCGTGTTTCACAAATAGTGAATACATTGGGCTTCATGCATAGCAAAGGAATGGACCATCAAAACATCCAAGCTGGACAATATTCTGCTGATGGACTTTGAATGCGATCAAACTGGCAAATTTTGAACTCAAGGTTTCAGGGTCCTCAAGCACCATCTATGTCCGGGATCATTCCATACACAGCTCCTGAACTGTGCAGCCTTAAACAAGGGGAACAATGGCTGCTGAACCCAAAACATTGATGTGTGGGCCTTTGGTGTCATGGTGTACGCTGCTAGTACTCAGTCCTTGCCTTGGAAAGCAGGAGGGTCATGACCACATGTATAGGAACTTTGCATGGTGGTAAATGAAGAAAGATCTCACCTTCACACCAGGAATGTGGCTCACTATCAGATTAATCTAGGTCACAGGAGAGCACCAGTAAGAACATTCCTGGGACCCACAAGAGAAATATGGCCAAAAAAAAAAAAAACAAAAGCCTGACCATTTCTTTTAAAATGTAAATTGAATTAGTGCCTTCTGTGTACTAAGCTTAAAATGTATCCTCCTAGAGATTGGAGCATTGTGTTCCCAGTGTATGTATGCTCGGTATACATTTGTTAATTTGTATGAAGATGCATTGTGTGGCTGCTGATTGCATGCAGATTAGTGTCAGTGTAAGGTGGGAGATCTGCCAGACAGGGACCTGTGTGTGGGGAGTTGGAGAAGTGGTAACACAAGGATTCTCTCAGAAGGTGAGCAATCTCCGTATCAGTGCACCAGATTGTATGTAAGATTTGTATCTGTCTGTGTCCAGCCAGATAGATTTTAAGAGGAGTCTCTAGTGGCAGTCAGTGGTATTGAAGGCTGAAATAACAGCAAGTTTTAATTTCACAATTAAGCTCTATTCTGCAATAAAAAACACAGAACTTGCTTTAGTCAGCAAATACCCATGAGCATACATCCCTGACATTTGGTGGCAGACGGCAGATTTATTTTTTATTGCAGATACCTATATAGCGCCATCAATTTATGCAGCGCTTTACATATTATTGTATATTAACATCAGTCTTTAACCCGCACAGTCTTAGGTCCCCAACTCACATTCATACATGCACATACTAGGGATAGTTTAGACAGGATCCAATTAACCTACCAGCATGTTTTTGGAGTGTGGAAGGAAAACCACGCAGGCACAGGGGTTACATGCAAACTCCAGGCAGAGGGTGCCATGGTTGGGATTCAAACCAATGACCCGAGTATTGCCAGGTGGAAGTGCCAACCATTTAGCCACTGTGCTGCCCCAAGGGTGAGATTGTATGTTTTACAGTTACAGTTGGCCTTTTATAAAATTGTGAGTTCCGTTACCTACGGTGTCTATATATTGGGCTTCGGAACAATGGTGGTTCTGCTACTTCTGGTCCTGTCATGGCGTTATATTACCCCGTTTGATTATTGAACATCCCAGATCACCAGTATATTTAATTAATAATGTCATTTATTAATGTGGTCCCATTATATTTGTTCATATCCTCTAATGCTGCGTGGTGCATCTCTTCATTGATATGTCTGCCTCCGCATGTAAATCACACATGCGCGAGTTGGACAAAATGGCGCTCTACTGCCTAACCGTGCGGAGTCCTATATAAAAAAGGAAGTACTGGACCGCTGGCAAGCTCCCTTTGAAAAACGTGCACAAAACGTGTTAGGGAGGAGCCAGCTAGTGATGTCACGCCGCACAGGCCACAAGGAAGGTCGGTAGCCATCTTTGACGTTTATGCCAGATGTGAGTGCAAAGTCTATTTTGTAATTATCCTAATACTGCACTCAGATCTTTTTCTGACTCAATTTTTTAAACAAGCCCCCAAAGTGGATTCTTGCCATTACTAGAATGCCCATGACGACTGGTCATTATTAAAATCGGATGTGATGTCCCTGGAACCGGAGAATGAAGTCTACTGATCACCTAAAGTGCTGATGTGTGACAGATGATCTAAGATATCCATTTAGATCCAGATAACCAGGAGTGATTCATTATACTCAAATGCGCGATTTTATTGCGATTCTGGTTAGTGCCATATTATACAAAAAGCTTCCAGTCACCTGAGTCACAGAATTCACTTTTATTGATCTGATCTTACATTTGGAATTTGTCACTGTCGCACTTTGTTGTATTACACGTCATATTTGCACGATATCTACCAATATTTTAGCGCTCCACAGCGCATTCACTGAGTGAGTCTCCCCTCAGAGTTGCATTTTTACATTACATGTTAGACTGGATTGCAAATGTTCCTATTGGATCCAAAATGTTTACAGAAATATTAGGCCAACATAATTTTGATCTGAAAGGTTCTCTTTTTGCATCTCTGTATCTCAATCAAAAAAGGTGACTCCTTGAGAACTAAAACCTTTAGAAAGGAGATGGTATCAAAACCTCTGACTAGCTTCTAGCCACCACCCTAGGTCACTTTTAAAGGGTGTGCCTACAAGGCAGTTCCTGTGTATGCGCAGAAACAGCTCCTACGATGAGCAGACCGGAAGCGGATGACCTATACAAAAAAAAAAAAAAAAAAAAAAAAAAAAAGATTCAGGGATAGAGGATACCCCCATAAGACAATTAGAAGCTCCAGGAGAAAGGCCTCAGCACAATAGTGCAGAGAGTTCTTAGTACCACAGGAGAAGGGTGAACCCCAATTATAATCAAACCCAGAGAGACTCATTACCCATTATGATGATCAATGGGGGGGGGGGGGGGTATGTGCAATTCTAACAAAACACTGACATATGCAAACTCATTCCTCTGAAGTATTTAAGTGGGCCAGAGATGCCTCGATAGTGAAAGGGGCAAGGAACCTAAGGGACAAGGTATTGCAGTTGAAATTTGCATGTACACCCCCCAAAAAACTGGCTTACTGCTGATCTACTCCCCATGAAGAGGATGTACCCGTGTGGACTATCAGTTTAACTGTGGAAATCACAAAAAGTTTATATATTCTGGAATGCCCCTTTAAAGAAACTTGTCAAAAATAACGTCAACTACGTGTCTGCATAGGGGAATACTTGTGTTTTGATAGAACATTTTCCTTCTGGGTCACACTTTTCCTACCTCATGCAGTTCATTTTCAGTGTATTTCATAGGATTCCCCCCCATCAATGGTTTGAAATTTGGTCCTTTCAAAAAAATCCCAACATGTATGATAAGGCACTTTCAGCTACAGTCTGAAAAAAAAAAATCGCATGTCAGACACTAAATGATGCGAAAAAATGAATGATCCGACTATCAACCGGAATTTCCAATTCAGGTTTTTGCCTCATCTATGGCCTGCTTAAAGTGGATCTTCCCTGCATCAAAAGCACAATTCAAAAAAAAAAAAAAAAAAAAAAAAAAAAAGCTATCCAATTCATTTTTAATATCTATCCAGTTTTCCATTTTTATTTTGTTGAGATGTCACAATCTGCAGTCTCATTGCTGTGATAACACCCAGAGTGTAGACTGCTGGAGGGGAGCAGGGCCCTGTTACTAAATCTATGATGCTTCCAGTGACACTAATCCTCAGCCTTACTGTCCTGGCCACATCCATGCCCATTGATGCAGAGGTTGGGGAGAATCACTGGGTGGTCCTTGTGGCTGGTTCCAATGGCTGGTACAACTACAGACATCAGGCTGACATGTGCCACGCTTATCAAATCATCAAGTAGGTCATCTCTGATTGAGCAGATCATGGCGATGTATGACAACATTGCAGATAATGAAGAGAATCCAACCAAAAGGAATTAACAGTATAGACATGTATGTCAGAGTGCTGTAGGACTACACAAGAGGTCATGCAGAGGCGGTGAAGGGAAAAGGATCTGGGAAGGTGATTAAGAGTGGACCTAAAAAAAACGACCATATCTTTATCTACTTCACTGAACACAGAGCTATGGGTCTGCTGGTCTTTCCAAGTGATGACCTCCACATCGAAGAATGGAACAAGACCATTAAGTACATGTATGACAACAAGATGTACAAAAAAAAAAAAAAAAAAATAATTGTTCTATACATCGAGACCTGTGAATCAAGCTCCATGAACAATCTACTCAACATTGACGTTTGTGCCACCATAGCCCCCAGCCCTCATGAGGCCTGTTATGACAAGTGAGACACATACCTCAGTGATCTTTACAGTGTCAGCTGAATGGAAGACCTTTCGAAGGACACTACCCAGTTTTACTGGTCAAAAGGGACACACGAATACCAGTCATGTGATGCAGTATTGGAACCGGACTATTTCAAGATGAAGGTGAGCCAGTTCCAGGGTAATGCTAAAATCAGTGGCCCCTTGTATGACCCTGGAACTAGTACACAATATGGACCTGATCCCAAGCTCAGAGGAGCCTATGGCCATCCTAAAAAGGACATTCCTGGCCATCAATGATGCCATCTAGGCAGGTATGTACTGACCAGCAAAAAAACAAACAGCCCTACAGGAGGCCAGAGCCTTGATCAAGAAACTGGTGAAGATTGAGTTGGCAGAAGAGATTCTCACCAGACAATGATTGATCGTGTTACTGCGCAGCCACGGAGCACTTCAAGAACCAGTGCTTCAACTGGCACAACCTACTGTATGAATACTCCATGAGACAGTTGTACACTCTGGTGAACCTGTCAATCCTTATTACGCACTAGAGATCATCACCCATGCTATGGATAATATCTGCTAAGATCTGCACTGAAAAAGCTGGCAACAAAGTCTTCCAGCAGAGTGGACACCTCTCTGATTTGCCCCCTCTGAAGCCGCTTCCTCCATTCTAATATCTATTCTATGATCATCTATTTGTCTTCAACGTCACAAATCTTCAATACAAACCCCAGCCTTCACTTACACAGCCAAATACAAAGTAGGTTTGAATCCCAACCACAACGCTACCTGCCTGGAGTTTGTATACCCTCCCTGACTGCGTTTCCTTCAGGTATTCTGGTTTCCTCCCACACTCTAAAGACAGTTTGATTACTCGGTATTACCGATGGAGGAGAGACCTGTATGTCAATACAGTTCTTCCCTGTCAGCCATTTCAGTTGGGTGCGTTTGTATTGTACCTTAGATTATATGTATGTTGATCTTATGATCATGGATCTGTTGACAAATTAATTTCTCATTTCCATTAATATTTATCATCTTTTTTTGTTTATTAGTGTTTTGTATGCACCTTATATGGGATTAGTGCAGCACCACCCATGTCCCATTTTCCACTATTTGGTATTATAGCTGGGCGCTATCAGCCATTCCTGGTTCTGTGTTTTAGGTTTGTTTTTTCCTTTTGTGGTATAGTGGCAGCGCAGAAGGCTCTGTTCAGTATTTGTTTTACCTTTTTACCTACAGCTGCAGCCACGGAGGTATTTGGTTTCCTTGAGAACCGATTAACCTTGATGTGTTTACCAAGAAAGTGCGATTTAGATACACATTTTAGAAAAAAATGAGGTCATCTTATGGAGAAGGTAGTTACCTGGTGGAATATGGTCACCCATGAGAAATACTTGAAAGACAATCTTGTACCAAGGAGGCTTAGGTGGGATGTCCCTATCTGATGGCAGATGAGTCAATTGAAGACGAGTGTTATAACTTTCACGAAAAAAGGATTAGAGGTGAATTCCTATTGAAAAAAAGGAAAACTGCCGATGTAATTTATTATACACACTATTATTGGCCATCAGGATGCGATTGAGGCATCCGGTTTGGGCATGAGAGAGCTGGGGAGTTCACAGTGGATGCAGAGGATTTTTGGTAGAATGCTTAGAATAATGCCTGCAACACAACTATTTTTAGCATAACCAAGAGTTTCAGCGCCAAATAAAAAAGGGCGTTGCCATGGGAGCACATTTTGCTCCCAGTGTGGCAAATCTATTTATGTCCCTATGGGAACAGGAAGTAACGCTTAGTAACCCCCCAGAGGAACTCAGATTTTTTAAGCACTATTGATATTTGGGACGGATAAAAAAAAATAAAAAGTAGACCTTGAGGTTTTTGAATGCACTTAAAAATATGAACACCAAGAACATGACAAGAATTTCCTTGACCTGGAGATTACGTTGCGAGAGGGCAGCCTACTTACCAAAACTTTATGACCGTGGATAGGAATGGTTATATCCCGTCTGACAGCTGCCATTACCCTCAAGGGACAACTTATACGTCTTAGAAGGAACTGTACTCAGATTTCTTAGATCAGGCAAAATCCATAGAGCGTGTTACCAGTAAAGGCTATCCACCAAGTTCTATTGAAGATACAAATACAAAAAAACCAATCTGGATCATAAAAAAGGGCTTATCAAAGACTCAAAAAAAAAAAAAGGATGGATTGTGGGACCAACTACCGGTCATTCTAGAATATACACCATTGGAAGATAGAAAAGATATTGGCCGTTGCTTAGGGCTGAGGCTCCTACAGGAGATTCTACCAGTCCACCCCAAATTTGTGTATAGAAGAGCCCCTACCCTGGCTAAAAGGATGTTTTTAGGTCCCCTTAAGTCGAAGAAACAAAAATTAGACAGTAAAGGGTGTTTTCCCCTGAAAAAAAAAAAAAAAAAAAAAAAAAGGTGCTATGCCTGTGTGGCCACAAGGGGGGGGGGGTTCGCAATTTTGAAAACAGTCTTGAAAAAATGGTCTTGAATCTCCTATTAAAGACTATCACGTGTAGGTCTAAAGTAGTGGTATATGGTCTCCAATGTTCATGTGGCCTGCAGTACATAGGGAGGACAAAAAGGCCTCTGTGGAAGAGATTGTTTTTAAATGTTCTGGACATGTTCCCTCAAACAAAAACAAAAAAAAAAAAGTTTCTCTAAACAGTATCTCCAGACATTTTTTCCCCACTCACCATGGGAAAGATCCCTTGTAATTAGTATTCTGGGGGATTGAGAAATACCAACCACACTGGAGAGGGAGCAATAAGATGAGCCAGTCTGAATCACGTTGGATTTTTAGGATGCAGACTCAATCCCCGTGTGGACAGAGTTTGACATGAGTTGTTTTCTCAGTGATTTTATATATGTATTTCCCCCCTTTGTCTTCACTGTTTGAGGTTTTAGAGAGCATATTTTAGTATAGCTTGTCCATTTAATACTATTTGACCTGCTAGTTCTACTTTTTACCTTCGGCACATTCTTGTGTAGTTCTTACAGGATACGCTTTTTATAACTATGGTTAATTAGGACTTCTGTCTCTCCTCTCTTGGCATCTCTTCCTCCAGCTTTTGGTTTTATCCGAGGAAATATCTATACATTTGTTATATATGAATTTCTCTCTCATTGGTCTATTTGTATTGTCCATTGGTATGTTTTTATATGTTAAAAAGACATGGAGGGTGAGAAGAAACCAGGAAGAAAAGGATCTCTAATGGGAGGGGGGAGGGAGGAGGCAACAGCGGAAAACTGCAGATAAGTTTGAGAAGGGCCAGACGGGAGTCAAAGGATTCACTTACAGTAGGGGATGATTGGAAGGAATGGGAAGGTATGGTCTTATTGAGCAGGGGGGAAGTCTAAAATGGAAGTTTAATGAATTTGAGGGAATGGGAAGGTCTTAACGATGTTGGGGTTTGCATGTACCTTCTTTATGGAGCTGGGGCAGTCTAAAATGGAAGTTTAATGGATTCATTATTCGTCTTTATCTCATGGGTGTCAAACTGGCGGCCCTCCAGCTGTTGCCAAACTACAAGTCCCACGAGGCATTGCAAGATTGACAGTTACAAGCATGACTCCCAAAGGCAGAGGCATGATGGGACTTGTAGTTTTGCAACAGCTGGAGGACTGCCAGTTTGACACCCCTGCTTTATCTTGACACAGAGGGAATTGTTGAATGTAAACCAATTATCTCCAGGTGCAAGGTATGGCCACTTGCAGTACACTGACCAATGCTAACTTCTATGTAGGGGGGTGGGAACAGGAAATCTTTTCGGATAAGACATTGTGTTTGGACCTGGACCATGCATTGTGCTGGAACAGATCGTTGATTTTTTATTAAAATTTCGACTAGCACTGTCGAGTTTGGCATTTTTTTAAGCTGAATGACAAATTTGTTTAAGATTTACACCTAATATTCCGACATTACATTTTTGGATTTGCAAGTATATAAAGACCAGAATCACTGACTGTTTTGCGGCATATCACACACCAGTAGTGCCCACCCCCCTCCACCTTCACTAGTGCAAAGTATCCCTTATGCACAATATATATCTGGCCAAGATGAAATTGTATCCACGACCATGAATTTTTTCAAGATGACAAAATTTCAAACAGCTATTACTTAGAGAATGTTCCACATCCCTCTTGCACAAGGCTTAAGAGCTTAACAATCCAGGGCCAACCCACGGCGTTCCTCCCAACAGTGAAATTTATCATGAAGTTCTCATCACAACATCATGCCTGAAGCTGGCCATACATGGGTCCAATTCCGAAATAAATTCTTTTGAAAATCTATTCTAATGTTAGTTCGACTTTTGCACCATTAGTGGGTCACAAAACAACCAATTTTCAGGAGGCCATCAAATCTGAGTGAGTGATCGGGCATGTTGGATATTTTTGAAAAAACTAATTTTGAATCAATGATGGGAGAAACATGCCAAAAATAAAACAAAATAAAAATGAGAGCGAGCTGTGACCTGGAAAAGAAGAAAAATTACCAGCCACAAAAAATTCTCTGTAGCAACATGAGGTGAAATTGAAGATTTGGTTGGTCGCATTTCGAAATAAAATGGTGGCGCCATTGGATTACAAAAAACACAAATTTCCGATTTTCCAAAGAAATTTTGTTCAGAATTCGACCCGTGTAAAAAAAACTAAAAGTTGGGTTTTGGGTCTATAGACTTCAATGGAGACACTGCAGAAAAAAAGCATGTAGTGCATTTTTTACACATTTTAATGCTTTCTAATTGCCTAGCAACAAGAATTAAACCGCAAATCACAGCAAAAAGTAAAAAACGCACTGCAGAAACGGATCAAAAAGCAATCTACATTAGATGTAAACTGAGCCTTACAGGGAGTTTTACAGAATCACTGGCATCTGCTTCTAGGAGGAATCAATCCTCTGTAAATCCATTAATAGGAATTCTAAAAAAAAAATAAAAAAATAAAAAAAAAAAAGAACGGCATCTCTCCATTATAGATTTATCAATAGCCACTATGTGTCCTACTCCACAGCTGTGGCCCAGCCTAAAAGGGATTCATAGGTGTAGAAACTAGATTCTGTTCCTGCATTTTTCCAGATTCTCAATTTTTGTTGCCTAACCTCCCTAGCGGTATGATTAGGTCAGTATTTCCATGCTAAAAGTGGTACATAGTTCAATTGAAATTTGTTTATTGTAGGCCTGTAATTCTTAGGAATAACTCATTGAAATATCAGTTTAAAAACAAGAGTCTAGTAGACATCCTGGGTGCAATAAAGTTGAATAAAATCAAATAAAATATAATTAAATAATGTAATCAAATCAAACATGGAACTCTGTCCAAACATTATACAGACACATTTTTTTTTTTTAGAACACATCCTGGCTGTGGTAAATTTTGAAAACATGGGACTGCACAAAGTCCGACATCGCAATCAGGACAGTGGAACCTCGTTTCCTTGCATTTTTTTTTCCACTGTCATCTCTAAGAGCAACATACCACGCACATCCTGGTAGGTACTGCTTGTTTTGGGTTGGTGGGATGTGGTCCATAAAATGTCCAGTCAGACGTTCTGGGTTGACAACTTCCATAGCACGTTGTCTGGATCTACCCAGAGACACTGATGGTGTTTGAGGAAGATGGACTCCACCACTTTCCATATAAAGTCTGCATGAAGCACAGGCTTGTCACTGTTTTTGCGGAACAGAACGTAGGCATTCCACACTGTTCCAGAAGATGCCGGAAAATCTTTATAATATTTTCTCTGCTGCTTTCTCATCACAGGATAAAAAGTCATAGCTTGGTAAGCTCTGCCGACACCTCCCATGGTGCTGTTGTAGTCAATGACAACCTGTGGCTTCGGGATGTTTTTTCTACCTTTTGTTTGTACCACCACTGTGGAGGCATTGTGAACTGTACTCAGGCACCCATCCTTGTCCCCCATCTCAGTGCAATCATTTTGCCTGCCAGGCGACTAATTCTCCCGACTTCAGTTTGTTTTTTCCCCAAACATGGATGGCAGGTTGTGCCGGTTAACCCAAACTGTTCCTTAGGCATCCGTTTTTTGTGCTGAAGAAGAATCTCGTATAGTTCTGGAGGTGTAAAAATTGCCCGTTGTTACACAGTAGCCTTGGTTCAGCAGAGGCTTATTGACAGGACAGAAGATGTTGCCAGTCCGTAGTTTCTGTACTTGGGATCAAATTTTGTTCCTTTGCCGGTGTATATGACTGCGTTGCCGTGAGAGGATTTGCACAGCAGGTAGGATTTGACACCAAATCGTGCTCTTGGATGCGATATAGTGCATCCAGCTGAGCCTTCCTTTTGTAGGCCATTAGACTTTAGTCTATGCTGATGTCTCTGGCACAAAGCTCTGCTGGAAATTTCATTCCCAAATTTTTTAGCTTGGGAGCGGAATGACTTGTTTCTTCAAAATCCTCATGTGAGAAGTGCAAAAATTTCATAATGGGAGGGAAATGTTGTACTCTGACATGACAGAGCCAAAGAACGGCGTGGTGAGCATTTTGTTGGTGCTCCAGTACCACTTGTGCAGCGGTTTCCCCACCACTCCTTGTAAAATTATTAGGCCGAGGAACAGCCAAATGTCCTCTTTGGTCACAGGCTCCCACTTTCCGCTTTGTGAAAACCAGCTCTGTGGAGCACAGAGTTGTTGCGCTGCCTACCTATTTGTCTCCATTATTTCAATAACCTCATTGGTCAGAAACAATTCCAAGTACGCCAAGGGGTTGTCACCTTCAAACATGTATTTTAATACCAGGTGGGCCAGAAAATGGAAATCTTGGCAGCACTGGCAAACCGCAATCAATAGTGCACCACGTGCGCAGATCACTCACGTCAATCTCAGATTCGCTGTTCTCTTCACTTTCGGTGTCTGAGATAAAAAATCGCCACAAGTTGCTATCACTCAATTCAAGTAGCGCCTCACTGTCGCTGTTCGCTAGCTCATCATAAACTGCTTTAGTGCTAGCAAGGCGCTTTTTGGAAGCCATGAGCGCAAACCCGTTTTTAGTCACAGAAACGGAAAAAACTGCACTATGGAAATATGAGGTAGAGTTACAATGTATGCACTAGAGTAACACTTTATTTTGACAGTGAGCCATTTATAATTCCCGCCTCCCGCAAGCCCCGCCCCCCAATGGCACTCACTGATCAGCGTGAGATAGCCGGGAACCAAAAATTTTAGTAGGGAAGGAGACCGGGGACGGCCGGAGGGGATGGCTGCTGGCAGCGCAGGACCAGGAACACAGATCGGCACCAGGTAATTAGATTGCGGTGATCCTGAGTCTGGCGTGGGGTTACCACTTTTGACAGCAAGATTTAACCCCAAGCCAGACTCGGGAATACCGCTAGGGAGGTTAGTGGTGAACGGTGTTTTGCCCTAAATTCTATGCTGACCAACACAGAGGGTGTTGTGTATTTAATGCTCTGCCTGGTGTGTCGTATGTTGGGGGGAAAAAAAAACAAACAAAAAAAAAAAAAAAAAAAAAAAACTTAAGAGTAGCTCCAGTGCCCATTTTTTAAAAAAAAAAAAACTCACGTTTTCATCTCATTAATACCTGAAGTTATACAGGTGTACCTCGGTTTACGAACGCCTCGGTTAGCATAATATTTCGGTTTACGAACGAAAATACATTGAAAATAAATGGCTCGGTTTACAAATTTTTTTTTTAGCAATATAAAAACAGATTAATTGGTTTTCAATGCATTTACAAAAATTTGATTTTTATCGTGTCCCTGTACAGTATTTATGCCTTTATAAAGTGTTTTGAACAGAAGACTTTTCTAACCTCCGGAACGGATTAAAATTGGTTTTCAATTAAACTGCATTTCAGTTTACAAAATTTTTCCCAATACAAAAATTCCCTCAGAAAGCATTAAAATTCTTAAACCGGAGGTACGCCTGTATGTGATATCCTGCTTTTTAGTTGCTAAAAAAGTAATATTCATGAAGCAGGCAGGCACCATAAAGAATGTGGACATCTGAAGCCCGCAGATCTATATTTCTGGGATTAGGTGCTGCTGGCTCCCAACACTAGGATTCACAAGGACTCCTGGGATAGAAGACCCGATATCCCAGAAACCTTGCAAATCTTTTGACGTCATCGCCTAGGCGGCAGGGACCAGAAGCTCTGCCTTTACCTACTTTAAAAACTTATTTACAAACTATATAAAATTTTATCTATCCAAATCCAAACAGTACAACAAAAGGGCATTGCTAATAGAGGGAAAAAATGGGTGGAACTCCACTTTATGGACCATCTGTATTAGGCAAATGGAGACTCCAGTGAGCAAGCATCTAGATTTACATCATAGTGTTCATACCTCACTGGTCTCATTTATTGTCCTAGAAGTTGTTCCCAAAAACCCCAGAGGGGGTAATTGGGATGAACAGATTTTGCAGAAGGAATCTCTAGATAGAACATCTTAATGCAGTAGGTTTGCCAGGGATCAATTATATACTTTTCTACAAGCCATTTGTGTAAGGTATGGAATTGTTGGGCTGTTATACCAACACAACGAGGATTATGATGCATGTGGGCTCCTTGTCCCCCCTTTCCCTGCCCTTGCTGTTCCCCTTTAACTAGAGCAAGACACCGTGATCAGAAATAAAAACAAATGTTTAAGGGCTTGTATAAAACCTGTGTATATTAAAATTGGCTAAAATCACGCTTTACAAAATATGGGTAACTAAATATGGTCTGTAGTACACATGGGGGCTTACCAAGTCTGTATGTGTCCATGTCTGTTCTGTTAGGTCCTCATTTCACACTTAATTTGTCCCTATTCAATGTTAAGATTGGGATTAAGTTGCGTTTTGATCAAATATAATTTGAATTACTCGTGTGGGAGGGAATGTGGCCTTAATATTGGAGCCCAATCAATGAGTGTTTATACAAACTTGCACAGGTACTGTAAGATGACTCTTAGCCTTGGGTGAATGCCTCCAGTGGCAAATGCGTGGCTAAGTGTCGTAGTCACTTGCCATTGTGCTGGGAATTCCATTGTGGTTGGACTGCGGCATTTAAAGGACACCAGCAGGGGTCACTCTCCTATGTTGGGTCCTGGCCTTACCTGTGCCCCTTCTCTATAGGGTGCAGTGGGGAGGTCAGGGCGCACATGTGGTTGGTTACTGCCAGGCCAGATAATGTAATGCTGCTATGGCTGGTGACAACGCATCAGATTGGGACCAGTCTATAAAAAGGGATCCAATGGCAGATGGACGGCTCTCACTTATGATAGACTGTTCTTTCACAGCAGACATCAGTAAGGGCACCGTAACTGGAAGCTGGTAGGCATTGCTGCTTGGTTGCTAGAATCACTTAAAAAATTTGTCCCTATTCAATACCAAGATTGGGATTAAGGTACGTTTTTGATCAAAAACTTGTGTTACTCATGTGGGAAGGAATGTGGCCTTAACAAATCAGAGCACAAAGTATTTATACAAACTTTGCACAGGCACTGTAAGATGGATGACTCTTAGCATTGGGTGAGTGCCTCCAGTGTGCGGCTAAGAAGTGCCGTAGTCACTCGCCATTGTGATGGGAATTTCAGTGTGGTTAGGCTGTGGCATTTTGACACCAGCAGGGGTTGCTGTCCTATGTTGGGTCCTTGCCTTACCTGTGCCCCTTCTCTATAGGGTGCAGTGGGGAGGCCAGGGTGCATGCGTGGTTGGTTACTGCTGGGCCGGATAATGACACACCGTTATGGCTGATTAGGACGAATCGGGTTGGGACCAGTATATAAAAAAGGGAACCAATGGCATGGATGGATTTCACTTACGGGGATAGACTGCTCATTCATGGCAGACATCAGCAAGGGCACAGTGACTGGAAGCTGGTAGGTATTGCTACTTGGTTGCTAGAATAATCTCTGTACGCTGTGACTAGGGGGTATTGAAGGACCTAGACAATCTTGGGCAGAGTTGATGCACAATTCCTCTCTGTAGGCTACCTGCACACGTCAACCAAAGCCTTATGGTGGTACTGGACACAAGGGACATTGAGTCATTGCAGCAACTTTTACTTTGGAGATGGGACTTCTGAGCGTACATTTCTGATTACACCCTCATACTGATACTACCCTGAGAGATGATAAAATGGAACGTTACTCTATGAACATTGAGCATTTTGAATCATACTAGAAATTTATAAATGGATAGGAAAGTACGTCACCCTCCTGACTGCATGTCTGAGCTAAGGGCAGATTGATTTCAGGAAGTAAATGCTACATGAATTATCTGCCCTTACTCATGATGGCCACAACCAGAAAACACGGGGGGGAGGGGTTAAAAGTGACTCCACAAAATAAAAGAAAGCATGGGAGGGATGGATGAGTTTGCTTTGACTATTACACAATTTAATGCTTTCCCTTTGTGGTGCTCAGATGTAGTGTAGTTCCACTTAAAATATGTACTTTCTGGATTGGGGATGATTTTTCTGAACAGATGATATAAATTTGGTCCATATATATGGAAGGAGTATAAATAGTGTATATATTCACCACAGACCACCCCAGGAACCCAAATAGGTGTTAGGATTCGGTCTTACATTATAGAATCTTACGGGCTTATCCTTTTACATGCCTATTCATCCCGGCCTTCTATGAGGATTATGGATCTGTGATTTCCATTTATGTACATTATATTAATTTCAGAATATCTGCGGAATGTACAGGGACATGGGGAGCGTGCGGGGGATGTACGGAATGCACGGCTAAGCAGATATTCTGACAGGAAGCATCAATGAAAATACTACAACACGCCACAGTGGTTCATTGAAAGCTAAAAGCTCATCGCCGCTAAAAAACTGCTGAGACTTTTAGGAACTCCATGACGCAGCCATGTGGGCGGAGCCCCTCACGGCCGCACATTTTCTCAAATCTGACAGTACCGGGAAACTCCCCCCCCCCCCCCCCCCCCCAATACTGTCAAGAGGGAGGGGGGAGCTGCAGCTATGGGAACATGTTACATGTTCTGCACCAAAAACAGGTGAAACATGTAGCATGTTATCAAAAGTCAACTCATCCTTTAAGTATAAAGGACCAACAGCTGTTATTAAAAAAAAGGGGTGATGCCACCAAGTGCATTCCACATTATTGGAGCTGTTGTACATATGAGATGGGGAGACGTTAGGGGGGGCAAACAGGACTACACAGGGTGTTGAGCCCATCCCTGCTGAGGACCAAATCCCTCACTATATGGGAGGAGCACACAGGGGGTTAATGAGCCCATCTCCCCCCGCTGGGGACCAAATCCATCACTATATGGGAGGAGCACATAGGGGGTTAATGAGCCCAGGCCCCCCCACAGGGGAACCAAATCCATCACTATATGGGAGCACACAGGGGGTTAATGAGCCCAGGCCCCCCGCAGGGGAACCAAATCCATCACTATATGGGAGCACACAGGGGGTTAATGAGCCCAGGCCCCCCCACAGGGGAACCAAATCCATCACTATATGGGAGGAGCACACAGGGGGTTAATGAGCCCAGGCCCCCCCACAGGGGAACCAAATCCATCACTATATGGGAGGAGCACACAGGGGGTTAATGAGCCCAGGCCCCCCCACAGGGGAACCAAATCCATCACTATATGGGAGGAGCACACAGGGGGTTAATGAGCCCAGGCCCCCCCCACAGGGGAACCAAATCCATCACTATATGGGAGGAGCACACAGGGGGTTAATGAGCCCAGGCCCCCCCCACAGGGGAACCAAATCCATCACTATGGGAGGAGCACACAGGGGGTTAATGAGCCCATGCCCCCACAGGGGACCAAATCCATCACTATATGGGAAGATCCTTCTATTGGTACGGGGGAGGAGTGTGATAAGGACAACACTTTATATAAAGCTAGGTTCACACCTGTGTAGTTTGCATTTGATCCAATTCTGCCATTTGAGGTTCTCTTGTTGCTAGGCAGATTAAAATGCAACAAAAAAAAAAAAAAGTACACTTTTCTGCAGCATCTCCATTAAGTCTATAGAACCAAAAAGCGCAAAGTCCCTGAACCTTTCCAAAAATGCACCGGGTGAAAATGGAGATGTGAACCAAAAAACTTACTCCTGCAGCACCCAAGCACAGCGGATTCCTAGCAAGTTTGCACATGTACCAAGCTGCAGGTATTGGTTTCCCCGGCTGGGAACGGGGGAGATTGGTGGTGTAAACATGTCTGTAGTACAATTAGAGGCCCAGACACTAAAGTCTACCGAGCAAAAATGCCTAAAATGGTAAAAAAAAAAAAAAGTAAAAATCTGCTGATTTAATCTATAAAATTTAATTTATTTTTTGGCATAAAGTGAAATGGGGTCACCTAGAATGGGGTTCTGCAGGCTACATCTGGAAGGAAAGCCAACTGCTCAATGGTGAATGGAGGTTTACAGCTTGTAAAGGCCGATGAAACCAGAAATGACGACATTCAGAGACTGGACACCATGTCTAAGAATCGTCCATTTATGTAGTCACATGAGTTTGAATAAATGACATACTTGCCGGGGTGGGGGGGGGGGTGTAAAGAAAAAATGCCTAGTCAAGCTCCCCCTAAAGTGATCCAATAGGTATCCCTCTTCAGAGGTCTAATCTAGGTGTAAATGAGCCCTGTGAGCAGCAGGCGTGGCAACATTTCCAAGATACAAGAGATGACAGGAGATCGCACTTCTCACTCCCCAAGTTCTCTTAACAGCTGTATAGAGGGGGATGGTAAAATCACCTCCCCTAAGCTACAAAGGCAGCCAGATGTGGTTGTACATTTCACAGCTGCACTGCTTTGTGGTGCAGCAAAAATACCCCCCATGTTGCATCTGATGGCCAGTACCACCCACTGAACAGGCAAGTGAAGGAAGGTCCAGTTTGCTAGTATGGGAGTTGGGGGAAAAAGACATTGCCTCAATTCCTGTCAAACTCCCCCAGAAAAGTGATCCAATAGGGATCACTCTTCAGAGGGCTAAGTAAAAGACCTGTGAACGAAAAAGCATTGCTACATTTTACTTCCAAGAGACTGCAGAAAATTGCATATCACTCCCCAACCGAGATTTCTCCTTTAGCTGTAAAACCTTCCAACCAGAGACCTGCACAGCCCATACAGCTCTGGATGCACACTGGGGGGGGGGGGGCAGATTTATTAAGGCAGACTGTTGACTTTGCAAGGAAAGACTTCCATCATCCAATCGTGTGCAAACACAACTATTTGGTTTTACTGTCCTTGCACATTAAGAATTTTTTGCGAAGTGAAATTTCTCCACATTGACTGAGCTCTGGGGGCAATTCCATGCCAAACCGCACCCCGCACAGTGACCGCCTACATGTCAGTAATCAGCCCCGTGTGACTGCTCCATTCACCATCCCGGGACATTTCCTCCTATAATACAAGGTTTGTATCCTCGGCTCCATAAGGGCTCATTCACATGGACATCCAGTAAGTCGCAGTGTTAGGTGTGTCCAGTATACAGCGCTGTCTGCATCTATAGACAGTCAATGGGGCCATATACAGCACTGTCTGCATCTATAGACAGTCAATGGGGCCATACACAGCACTGTCTGCATCTATAGACAGTCAATGGGGCCATATACAGCACTGTCTGCATCTATAGACAGTCAATGGGGCCATACACAGCGCTGTCTGCATCTATAGACAGTCAATGGGGCCCATACACAGCGCTGTCTGCATCTATAGACAGTCAATGGGGCCATACACAGCGCTGTCTGCATCTATAGACAGTCAATGGGGCCATACACAGCCGGGTCTAACAGCACAAATCTGCGCTGCGTTTAGCTGGGTACAGAAACAATTGGACATCACTCCCCCCAGATCTGCAGATCTCATACTTAGAAATGCAGCACCAGACATTGGAGGGATTGAATAGGTTGCAATGCCAGGACTAGAATTGTGTATTCCGGGCAGAAAACACACCGATGTCCCTGTGAATGGAGCAGAAAATCACCAACTTTCTGGATCTTTTATTTCTCAAAGCTCAAAAGAGACAATGCCTATTTCTGAATGATTTCCCTGGACTGAGCTCTGTCCCTGATATAGATCTCTCCCTGTAGGCACTCCTTGGACTAAGCTCTCATAGATCTCTCCCTGTAGGCGCTCCCTGGTCTGAGCTCTGTCTCAGATATAGAAATCTCCCTGTGGGAGCTCCCTGGACTAAGCACTGATATAGGTATCTCTCTGTGGGCGCACCCTGGACTAAGCTCTGATATAGATCTCTCCCTGTAGGCGCACCCTGGACTAAGCTCTGTCCCTGATATAGAAGTCTTCCTGTTGGCACTCCCTGGACTGAGCTCTGTCCCTGATATAGAAGTCTTCCTGTTGGCACTCCCTGGACTGAGCTCTGTCCCTGATATAGAAGTCTTCCTGTTGGCACTCCCTGGACTGAGCTCTGTCCCTGATATAGAAGTCTTCCTGTTGGCACTCCCTGGACTGAGCTCTGTCCCTGATATAGAAGTCTTCCTGTTGGCGCTCTCTGGACTGAGCTCTGTCCCTGATATAGAAGTCTTCCTGTTGGCACTCTCTGGACTGAGCCCAGTCTTGGATCTAGAAATCTCTCTGTTGTCACACCCTGGACTAAGCTCTGATATAGATCTCTCCCTGTAGGCACACCCTGGACTGAGCTCTGTTCTTGATATAGAAATCTCCCTGTTGGTGCTCTCTGGACTGAGATCTGTTCCTGATATAGAAATCTCCCTGTTGGTGCTCCCTGGACTGAGATCTGTCTTGGGTCTAGAAATCTCCTTGTTGGTGCTCCCTGGACTGAGATCTGTCTTGGGTCTAGAAGGCTCCCTGTTGGCGCACCCTGGACTAAGCACTGAAATAGATATCTCGCTGTTGGCTCTCCCTGGACTAAGCTCTGATATAGATCTCTCCCTGTAGGCACACCCTGGTCTGAGCTCTGTCCCTGATATAGAAGTCTTCCTGTTGGCTCTCCCTGGACTGAGCTCTGTCCCTGATATAGAAATCTCCCTGTTGGCTCTCCCTGGACTAAGCACTGATATAGATATCTCGCTGTTGGCTCTCCCTGGACTAAGCTCTGATATAGATCTCTCCCTGTAGGCACACCCTGGTCTGAGCTCTGTCCCTGATATAGAAGTCTCCCTGTTGGCTCTCCCTGGACTGAGCTCTGTCCCTGATATAGAAATCTCCCTGTTGGCTCTCCCTGGACTAAGCACTGATATAGATATCTCGCTGTTGGCTCTCCCTGGACTAAGCTCCGATATAGATCTCTCCCTGTAGGCACACCCTGGTCTGAGCTCTGTCCCTGATATAGAAATCTCCCTGTTGGCTCTCCCTGGACTGAGCTTTGATATAGATCTTTCCCTGTTGGCTCTCCTTGGACTGAGATCTGATATAGATCTCTCCCTGTTGGCTCTCCTTGGACTGAGCTCTGATATAGATCTCTCCCTGTTGGCTCTCCTTGGACTGAGCTCTGATATAGATCTCTCCCTGTTGGCTCTCCTTGGACTGAGGTCTGTCCCTGATATAGAAATCTCCCTGTTGGCTCTCCCTGGACTAAGCACTGATATAGATATCTCCCTGTTGGCACACCCTGGACTAAGCTCTGATATAGATCTCTCCCTGTAGGCACTCCCTGGTCTGAGCTCTGTCCCTGATATATAAATCTCCCTGTTGGCTCTCCTTGGACTGAGCTCTGATATAGATCTCTCGCTGTTGGCTCTCCCTGGACTGAGCTCTGATATAGATCTCTCGCTGTTGGCTCTCCCTGGACTGAGCTCTGATATAGATCTCTCGCTGTTGGCTCTCCCTGGACTGAGCTCTGATATAGATCTCTCGCTGTTGGCTCTCCCTGGACTGAGCTCTGATATAGATCTCTCGCTGTTGGCTCTCCCTGGACTGAGCTCTGATATAGATCTCTCGCTGTTGGCTCTCCCTGGACTGAGCTCTGATATAGATCTCTCGCTGTTGGCTCTCCCTGGACTGAGCTCTGATATAGATCTCTCGCTGTTGGCTCTCCCTGGACTGAGCTCTGATATAGATCTCTCGCTGTTGGCTCTCCCTGGACTGAGCTCTGATATAGATCTCTCGCTGTTGGCTCTCCCTGGACTGAGCTCTGATATAGATCTCTCCCTGTTGGCTCTCCCTGGACTGAGCTCTGATATAGATCTCTCCCTGTTGGCTCTCCCTGGACTGAGCTCTGATATAGATCTCTCCCTGTTGGCTCTCCCTGGACTGAGCTTGGTCCCAGATATGGAAATCTCCCTGTTGGCTCTCCTTGGACTGAGCTCTGTCTGATATAGAAATCTCCCTGTTTGCACTCCATGGACTGACTTATAAGTTGGTTCTCTCCCTATACTGAGATAAAAGACATCTCTGTCCCTCTATCTCTGGGCTCATCTATGAATCAAGCTTTTCCCTAGAAGCAGCTTCAATGCCATTGGCTTTTGGTATTATCCCCCCTCCCCCAGCACTCTACTCTCCTCTCCTCTCTTCAACCCACAAATAGCTGACTGCTTCTCCTCTCCACCCAGATATAGGAGGCAATCACCCCGCCCACTCATCACATGACCAATACCAGCCAATGAATGTGAAGGTGCCCCAAGCTGCAGCCCTTCCCACTCACTGATCATATGACCTCTCTCATTAACTATTTATACTGATCTATAGCTCCTCCCATTCACAGATTAACCCTTTAGTGTCATTCTATTTTTGATGATTTATAAAATCTTGATCTAAGAAAACTGCCCCTCCCCCCATATCCATCTATTGAACGGAGGAAATCATCTGGTTGTGTCTATTAGAAGAAGAAACATGGAAACCGGTTAATTTACTAAGGCTCCTTTCACACAGATGTTCCGTATGTCTGTTTACAGATGAAAAACGGACACCCATGTATTGCTATGGATGATCATCTGTTTACATCCGTTAATATCCGCATCCGGTTTTTACGGAAGAAAATCTATTTTTCTTCTGTTAAAAAGAATGGAACAGACGAAAGACGGATGAAATTGGATGAAAATGGATGAAAAACCGGATGTAAACGTATATGAGAAACAGAGATTAAAAGTGAAGTCTTGATCCATTTAGCTCCAATTTTGAAAAGAAAAACAAACTCAACTGAACTGGTGTGAAAAATAAACACAGAACCCCTAAGGCTCCTTTCACACAGGCATTCCGTATGTCTGTTTTTTATTCGTCCATTATCCGAGAAACAGACCCCCATGTATTTCTAGACTAGTGGATGTAAACGCATGATCATCTGTGTACATCCGTTAATGTCAGCAATTTTTTTTTTGTTTTGAACAGAAGAAAACCCTATTTGTCTTCCATGTAAACAGATGTAAGTGGATAAAAAAACAGATGTAAGTGGGTGTAAGGGGATGAAAAAACGGATGTAAACGCATGAAAGGGGATGAAAAAAATGGCTGTAATTGGATTTAAGTGGATAAAACAAACGGATGTAAGCAGATGTAAGGGGATGAAAAAAAAAATGGATGCAAATGGATGTAAGGGGATGCAAAAATGGATGTAAACGGATATGAAAACTGACATCCGGTGCATTTTTGCATCAGTTTTTGAATCGGTAAGGGATGTAAAAAACTGATGAGAAAATTGATGTGAACTGATCGTTTTTTTCTTTGAGCAAATGGAACGCCCGCATGGAAGGACCCTAAAGGCCGGCACCTCAGAGGAAGGCACATGGCGGGCACACAAATGGAACACCCGCATGGATGGACCCTAAAGGCCGGCACCTCAAAGGAAGGCACATGGCGGGCACACAAATGGAACATCCGCATGGATGGACCCTAAAGGCTGACACCTCAGAGGAAGGCACATGGTGGGCACACAAATGGAACGCCCGCATGGATGGACCCTAAAGGCCGGCACCTCAGAGGAAGGCACATGGCCTGCACACAAATGGAATGCCCACGTAGAAGGACCCTAAAGGCTAACACCTCAGAGAAAGGCACATGGCGGGCACACAAATGGAACACCCGCATGGATGGACCCTAAAGGCTGGCACCTCAGAGGAAGGCACATGGCGGGCACACAAATGGAACGCCTGCATAGAAGGACCCCAAAGGCTGGCACCTCAGAGGAAGGCACATGGCGGGCACACAAATGGAACGCCCGCATTGACGGACCCTAAAGGCTGGCACCTCAGAGGAAGGCACATGGCGGGCACACAAACGGAACGCCTGTGTAGAAGGACCCTAAAGACTGGCACCTTAGAGGAAGGCACATGGCGGGTACACAAATGGAACGCCCGCATTGACGGACCCTAAAGGCCGGCACCTCAGAGGAAGGCACATGACCGGCACAAAAATGGAACACCCGCATGGATGGACCCTAAAGGCTGGCACCTCAGAGGAAGGCACATGGTGGGCACACAAATGGAACACCCGCATGGATGGACCCTAAATGCCGGCACCTCAGAGGAAGGCACATGGCGGGCACACAAATGGAACACCTGCATGGATGGACCCTAAATGCCGGCACCTCAGAGGAAGGCACATGGCGGGCACACAAATGGAACGCCCACGTAGAAGGACCCTAAAGGCCGGCACCTCAGAGGAAGGCACATGGCGGGCACACAAATGGAACGCCCACGTAGAAGGACCCTAAAGGCCAGCACCTCAGAGGAAGGCATATGGCGGGCACACAAATGGAGCGCCCACGTAGAAGGACCCTAAAGGTCGGCACCTCAGAGGAAGGCACATGGCAGGCACACATGACCATCAATGTCAGACATTTATCATCGCACTCCCCCCATACAGACACAAATGTTGGATTTACCAAACAAGAGGAAATTGTTTGCCCGCCCAAAAAGACAGGAGACGTTCAGCTTTTTTTTTAGCATTTTCGCATTGGTGCGTTTTCCCGTGTTTGTATTTTTTAGCGTTTTTTCCCCCCAAAAAAATTATTGGTCAAAAAAAATCCAAAAATGCTGGTTTGCAGCATTTTAGCACGTTTTTCAGTGTTTTTCCAGCATTACAGCATTTTTACAGCTAAAAAAAACCCTCTAGAAACCCACTAATTCTGGGTTTTTTTTGCCAGCCAAAAAAACGTTGATTCCAGTCTATGTGTGGAAGGACACATAGGAAAACATGCGGGGGGTTTACTGGCTGTAGAAAACGGGCAGGGTGGCGAGGGCAGCGTGCTGCGGGTAGGGTGGTGCTGGTAGGGTGGTGCGGGCAGGGTGGGACAGGTAGGGTGGTGTGGGCAGGGTGACGCCGGTAGGCCCCTCCCCTTTCCCTAAAAAGCAGCGGGTGAGAGGGGAACGTGTCCCATAGGAAATCATGGCACACGGACTGCTGTGCGTTTCTGCTGTGGAAAACGCATGGGTGTGACCCTGGCCCTATACTATGGGCTCTGCCTTTCATGATGCACATCTTGCTTGAGGTGATTGTAGCCGTATTAGTGCATTTGTGACAAACAATTGAGTCCTGTCCGGGATACTTTTTTTATTTGCACTAACATACAATTTTGAGGACAAGCTTTCGGGGAATGTCCCCTTCAAGGTCCAGGCAGTACTAATAGTAATGTCCAAATAGTAGTGTTTGGACCTTGAAGAAGGGGACACTCCCCGAAATCTTGTCCTCAAAATTGTATGTTAGTGTATATCAAAAAAGTATCCCGGACAGGACTCAACTGTTTATGATGCACATCTGCAAGTCATAGGAAACACAACCACATGACCCTCTCCAAGCTGGCCGGCCTAATTCCAGGCAGAGTTCAGCTGTGGTGTATGCAGAGCGGGGGAAGGATTAGGCCTGGGGTTAGGAGGTCGGCACTTAAAGGACAACTTCACCTTTTTACAAACAATAAGAAATGTACATTTTCTGCAGGTACAATAATGTGCATTTATATGTCTGTCTGCAGGAGCCTGGAAAGCATTGCACCGGCGCTCAGTACATCACTGATGACATGCAGGGCTCCTGCACACCTGTCAGAATACCTGCTTGATGTATGGGATGTAGGGGGTGTACAGGGTGTACAGTGATGTACGGGATGTATGGGGTGTACAGGGATGTACGGGATGTAGGGGGTGTACAGGGATGCATGGGGTGTACAGGGATGTGTGGGGTGTACAGGGATGTGTGGGGTGTACAGGGATGTAGGGAGTGTACAGGGATGTAGGGGGTGTAGGGGGTGTACAGGGATGTAGGGGGTGTAGGGGGTGTACAGGGATGTAGGGAGTGTACAGGGATGTAGGGGGTGTACAGGGATGTAGGGGGTGTACAGGGATGTAGGGAGTGTACAGGGATGTAGGGAGTGTACAGGGATGTAGGGGGTGTACAGGGATGTAGGGGGTGTAGGGGGTGTACAGGGATGTAGGGAGTGTACAGGGATGTAGGGGGTGTACAGGGATGTACGGGATGTAGGGGGTGTACAGGGATGTAGGGG